>NC_136265.1:108483238-108820738 GCF_964187855.1 Myxine glutinosa | reverse complement strand
TTCATCCGATTGAATTGAAATTTGAACAGAGTTTGCATATCCGGTCACTGAATTCAACCACCGTTTATTTTTAAGGTATAAAGGCGAAAAGGTCAACATAGGCCAAATTTCTAAAATTGTGAATTTTCTTCTGATTGACTTGGAATCTGAAGAGGACTTGCATATCTGGTCACTGAATTCAACCAAGTATATTTGAGGTCAAAATAGGCCAAAAGGTCAACATAGGCCAAAGGTCACCAACTTTGCCAAAATTCTAAAATCCTCAATTTTAATCCGATTGACTTGAAATTTGAAGAGGACTTGCATATCTGGTCACTGAATTCAACCACCCTGTATATTTGAGGTCAACATAGGCCAAAAGGTCAACATAGGCCAGATTTATAAAATCCTCAATTTTCATCCGATTGACTTGAAATTTGAAGAGGACTTGCATATCAGGTCACTGAATTCAACCATCAAGTATTTTTGAGGTCAACATGGGCCAAAAGGTCAACATAGGCCAAATGTCACGAACTTTGCCAAATTTCTAAAATCCTCAATTTTCATCCGATTGACTTGAAATTTGAAGAGGATTTGCAGATCACGTCACTGAATTCAACCACCAACTATTTTTGAGGTGAATGTAGGCCGAAAGATCAACATAGGCCAAAGGTTTAGGGATTTTGCACGTGTCATATTTATTTTCTGTTTGCCTGTCTGTTTCTGAACAGGATATCTGAAAAAGTTGTGGATGGATTCGGACGAAACTTGGTGGACAGGTTGGGTGTGTGACAAGGAAGAATTGGTTCCGTTTTGGTGAAGATCCGAATCGGATCCGGATCAGATAATTTTTTAATTGTTTCTTCACTATTGAGTGTTCGGGCCAAAAACGATATATGGCATGATATTTCAAAAAGTTGTGGATGGATTATGACAAAACTAGGTAGATGATTTGGGTAGGTGACGAGAACAAGCCGAATCGATTTTGGTTTGGGTCTGAATCCAGATCCGGTCCATCAGTGGGATACAAAACGTAAAATGTTCAGTTGCCCCTAACAACCCATAAATGTACAAAGAAGAATTGATCGGAATTCCGTTGCATCTCATTTGGCTTCCTAGTTCATAGGCCTGGGATTACTGCAGCATTAAATGCAAACACGCTCGGTGGGACTTTCATCAAAGTTGCACACGAGATCTTACCCCTATTGCAGAGCCCCCTGATCTGAGGTCACTGTGACCTTTGGCTTTGGACAATGTGGTCCCACGATAATCACCGCCATTGTCCGCAGCCGCTTTCTTCCTCGACCGAGGCCGTGTGAATGGGACAAACTGCATGCAGATCCGTGGTCCGTGGTCAGTGCCGTGTGGACCGGACATCTAATTATCTTCAGCAAGACTTCGACAAATCTCAAAAGGTGGTTTGGAAAATGGATCTAGTGTTGGCGGCTCAGCGCTTTGCCTCCTGGTCTTTTTGTTTCCTGGGTTGTTGTTCCAGCTCCGTGTTGGGATGCACTTCAAATTTGGGACATTCTCCTCCTAATCTTGAATCCATTCTCGGATAACTTTTGTCTCGAAGATTTCTCATTGCTCCATAGATATTCACACGGAAGGATGTGACACAGACATGATGGACGGGATGACCTTTTAACACGTTCAAGGTTCATTGTGCAATTCCCTGAATAAACAGCGGGAATCTTGGGAGTACAATGACCAAGGGTAAATCCGATGATCCAGGTTATCAATAAATGGAGATTTATGAAATGCTTCCATCGTTCTCCCTGCATGCAGATGTTCCACATTTGTTATGCAAACATTCTTTTTCATTGCATAATTGGTCGAGGCTCATGGAAGAGCTAGAGGAGAATGGAAGGGAACAAAATGGAAAGGAGGAAACACCAACAGCAGAGTAGAAGTGAGAGTGTCCCCCGAATTTGTCTTTCTCCCCCTCCCGTTCATCGAAATCACACACACACACACACACACACACACACACACACAGACACAGACACACAGACACACACATACATACATACATACATACATACATACACACACACATATACACAGACACACACAGACACACATACACACACACAAACATACACACACACAGACACACACACACATATATACATACAGACACACACATGCACACATACAGAGACACACAGACACACACAGACACACACACATACATACATACAGACACACACACACACACACACACACACACACACACACAGACACAGACACAGACACACATACACATACTCACACACACACACACACACACACACACACACACACACACATACATACACACACACACACAGACACACACACACACACACACACTCAGACACAGACACACATACACGTACTCACACACACACACACACACACACACACACACACACACACACACACACACACACACACACACACATACATACATACATACATACATACATACATACATACATACATACATACATACATTCATACATTCATACATACAGACACGCACACACATACACACACACACACACACACACACACACACACACACACACACACACACACATAGACACAGACACACTGCATTTTACTATTATAGGTATGCAGCCTGTGGCTGCTTTTTGCATCATTGCTGTTGGTGCGGCTGTGCTGCTGATGCAGTGCCCCCTGTTATCAATAAGCAGGTACTCATTTTGCCTCAGAAGGATGACGGGCTGTCAACTCACCTGGTGTTATTTAAAGGCCCACTAGGGGCTCAAACTCAAGACCCTAAGATATTTAGCTAACACCAGGCTGAGTGCATTGATGACCAAAGATGATGGGAATAGTTTTCTTCCTTTTAAGAGGATGAAACCTGCCGAAGATGGTAATTGCCCGATGTGATGAAGGCCTATCAAGCTTAGTCGCCGTATCATGTCCGCCATGACAGATAAACGTTACACTTGTCACAGTGAAATCCCTCGGTCATGGTTTCGTGCACCACAAAGTACTTGGTCAATGAAGCAGTCGGAATGGAGACGGAGACCAACCGTGAATGCGGACTATGGGATTTGCTCGTCGCCTCTGTTAATGGCGACGTGGACGGACCGGACCCTCCGTGTCCGTAACGACGACGCGGTCGTTATGTAAATCACACGAGGGGTCCATTTATTACGTATAAAGCACATTGGTTGCTGAATGCAGAATCTAAAGCAAATGTTTCCCATGTTTGATAACCAGGCCTGCTTTGGCCTTCACCGTGGGGGTGGCGGCACAAGCTGTGGGAATACAGGGGGAGTGCTGTCCGCCTTTCCGGGCTCATTTGCTTCATTGTGGAGGCTGCGGCCTACAAACAATCTCGGGCATGACTCACCACCAGATACTGGCATCATGTCCATGGGGAAGGGTGCCAGACACACGGCCACAGTCCATGTTTTACTGTACGGACACATCTATGGAGCGATTTGTACTGAGAGTGCAGAAGGGAATGAACAGGAGGAGAAGAGGGAAGTAAACATGACGAGAAAATGTGGAGGGACAAGGACACACACAAAGTGGGTGTGAAGAATTATGGGTACAGACTGAGGATGACCTAAAATGGCGGTGCACTGCCAATTTGAAGCCCTGTAGGGCAGGATTCAGCACACTGAGGAAGGAGGTTCCATAAGCTGGAGAAAAGAGGAACAAAGGAGGTTGATCAGCGAAAAGCTTGAATTTTGGGACTTTCATGAGGAGGAAGTTGCTGGAAGAACATGTCTAACCTTGAATTGCTGGAGACGAACATAGGAGAGGTGATAGAAAACGGAGAGGCCACCAACCTTTCCACACTGAGAAAACAGTGAGCAATGTGCTTCTTCGTTATTGGAGATGCAAATGCTTCTGAGAGCTTTTGATTCCACAGCTTTGAGAAAAACAGCTGTGAAATGGGGACGCACCAGTCGTTGGTGGGGAGAAGCTACGGATAAAGGCCTTACAGGCTGTGAGAACTTCAAATTGAGCGACATGGTATGATGGTGGATGTGCACCTTGCGGCTGGATCTGTAGCCCAGCTTCGATACATGGTTTATGTGCAGCCTGCGGCTGGATCTGTAGCCCAGCTTCGATATATGGTGGATGTGCAGCCTGCGGCTGGATCTGTGCACCAGCTTCGATACATGGTTTATGTGCAGCCTTCGGCTGGATCTGTAGCCCAGCTTCGATATATGGTGGATGTGCAGCCTGCGGCTGGATCTGTGCACCAGCTTCGATACATGGTTTATGTACAGCCTGTAGCTGGATCTGTAGCCCAGCTTCGATATATGGTGGATGTGCAGCCTGCGGCTGGATCTGTAGCCCAGCTTCGATATATGGTGGATGTGCAGCCTGCGGCTGGATCTGTAGCCCAGCTTCGATATATGGTGGATGTGCAGCCTTCGGCTGTATCTGTGCACCAGCTTCGATTTTTTTTATTTTTTTTTTTGTATACAGAATCGAGGCTCGTGAAAGAGCTAACATTTATTTCACAAACAAATCAAACAGACAAACAAAATATATAAAAAGAGGGAGCGGAAGTCAAGATGGGGAGAGAAGGGGAAGCACACAAACACAACATTTGACAGCAGGGAGATGTGTGGGAGGGAGAGGGCTTGGGGGGAGGAGGCGTGGGACGGGGAATGGGGGGGGGGGGGGGGGTGGGAGAAGTATAAAACACAAGGACACCAAGGACTTCCAGGAAAGAAGTTGGTGTTTCAAAAAAGTGGACTTGGGGTGAAATTAGCGGGGGTAGAAATGATCAAGGTTTTGCATGGGGGAAGATAAGAGATGGTGGTGAACAGCTGTTTTAAAGACCTGGAGGGTGGAGTGAGATTGAAGAGAGTGAGGGAGTTTGTTCCAGAGGCGGGAGAAAAGAGGAATGAAGGAGTGAAGGTGAGCAGAGAGTCTTGATTTTGGCAGTTTAACCATAAGAGGGTTGCAGGCAGATCTTGTGCGACCTGTAGGAATATTTGGGGGACAGAGCCCAGAGAGAGCTGGAGGAGCAAGGCCAGAGAGGAGTCGGTAGAAGACGGAAAGACCACCAACCTGCCTGCGGTGAGTGAGTGAAAGGCCCTAGGAGTTAGCTTCATCGCGGGAGATTCCAATGATTCTGAACGCTTTGGTTTCAACAGCGTGAAGACGAGCTAGGTGTGAGGCAGGATCACCAGCCCAGAGGGGAGAGCAGTATTCCATTGAGCTGCGGATGAAAGCCTTGTATGTGGTGAGGAGCTCAGGTGTGCCAAGGAAGGACTTCACACGACGGAGGATGCCCAGTCGGCGACTGGCTTTGGAGGCCAGATTTGAAATGTGGTTTTCCCAGGAAAGATCATGGCAGATAGTGAGACCCAAAAGCTTGAGTGACAGAACTTCTTGGAGAGGATTATTCAGAAAGTGGATGGGAGGGTTGTCCAGTCTGTCTTTTTGGAGAGACATTGTAAGAGTGTGAGATTTGTCAGGATTGAAAGACATGTTCCACTTGTTTGCCCAGTCTGTGATTTTGTCCAGGTCTGCAGAGAGTGAGGAGGTTGCAGACTGCCAATCTGAGGGATGAGGAATGGAGCGGCAGAGAGTAGAGTCATCAGCAAAGAGATAGAGAGGATTTTCAAGAGAGTCAGAGATGATCATTGATGAAGACCAGAAAAAGCACAGGGCCCAGAACACTGCCTTGGGGAACTCCAGCCTGAACAGGAAGAGGAGATGAGAGAAACCCATTCAGGGCCACACGTTGACTACGACTGGAGAGGAAGACCGCCAGCCACGCGTGGAGATGTCCATGGATACCAAAGGATACATGGATACATGGTTTATGTGTAGCCTGCGGCTGGATCTGTAGCCCAGCTTCGATATATGGTGGATGTGCAGCCTGCGGCTGGATCTGTGCACCAGCTTCGATACATGGTTTATGTGCAGCCTGCGGATGGATCTGTGCACCAGCTTCGATACATGGTTTATGTGCAGCCTGTGGCTGGACCTGTAGCCCAGCTTCGATACATGGTGGATGTGCAGCCTGTGGCTGGATCTGTGCACCAACTTTGATACATGGTTTATGTGCAGCCTGCGGCTGGATCTGTAGCCCAGCTTCAATACATGGTGGAAGTGCAGCCAGAAGATGGAATTGCTGTGCAGCTTCGACACATGGTGGAGTATAGCCAGCAGCTTGAATTGCAGTGCAGCTTCGACACAGGGTGGAAGTGCAGCCAGAAGCTGGAATTGCAGTGCAGCTTCGACACAGGGTGGAAGTGCAGTCATCAGCTGGAATTGCAGTGCAGCTTCGAAACATGGTGGAAGTGCAGCCAGAATATGGAATTGCAGTGCAGCTTTGACACATGGTGGAGTGCAGCCAGCAGCTGGAATTGCAGTGCAGCTTCGACACAGGGTGGAAGTGCAGCCAGAAGCTGGAATTGCAGTGCAGCTTCGACACATGGTGGAAGTGCAGTCATCAGCTGGAATTGCAGTGCAGCTTCGAAACATGGTGGAAGTGCAGCCAGAATCTGGAATTGCAGTGCAGCTTCGACACAGGGTGGAAGTGCAGCCAGAAGCTGGAATTGCAGTGCAGCTTCGACACAGGGTGGAAGTGCAGCCAGAAGCTGGAATTGCAGTGCAGCTTCGACACAGGGTGGAAGTGCAGCCAGAAGCTGGAATTGCAGTGCAGCTTCGACACAGGGTGGAAGTGCAGCCAGAAGCTGGAATTGCAGTGCAGCTTCGACACAGGGTGGAAGTGCAGCCAGAAGCTGGAATTGCAGTGCAGCTTCGACACATGGTCTGCCCAGCAGAGATTTTGGGGTAGCGTGGAACCTCGATGAAAGCGAAAATTCACCATTAATGCAAATCACTGAAAAACCTTCACTGGTAGAGGGAGGAAGAAGCAAAGGAAGGAATAAATGTAGAAATATAAAAAGAAAGTCAGCAAATGATTAAAGTTGGGTTTTGGGTTGGGGTTAAGGTTGGGGTTAGGGTTGTTAGGGTTAGGGTTGTTAGGGTTAGGGTTGTTAGGGTTCGGGTTGTTAGCGTTAGGGTTAGGGTTAGGATTGTTAGGGTTAGCTTTAGGGTTAAGGTTGTTAGGGTTAGGGTTAGGATTAGGGTTGTTAGGGTTAGGGTTCGGGTTCGGGTTGTTAGGGTTAGGGTTGTTAGGGTTAGGGTTAGGATTAGGGTTGTTAGGGTTAGGGTTTGGTTTAGGTAAATAACTCTTTCAGCCCCCTTGAATAAATGTTCACATTATCACACTTTGCTCATAAAATTTTGCCCTTGTTCCACTCGTATCACAATGAAATTAGTTTGACAGATTAAATATACAATTGTTACCGCATAATTCGAGGCGGTTTTACGAGGCGCGGATAGAGAGCAATAAAGGAAGATTAAGCGGCCACAAGATTGTCTCAAAGCATCAGGTGGTGAAGATTTTAATGGAGTCCATAAGATGCTGATGGTTTTTTTTTTTATCTCCGTTAATTACTCCCGCCAGGGAGTAATGCATTCGATCGTGTCCGTGTGTGTGTGTGTGTTCGTGTGTTTGTGAACAATATATCTGGAAAAGTTGTGAACGGATTTGGATGAAAGTTGGTGGGATGATTGCCCTTGGGATAAGGAAGAATTGATTAGTTTTTGGTGAAGCTCAGGATAAAATTCCGGATCCAGGAATTTTTTGAAGGATTGTTTACCATTGGAAGATAGGGCTCATTTTTTTTTTACATTATCTTCTATATCTTCTATATATTCTATATTTAACATTGTGATATGAAAATAGTTTTCATATTTGTTGTAAATGTAGTTTAAACTCGTGGTTATGCGTTAGAGCGGTGTATTTTTTTAGCAGCGTCGTCTTCAAGGTTCTTTTTTTAAAATTTATAATAAAGACATATTCTGTCATTTTAAAACCACTAAAGTGTGTATTAGGTTTCCCCGTTTCATGAAATGTATCGTTTGATACGTATAATGCTTTAAAACTTTTTTTTTAGTTTTTTTTTTTTACCTCAGAAGAGATATCAACATTTACCTCAGCGAATGTCAATCGCGGTGTCAGTATTTGATGAACTTATAAAGACTTAGGTGAGTTATAAGTGTGACAAGCATGTGCACGGGATTCTTCCCAGAAGAATGAGTGGTCGCATTAGCTTGTACGACGTAAAATGAGCGGATTTTGTTTTCACGTTTGGGCCAGTTTTACATGTTGTATCCCTAAGGAATGAAACGAACGTTTTCTTGGCTTACAATTTTATTTGAAGTCACACGTGCCTCAAAATACACTCACTTATATAGAATTGAACGCTGAATCCGAAAATGTAAGTGAAATTGCCTTGTTTTTTTTTTAACATTATCTTCTATATATTCTAAATATATATCTGTGCAGTGTCTGTCTTGTGTTGTCTTGTCTTGTGTTGTCACTGAACTACTCCGTCAAACTTTTGTGAAATCGTACTGTTCCAACTTCACCCACGGCGGGAGTATGCGCTCTACTGAGTGACGTTCTAGTTCACTGCTGAAGTTGAACTGACCCGTGGTCGCTCGGTCCTGGAATGGACGAGGCCTTCTTGCATTGCCCTCGCCGGTGTGGGTTCGATTCCAATCCGGCTGCACAGTGGAGGCCGGAGCCATTGATGACCTGTCGTTAAAAACAAAACCCCAACGAATGTCCAATTAAGAGCCGACATGAATCAACCACTACCAGCAGTGGCACCACCTTTGCAAGGTACAGATTGTGGTGGCGTTTCATGATACTTGAAGACACACGCGGGTCAAAGCAACAGACGTTTCACTTCTGGGTTAGGGCCGTGTCCAAACAAGATGGATGGTCAGGATGCTTTATGCTCCAGAAATCGGTTGCTCGGCCATTGATGTTTCCAAAGGCATGACGAAGCAAAATTCGTGCCAGCTGTGCCATGCCTGCTCTGACGAGGTGGTAACCTGGCACGCTTTTTCATAATGATGTCTGCCACCGCAGGTGCACGGAGGTTATGTTTCCCCCCATGTTTATTCGTCTGTTTGTCTGTCTGTCTGCCTCTTTGTCTGTTTGTGAGCAGGATATCTCAAAAGGTATGGATGGATTCGGCCGAAACTTGGCGGACAGGTTGAGTGTGTGACAAGACCGAATTGATTTGATTTTGGGGAAGATCCAGATTTTCAAAGTGATTCCTCGTAATTGAGAGATGGTGCCAGAAACGACATGCAGCACGATTTGTCAAAAGGTTGTGGACGGATTATGACAAACCTTGGTGGATGAGTTGGTTAAGTGACAAGAACAAGCCGATTGGATTTTGCTTCAGGTCTGAATCCAGATCGGGCCTATCAGTGGGATACAAAATGTTGACTAATCATCCTGGCGGAGGTGTGTGCTCTCCCAAGTACCGTTTTATTTCATATCTCCGTTGTCGTTGTTAATGCTGTTTCTCCATTATTGTGGCTACTGTGGAGGAGGCCTGTCTTGGGCGGTCACATTTGCCTGGCTCCTCCATTATTGTGGCCACTGTGGAGGAGGCCTATCTTGGGCGGTCACATTTGCCTGGCTCCTCCATTATTGTGGCTACTGTGGAGGAGGCCTGTCTTGGGCGGTCACATTTGCCTGGCTCCTCCATTATTGTGGCTACTGTGGAGGAGGCCTGTCTTGGTCAGTCACATTTGCCTGGCTGAAGACGCAGGCCACATAGGGCAGATTATTAACACGTAACCATGGATGCCCATGTATCCAGGCACAGGGAGCGTGATGCCATTCCACATGCCACACATGCCACGGCGAGGCCAGAAGGCTGAACCTGGATGGGAACCAAGTGCATGATAATGGCGCAGTCAATGGAATGTGGCCGCTCATTCTATAACCTACACACCCAGCATTCCCTGGGCATGCTTGTGCTGCTGTAGTGGGACATCATTGGGAAACTCAATCTGCATCTCCTTGCTTTCCTTTTATTTGCTTTTATGGAGGAGGAGGTGGTGCTCGCATGGGACTTTTCACTGCGGAGCATACCGTCCTCGGTGTTACAGAATAACGGGCTTTCAGCAGGTATCCTGGACCAAAAAGCCACATTCCCATTTGTAGGGATGTAATTTTGTGGTGGGACCACATTATGACCTTTCCCAGTGTGTAATGTCTGCGGGTGCCCCATTGTGTGGTTCTATCAATGGTGAGGCTACAAGTGGAGGTCCCGATGGATTATTTGTTTTTATTTAATTGATATATGTGGGAAAATTAAACGCTCAGACAGGGAATCGAATTGGTGAACCATACCAGTGTTCTGCCATCTGAGCTATCTGGGCAACCCTGAGGGTTTATCATGATCATAACTACCATTATCATCATCATTACCATTATCATCATTAGCATCATTATCGTCATCATTATCATCATTATTATCATCAGCATTATCATCATTATTATCATCATCAGTGTCATTATTATCATCAGTATCGTCATTATCATTAGTATTATTATTAGTATTGTCTTTATCATTATCAGCATTATCATTATTATCAGCATTATCATTCTTATCATTCTTATCATCATTATTATTATCATCAGCATCATCACTAAATTATAATCAGCAGCATCATTATCATTATCATTATTATCAGCATTATCATCATTATTATTATCATCATCATTACCATTATCATTATTAGCATCATTATCATTATCATCATCATTATTATCATCATCAGAATCATTATTAGCATCAGTATCATCAGTATCATCAGTATTATCATTAGTATCGTCATTATCATTATCATCATCATTATTAGCAGTATCATCATTATCAGCAATATTATCATTAGCATCATTATCATTATCATCATCATTATCTTCATCATTATTATCATCATCAGAATCATTATTAGCATCAGTATCATCATTATCAGCAGTAATATCGTTAGCATCATTATCATTATCATCATCATTATCTTCATCATTATTATCATCATCAGAATCATTATTAGCATCAGTATCATCATTATCAGCAGTAATACTATTATATTATAATAATCATCATTATTGTCAGCATTATCATTATCATTATCATCAGCATCATCATTACCATTAGCATCATTAGCATCATTATCGTTATCATCATTAGCATCAGCATTATTATCAGCATCAGTATCATTATTATCATCAGTATCAGTATTATCATTATCATCATTGCCATCATTATCATCATCAGCATTAGCATCATTATTGTTATCATCATCATTAGCATCATCATTATTATCAGCATTATCATTATTATCAGCACCAGTATCATTCTTATCATCAGTATCATCATTATCTTAAGTATTATCATTATTATCATCATTATCATCATTACCATCATTATCATCAGCATCATCATTACCATTAGCATCGTTATCATCATTGTTAGCATCATCATTATTATCATCATTATTATCAGCATTAGCATCATTAGTATCAGCATCAGTATCATCAGTATCATCATTATCATCAGTATTATCATTATCATCAGTATTATCATTATTATCATCATGAGTATAAATATCATAATTGGCGTCATCATTATCATCATCATTAGCATCATTATTATCAGCATCAGTATCATTCTTATCATCAGTATTATCATTATTATCATCAGTATTATCATTATTATCATCATGAGTATAATTATCATAATTGGCGTCATCATTATCATCATCATTAGCATCATCATTAGCATCATTATTATCAGCATCAGTATCATCAGTATTATCATTATTATCAGCATGATTATAATTATCATAATTGGCATCATCATTATCATCATCATCATCATTATTATTATCATTGTGATCATAATTATAATTATTATTACAATATTAATTATCAATATAATTATTATCATTATCATTATCATCACCATGGTTATACAGGATAAAAGGTCATGCCCTGTGGCTCCCGGTCACTTATTCTGTAGTTCATCTTTTGTGATGCGCATGTTTGGGGCCTACGTAGTCATTTTCAATTTCATAATCGGGTCTAGTTCAACATTCTGCTGTGGGAGATTGTATGGGAGATTGTGTGGGAGATTGTGTGGGAGGTTGTGTGGGAGGTTGTGTGGGAGAACACCTTACCCCCATCCATGGGTAGAACACCATATGGGTAGAAGTAGAACACCATACATTTTAATAGAACGCCATATCCAGGAACCTCTAGAGTCTAAACGGAAAAGTTTTGAAACTGTCAAAAAGGTATTTTATGTTCTACATTCTTCAAGTTTATAATTCATTTTAAATCAAATTAAGATTTTAAAAGTTGGAGAAACGTTTTTACAGAAGTTTACCGCCGTTGATGCAGTGTCTTTTACACCACCTTATTTAACACGTTACATTAGTTCTTTATACCTGTTGTTTATGTCCTTTATTTCATCCTTAAAAACAGTAAGTTTCCTGTTTGTAACGATTTTGAATTTTGTTTGACTGTCAGACAGGTAGACAAAGTAAAGACATTATCTCGCTCTGTCCACGCATGATCGGACAGATTCAAAGCCAAAGTACTGCTAAACTACAGATTCGTTTTTCAATTTGTGGTCAAAATATAACATTCAATGTAAATGTTGTTCCTCGATTATAAGCCGACATTTGCAGACAAAGGGACACACAGACAGACGGACACAAAGACAGACAGAAGTGAACCAATTGCGTAACCCTGCTTTTCGCTTCTCGTGCACGGGGTAAAAAAATGGCAAGGCACGGTGAAGAGACACATTATTAAGATGCCCTGTACTTTGCTCCTGAAGGAAAACACAAGTGTCGTTGTCGACTCGATGATATTCAAAGGGTGGTTTTCTCTGCACGTGTAAAAGTCGCAATCATCTGTTAAAGAATCATTTCAATTTGCACGAACGCAGCTGCTCTCCTTTGGCTCTCCTTTTGCTCTCCTTTGGCTCTCCTTTTGCTCTCCTTTGGCTCTCCTTTTGCTCTCCTCTGGCTCTCCTCTGACTCTCCTCTGGCTCTCCTTTGGCTCTCCTTTGGCTCTCCTTTGGCTCTCCTCTGGCTCTCCTTTGGCTCTCCTTTGGCTCTCCTCGGGCCCCCTGTGGCTCTCCTTTGGCTCTCCTTTGTCTCTCTTTTGGGTCGCCTTTGGCTCTCCTTTGGCTCTCTTTTGGGTCGCCTTTGACTCTCCTTTGGCTCTCTTTTGACTCTCCTTTGGCTCCCCTTTGGCTCTCCTTTGGGTCGCCTCTGGCTTTCCTTTCACTCTCCTTTGGCTCTCCTTTGTCTCTCTTTTGGGTCGCCTTTGGCTCTCCTTTGGCTCTCTTTTGGGTCGCCTTTGACTCTCCTTTGACTCTCCTTTGACTCTCCTTTGGCTCCCCTTTGGCCCTCCTTTGGCTCTCCTCGGGCCCCCTGTGCTTTGGCTCTCATTAGGCTTTCCTTTGGATCTCCTTTAGCTCTCCTTTGGCTCTCCTTTGGCTCGCGTCGCTAGGGCCATCGACCATACACAGCTCTCCGCGTTTCCAAGCACCCGTGGGCACCGATCATCCTCTCCATGATCCCGATGTCCTTTACATTTCTGGAGGAGGGAATGTTCGGATGCAGGCCCGAGTTTGCCTTTTCGCTGCACTATAGACCTCCCCGTTTTTACACCATCCAGCACACATGTATGCCCCGTGTTTAAGGGCATGTTGCGATTCGGAAATTCTGTACAGGGTTTAGGTCTGCCTTGATGTTTAGGTCTCCCCTTTGTGTATGACAGCAGACTTTTATTTAGACCAATGGTCTTTGGGACCAAATTTTAATAAAATAATACTAAATGATTGATATTTTAATTTTATTATTTAATTTAATTATATATATATATATATATATATATATATTATTATATATATTATTATATATATTATTATATATTTTGTTTTTATTTTTATTTTTATTTCTTTATTTATTATTTATTTTCACTTTTTCAACCTCCACGACTGGAGGTTATGTTTTCACCCCTATCTGTATGTTTGTCTATGAGCAGGATATCTCAATAGGTTATGCATGGATTAGGACGAGACTTGGTGGACAGGTTGTGACGAGAAGAAATAAATGAGATTTTGGTGAAGATCCGGCTACTAGAATTTTAAAGTGAATCTGCACAATTGAGAGATCGGTCCACTAATGATACATAGCGCAATATTTTTTGGAAATGTTTTATCAATACTCATCGTGAAGACTCTTTGTCTGAATGAGTATCGACTGTATTAACTCCAACTGTATTACTCCAACGACTGTATTAACTCCAACCACAACCCCTGGAATTTAATTTAACGTTTTTAGCTCACCTGGACCTTAGTCCAATGATCACATGCGATCGAGCAGTAGTCAGTGAATCCATAAACACTTCAGTCGTTATCGCTTGAACCAAACACACAATTTTGATGAAACGTGGCCACACGCTTGATATCTGATACCTAATGAAGGTGTATTGACTGCATCAAAATCTGTACTCATTAATGGGTCGAAATCAGGCCTAAAAAGCTAAAATATCCTGCCCTAACCTACAGGGGCATTGCATCAGCAGCACAGCCATGTCCTCAGCCAAAAACATGCTTGTAAAAACATGACATGTAAACATGTAATAACATGACTGGTAAGCATGGAATAACATGACTTGTAATCATGTAAAAACATGACCTGTAAACATGTAAAAACATGACCTGTAAGCATGTAATAACATGACTTGTAAGCATGTAAAAACATGACTTGTAAGCATGTAAAAACATGACCTGAAACATGTAAAAACATGACCTGTAAACATGTAAAAGCATGACCTATAACAATATAAAAACATGCCCTGTAAGCATGTAAAAACATGACCTGTAACATGTAAAAACATGACCTGTAACATGTAAAAACATGACCTGTAACATGTAAAAACATGACCTGTAACATGTAATAACATGACCTGTAACCATGTAAAAACATGACCCGTAAGCATGTAATAACATGACCTGTGAGCATGTAATAACATGACCTGTGAGCATGTAATAACATGACCTGTAAGCATGTAAAAACATGACCTGTAAACATGTAAAAGCATGTCCTATGACAATATAAAACATGACCTCTAAGATGTAAAAACATGACATGTAAAGATGTAATAACATGACCTGTAAACATGCAATAACATGACTTGTGAGCATGTAAAAACATGACTTGTAAACGTGTAAAAACATGACCTGTAAACATGTAAAAACATGACCTGTAAACATGTAAAAGCATGACCTATAACAATATAAAAACAAGACATGTAAAGATGTCATAACATGACCTGCAAACATGTAAAAACATGACCTGTAAACATGTAAAAGCATGACCCTAACAATATAAAAACATGACCTCTAAGATGTAAAAACATGACATGTAAAGATGTAATAACATGACCTGTAAACATGCAATAACATGACTTGTGAGCATGTAAAAACATGACTTGTAAACGTGTAAAAACATGACCTGTAAACATGTAAAAACATGACCTGTAAACATGTGAAAGCATGACCTATAACATTATAAAAACATGACCTGTAAGATGTAAAAACATGACATGTAAAGTTGTTTTAACATGACATTAAACATGTAAAAACATGACCTGTAAACATATAAAACATGACATGTAAACATGTAAAAACATGACCTGTAAACATATACAACATGACCTGTAAACATGTAAAAGGATGACCTATAACAATATAAAAACATGGCCTTGTAAACATGTATCGCTGTAATCAGCATGGAGAGGGCGTCCATTCAACATTGAGAGGGTGAGCTATCTCTCGTATCATGGACGAACAAAAATGGTTGTCGTAATCTGATTGGTTGAATCATATTTGGGGTTTTTATTTTCCAAATTGAGCTTCGATTGTAAAGTTGATAGAACGTGATCACCATCTATCGATAGGAATCCTTGTGAACCGACCGAATGGAGACATCGATCTGGCGATCATCATCATTCAGATGAGACTGCGTTGTGTGGAACAGACAGGACAAGCTGGACCCTCTTACTCATGGACTGAGTGGGTGGGGGTGTGGGGTTTGAGGGGGGGGGGGGGTGAATGAGGGACACGTCTCTGAAACACTTATCTTCTTGTTTGCTCTCCATGTCCAATATGACAAAACACAGCGAAGTGTTTGGACCCACATGGCGTCAAGTTGTCTTGTAAAGTCTAAATAGCTTTATGGAATTGGACTCTGTATGATCTGTTCGGATCATGGTTTCTATTTTCACTTTCAGGCCCTGTTTCTGTTTTGTACCTGTGGTGCGGAGAGAAGGTGTTGGTTGAGGTAAAAATGAACAAGACAGTCATCTACTTATTATGTACGCAAAAGTGGCAGCAATACTTGCGTCTCCTTCCATACTTAGGAAAGAAACTGAAATTAGAGAGAGGAACAATGAGGGTGGGGAGAGGGAGCAATAACTCTGCAGCTACTGTTTATGTAATAAATAGTTGAACCCTTAATGTTTGTTGTTAGCTAACTGGAGAAATGAAAGAGTTTGTAGCTTGGCCATAGTATGGTACACTGGTACAGTCTGGAGGTATCATCTGCTTTTGGAGATACACCATTAATTGAGGCCCGTGGGACCACCACAGCGGTTATGGACAATGGAGGAGGTGACCCGTACTCTCATGTCATGGCTACGATGGTCAAATGGTCATAAACATCCCACCAATTAATTAACTGGATCATTAAATGGAGTGATTGAGATGTGGATGCAACACAGGCAGGATGGAACAAGTGCTCTTTCCCTGTGTAAAAGTCTCCTTTATTAGGTGAGCACCATTTAACCAAACGTTTTTTCTGTGCTTGGACGTGAACCGCCATGCCCACAACTTGTGGTGCTGTTAATTTTTGACCACCATGCCCACAACTTGTAGTGCTGTTAATTTTTGACCAGCATGCCCACAACTTGTGGTGCTGTTAATTTTTGACCACCATGCCCACAACTTGTAGTGATTTGATTTTTTACCGCCATGCCCACAACTTGTAGTGCTGTTAATTTTTGACCGCCAAGCCCACAACTTGTGGTGCTGTTAATTTTTGACCGCCATGCCCACAACTTGTGGTGCTGTTAATTTTTGACCACCATGCCCACAACTTGTAGTGATTTGATTTTTGACCACCATGCCCACAACTTGTGGTGCTATTAATTATTTTTATTTTTTGGAATGCAGTACTTTTTTTTAAAAGTTGGAATTTGCTTTTCCCGAAATGTTTGAGTTGAAATGCGTCTGGCAATGTCCCGATGGTCACAATGCGGGGCTTGGCACACTCGCTGCATTTCTGCGACGGTGGTTCTCGTGTCCTTTTTTGGGTGTTTTACAGGCAGATCAAGGGCCAGCCTGGATTTGCTTCTCCTACTGTGATGACGGCTTCATTCCGAGCACCATTTTTACGATTGTAAAACAGACAAATGGCGTGCACCTGTTTGTACTCTTGTTAATTGCACCAGATTTTTACATCTGGTGATACAGTGGTCGGCTGGCACGATGGCGTCTGGAGCTGTGAACACTCACCTCTAAGCTGTCGAGCCTGGGTTTGAATCCCGACCCAGCTATAAACCGACATCCCAGTGTTTCACAGGTGGGGTCAGTGATTCATCAATGTGTGGCCCGTCTCTCAGATGGACGTTAAACTGGGCATCCCATATGCCGGCATTAGTTGGTGGGCGTTAAACATCTCCACGGTCTCTTCGCGAAGTGTAGTTGAGCTAACCCTAACTCCCCTGAACAAATTACAAATTCCAGCCCTAACTACAGCTGGAAAGGCAATGGTAAACCATCCAGAATGACCCTTGCCAAGAAACTGCTTGGGCAGCACATCGACTCTCTGTAACAGAGTCGGGCACATCAAATCACAATCAGATGGGCACTCGGTAGAGAGCGTATACCTCCGACAGGATGAACAGTTTACCTTTTGTATCCACTGATAGGCCAGATTTGGACGCGCACCTGAACCAAAATCAAATTGGTTTATTCTTGTCACCTTACCAACTCATACACCAAGTTTGTCAGAAATCATCCCCAACGTTTTGAAATATCGTGCTATGTATCTATCTTGGAATGGCCTCCGTGTCCAGATTATTTGATGAAAGAATGCTCCAAGCAGCTTACAAAGACGGCAAGGTTCAATCACGTTTCACTTTATTTTAGAACACTTCAGTACAACGGTAAAAAAACAGTGTTTATGTCACATAAATGCACACCCTCGCCGTCCAAAGGGGAGTCAAGCCGCAGCTGCCACTCCAGCGGAGATGATGCAGGGATCATGGAGAGATGATGCAGGGATCATGGAGAGATGACGCAGGGATCATGGAGAGATGATGCAGGGATCATGGAGAGATGACGCAGGGATCATGGAGAGAAGATGCAGGGATCATGGAGAGACGACGCAGGTGCAGAGATGACGCAGGGATCATGGAGAGGTGACGCAGGGATCATGCAGAGATGACGCAGTGATCATGGAGAGATGACACGGGGATCATGCAGAGATGACGCAGGGATCATGGAGAGATGACGCAGGGATCATGGAGAGATGATGCAGGGATCATGGAGAGATGACGCAGGGATCATGGAGAGATGACGCTGGAATCATGGAGAGATGATGCAGGGATCATGCAGAGATGACACAGGGATCATGCAGAGATGACGCAGGGATCATGCAGAGATGACGCAGGGATCATGCAGAGATGATGCAGGGATCATGGAGAGATGACGCAGGGATCATGGAGAGATGACGCAGGGATCATGGAGAGATGACGCAGGGATCATGGAGAGATGATGCAGGGATCATGGAGAGATGACGCAGGGATCATGGAGAGATGACGCAGGGATCATGGAGAGATGACGCAGGGATCAGGCAGAGATGACGCAGGGATCATGCAGAGATGACGCTGGGATCATGCAGAGATGACGCAGGGATCATGCAGAGATGATGCAGGGATCATGCAGAGATGATGCAGGGATCATGGAGAGATGACGCAGGGATCATGGAGAGATGACGCAGGGATCATGGAGAGATGACGCAGGGATCAGGCAGAGATGACGCAGGGATCATGCAGAGATGACGCTGGGATCATGCAGAGATGACGCAGGGATCATGCAGAGATGATGCAGGGATCATGCAGAGATGATGCAGGGATCATGCAGAGATGATGCAGGGATCATGCGGAGATGACGCAGGGATGACGCAGGGATCATGCAGAGATGACGCAGGGATCATGCAGAGATGACGCAGGGATCATGCAGAGATGACGCAGGGATCATGCAGAGATGACGCAGGGATCATGCAGAGATGACGCAGGGATCATGCAGAGATGACGCAGGGATCATGCAGAGATGACGCAGGGATCATGCAGAGATGACGCAGGGATCATGCAGAGATGACGCAGGGATCATGCAGAGATGACGCAACGTATGAGTGGAGCATGAATATGCATGAGTCAAGAAAACATGGGTGGAGCATGAATATGCATGAGGCAAGCAAACATGGGTGGAGCTGAATATGCATGAGGCAAGAAAACATGGGTGGAACATGAATATGCATGAGGCAAGAATCGAGGCTCATGTAAGAGCTAACATGAATCACATAAAAACAAACTGACACACAAAACATATGATAAAGGGAGTGGGAGACAAGATGGGGGGAGAGAGGGAAGAGCACAAGTACAACAGTAGAGAACAGGGACATCGGGAGATCTGTGGGAGGGAGAGGGCTTGGGGGGTGGCATGGGAAAGGGGCAGCACGGGAAGGGGGAAAGGGGCTTGGGAAAGGGTTGGGGGGGGGGGTGGGAGAGGTAAAAAAACACATGGACACAGCTGGGACTGAGATGTTTCAGGATTGAAAGACATGTTCCACTTTTTTGACCAGTCTGTGATTTTGTCCATGTCTGCCGAGAGTGAGGAGGCTGCAGACTGCCGATCCGAGGGATGAGGTATGGAGCGGCAGAGAGTGGAGTCATCAGCAAAGAGATAGAGAGGATTTTCCAGAGAGTCAGAGAGATCATTGATGAAGACCAGAAAAAGCACAGGGCCCAGCACACTCCATTGAGGAACTCCAGCCTGAACAGGAAGGGGAGATGAGAGAAAACCATTCAGGGCCACACGTTGCCTATGACCAGAGAGGAACTCCGCAAGCCATGAGCGGAGATTTCCAAGGATACCATAGGAGGAGAGTTTGGAGAGCAGAGTGGGGTGCCAGACCATATCGAAGGCACGTGATATGTCAAGGGAGACAGCTCTAATTTCCTGTCTGACATTGAGGACCTCCATCCATTGTTGAGACAGCAGAAGCAGCATTCCAGAGTGGAGTGACCTGGTCTGAAACCAAATTGGTGATCCGAGATCAAGCCATTGGAGAAGAGGAACGATTTGATATCCAAAGCAATGATGGGAACCTTGGTGATAAATTGGGAGCAGGCTGATTGGTCTGTCGTTGCAAGGATCTGTTTTTGCACCTTTTTTGTGTAAAGCGGTGATGTTTGCTGATTTTCAAGCTGATGGCAGATGACCTTGAGCAAAATAGAGGGTGAAGAGTACAGCGAGAGGGTGAGATAGAGCGACAGAGCAGGATTTTAGGACCCGTGGGCTGATGCCGTCTGGTCCAGTTGCAGAATCAAAGTTGAGGATTGACAAACACTTCTCCACCTTGCTGGGACAGAAGGACACAGAGTCCAGGAGCAGCTGGGTTCGACTGGGTAAGGTGGGTACAGAGAGAGATGGGTTCGGGACACAAGATTTTGAGGCAATCACAGAGTTGAGGCATTCAGCTTTTTCACGTGCAGAGTCAGCTGTGCAGCCATTTGAGGTAAGGGAAGGGATGGAGGGGAAACAAACACCACACACAGATTTGACCAGACGCCATCAGAATTTGGAGGAGGGAGACAGTTTTGAGAGTTCAGTCTTGAGAGTGGAGAGATATTGTTTCCTGGCTCTCCTGAGAGCGGACACACACTTGTTCTGAGCTTTTTGAAAGGAACTGACATTGCCTTCCCTTGGATTTGCCTTCCAGGAGGCGAAGGCAAGTTGTTTCAGGGCAACTGCCTCACCACAAGATTCCGTGTACCATGGACGGGAGGAAGGGTATGACAACTGAAGACGAGATGGGATAAATCAGTGCATGAGAGAGAGAGAGAGCAATTTACTTTGGAAGAATTCCCAGGATGAGTTGATGTCAGAGGCAGTATAGATTTGAGGCATTCGGCTTTTTCCAGTCCCTGGCTGTCAATTCTGTCCCTGGCTGTCAAAGGCCTCTCCTACTTTTCCGTTTTTTCTGGAGATGGGAGACCAGTCCAGATGATTGATGGCTGAAATTTTGAAGACCGTGCCTGTCAGCCTGAGTGAAATGCCAGACTCATCGGCACTGAGGAGGCTCTCTGAGAATGGCCAGAGAAAAAACCACCTTTAGAGGCCATTTTTCCCCGCAAAGTGGGGGTTGGCCTTTTTCGGGCACCGTGGTTGTTGTTGTTTTTGTTGGTCCTCTTTTTGAAGCAATGTTTTACGGCCGGATGCTCTTCCTGCCGCCAACCCTTTTTGTCGCCTTTTACGACAAACAGGGAATTACCAGTGAACTGGTACTCAATTAGCCGACCTCGGAAGGATGACAGGCTGAGTCAACCCCCCTGGCATTAATTCAGCGATCGACCGGGATTCAAACCCAGGATCCTAGGATCCTAAGCTGGCACCCTAGCCGCTAGCCCAACACCAGGCTAATGAATGGCCAGAGAGATGTCCACTTTAACAAACACATGATCAGATGAGCCGATTGGAGGAGAAGAAGAGCAGCAGACATTTGCAGTGAAGTTTGTCATAACCAAGTCCAGAAGAGAAGATGCTCCGTTGACTGAGATCCAGGTCGGGACTTTGACAGATTGTGTCAGTCCCAGTGAGTCGCAGAAGTCCTTTACTGAGCAGCCATTGCCGGTGAGAGAGGTACCCACACCCAGCCAGCTGGCATGATGACAGTTGAAATCACCACATATGAGGAAGAGAGTTGGGATGAGTATATAGAAGTTGGTCCATGTTATCAGACAGCGAGATGTAGATGGAGTCATCACTGTTTGGTGGAGGGTACAACACACACATGAACAAAAGGTGGGAGCGAAGGGGAAACCGTAGCCAAAGGTATTCCTGGAGGTGAGGTGGAGAGAGGGCAGTGCAGGGCGAGTGAGGAAGAGAGTTTTTTGTAAAGATAGCAACCCCACCTCCAGGACGAGGCTCAGGTCTATCATACCGGAGGAAGGAGTAACCTGGGAGAGATACCAAGGAATCAGAGACATCATGAAGGAGGAAAGTTTCTCTTCAGCAGATAAGTCTGGTTTGTCAGAAGCAACCTGTATGGAGAGATCAAACCCGGAAGCCAAACAAAAAGTTTGGTCGGCCAGCCAGCGCTAGGAAGAAGCTGGGTAGTTCCATATTCTTTTCATTTCCTAATGATGGAGCTCACTGTGCTCACTGTGCTTTCGACACTATAAATTATTTTATACCCTTCCCCAGATCTAGGCCTCCTCACAATTCTATCTCAGAGTTTTATGGACAGTTCCTTGAATGTCAAGGTAGAATTTCTGCTCTGACATGAGTTGTCAATTGTGAGACCTTATATAGAATATTGGGTTTCTTCATAAATCATGTCCCATCAATTGAATTGGCCACAGGTAGACTACAATGAAGTTGTAGAGACATCTCAAGGATGATCAAAGGAAATTGGATGCACCTGAGCTCAATTTGGAGTGTCATGGCAAAGGGGTTGAATACTTATTGACTCGAGACATTTCAGCTTTTTTAATTGCAAAATCGAAGATTTTTCAAGTATATTGGTCGGTTGCGTTTGTGGTTCTGTCTATTTGTCTGTTTGTCTGTCTGTCTGTTTGTCTGTTTGTTACTTGCAAAATCGAAGATTTTTCAAGTATATTGGTCGGTTGTGTTTGTGACTCTATCTGTTTGTTTGTTTGTTACTTGCAAAATCGAAGATTTTACAAGTATATTGGTCGGTTGTGTTTGTGACTCTGTCTGTCTGTTTGTTTGTTTGCTTGTTTGTTTGTTTGTCACCGGCCTACAGGTCACAATTTTCAACCGATCTTCACCAAACTTCACCAAGTGGTAGAGTTGGTCAAATGCCAGAAGCCTATTGTTTTTGGGGTCAATAGGTCAAAAGGTCAACATAGGCCAAAGGTCACCAACTTTGCTAAATTTCTAAAATCCTCAATTTTCATCCGATTGACTTGAAATTTGAAGACCACTTGCATATCTGGTCATTGAATTCAACCACCAAGAATTTTTGAGGTCAACATAGGCCAAATAGTCAACATAGGCCAAATTTCTAAAATCCTAAATTTTCATCCAATTGACTTGAAATTTGAAAAGGACTTGCATATCTCGTCACTGAATTCAACCACAAATTATATTTTAGGTGAACATTGGTCAAAAGGTCAACATAGGCCAAATTTCTAAAATCCTCAATTTTCATCCAATTGACTTGAAATTTGAAGAGGACTTGCATATCTGGTCAGTGAATTCAACCACCAAGTATCTTTGAGGTCAACATAGGCCAAAAGGTCAACATAGGCCAAATTTCTAAAATCCTCAATTTTCATCCAATTGACATGAAATTTGAAGAGGACTTGCATATCTGGTCACTGAATTCAACCACCAAGTATTCTTGAGGTCAACCTAGGCCAAAAGGTCAACATAGGCCAAATTTCTAAACTCCTCAATTTTCATCCAATTGACATGAAATTTGAAGAGGACTTGCATATCTGGTCACTGAATTCAACCACCAAGTATTTTTGAGGTCACCATAGGCCATCATGTCACATTGAAAACTTTTGGGGGAGGGCGTATTTTGCAAGTATCGTGCTACGCATGACGTTTTCTTGTCACTTGCAAAATCGAAGATTTTTCAAGTATATTGGTCGGTTGTGTTTGTGACTCTGTCTGTCTGTTTGTTTGTTTGCTTGTTTGTTTGTTTGTCACCGGCCTACAGGTCACAATTTTCAACCGATCTTCACCAAACTTCACCAAGTGGTAGAGTTGGTCAAATGCCAGAAGCCTATTGTTTTTGGGGTCAATAGGTCAAAAGGTCAACATAGGCGAAAGGTCACCAACTTTGCTAAATTTCTAAAATCCTCAATTTTCATCCGATTGACTTGAAATTTGAAGACCACTTGCATATCTGGTCATTGAATTCAACCACCAAGAATTTTTGAGGTCAACATAGGCCAAATGGTCAACATAGGCCAAATTTCTAAAATCCTCAATTTTCATCCAATTGACTTGAAATTTGGAGAGGACTTGCATTGAATTCAACCACCAAGTATTCTTGATGTCAACATAGGCCAAATGGTCAACATAGGCCAAATTTCTAAAATCCTCAATTTTCATCCAATTGACTTGAAATTTGAAAAGGACTTGCATATCTCGTCACTGAATTCAACCACAAATTATATTTTAGGTGAACATAGGTCAAAAGGTCAACATAGGCCAAATTTCTAAAATCCTCAATTTACATCCAATTGACTTGAAATTTGAAGAGGACTTGCATATCTGGTCAGTGAATTCAACCACCAAGTATCTTTGAGGTCAACATAGGCCAAAAGGTCAACATAGGCCAAATTTCTAAAATCCTCAATTTTCATCCAATTGACATGAAATTTGAAGAGGACTTGCATATCTGGTCACTGAATTCAACCACCAAGTATTTTTGAGGTCACCATAGGCCATCATGTCACATTGAAAACTTTTGGGGGAGGGCGTATTTTGCAAGTATCGTGCTACGCATGACGTTTTCTTGTTTGTTTGTTTGTCACCGGCCTACAGGTCACAATTTTCAACCGATCTTCACCAAACTTCACCAAGTGGTAGAGTTGGTCAAATGCCAGAAGCCTATTGTTTTTGGGGTCAATAGGTGAAAAGGTCAACATAGGCCAAAGGTCACCAACTTTGCTAAATTTCTAAAATCCTCAATTTTCATCCGATTGACTTGAAATTTGAAGACCACTTGCATATCTGGTCATTGAATTCAACCACCAAGAATTTTTGAGGTCAACATAGGCCAAATGGTCAACATAGGCCAAATTTCTAAAATCCTCAATTTTCATCCGATTGACTTGAAATTTGAAGACCACCTGCATATCTGGTCACTGAATTCAACCACCAAGCATTTATGAGGTCAACATAGGCCAAATGGTCAAGATAGGCCAAATTTCTAAAATCCTAAATTTTCATCCAATTGACTTGAAATTTGGAGAGGACTTGTATTGAATTCAACCACCAAGAATTTTTGAGGTCAACATAGGCCAAATGGTCAACATAGGCCAAATTTCTAAAATCCTCAATTTTCATCCAATTGACTTGAAATTTGGAGAGGACTTGCATTGAATTCAACCACCAAGTATTCTTGAGGTCAACATAGGCCAAATGGTCAACATAGGCCAAATTTCGAAAATCCTCAATTTTCATCCAATTGACTTGAAATTTGAAAAGGACTTGCATATCTGGTCACTGAATTCAACCACAAATTATATTTTTGGTGAACATAGGTCAAAAGGTCAACATAGGCCAACTTTCTAAAATCCTCAATTTTCATCCAATTGACTTGAAATTTGAAGAGGACTTGCATATCTGGTCACTGAATTCAACCACCTAGTATTTTTGAGGTCACCATAGGCCATCATGTCACATTGAAAACTTTTGGGGGAGGGCGTATTTTGCAAGTATCGTGCTACGCATGATGTTTTCTTTGTTTGTTTGTTTGTTTGTTTGTTTGTCACCGGCCTACAGGTCACAATTTTCAACTGATCGTCACGAAACTTCACCAAGCTGTATAGGTCGTCCCAATTGAGAAGCCTAGTGTTTTTGGGGTCAAAAGATCAAAAGGTCAACATAGGCCAAAGGTCACCATCTTTGCCAAATTTCTAAAATCCTAAATTTTCATCTGATTGACTTGAAATTTGAAGAGGACTTGCATATCTGGTCACTGAATTCAACCACCAAGTATATTTTTGGTCAACATAGGCCAAAAGGTCAACATAGGCCAAATTTCTAAAATCCTCAATTTTCATCCGATTGACTTGAAATTTGAAGAGGACTTGCATATCTGGTCACTGAATTCAACCACCAAGTATATTTGAGGTCAACATAGGCCAAAAGGTCAACATAGGCCACATTTCTAAAATCATTAATTTTCATCCAATTGACTTGAAATTTGAAGAGGACTTGCATATCTGGTCACTGAATTCAACCACCAAGTATATTTGAGGTCAACATAGGCCAAAAGGTCAACATAGGCCACATTTCTAAAATCCTCAATTTTCATCCGATTGACTTGAAATTTGAAGAGGACTTGCATATCTGGTCACTGAATTCAACCACCAAGTATATTTGAGGTCAACATCGGCCAAAAGGTCAACATAGGCCAAATTTCTAAAATCCCCAATTTTCATCCAATTGACTTGAAATTTGAAGAGGACTTGCATATCTGGTCACTGAATTCAACCACAAATTATATTTTCGGTAAACATCGGCCAAAAGGTCAACATAGGCCGAATTTCTAAAATCACCAATTTTCATTTGATTGACTTGAAATTATATGAGGATTTGCATATATGGTCACTGAATTAAACCACCAACTATTTTTGAGGTCAACATCGGCCAAAAGGTCAACATAGGCCAAGTTTTAAAATCCTCAATTTTCATCCGATTGACTTGAAAATTGAACAGCATTTGCACATTGAGTCACTAAATAGGAAAACCAGCTATTTTTGAGGTCAAAAGGTCAAAGGTTAACTCAAGGTCAACCTCCCTCCCAAAATCATCTTTTTTCATCTGAAAAATCATCACTTTTCTTCCTGTTGACCCGAGCTTTGATCAAGATTGTCAATTTTAATGTTGATGAAATGGACAATTTGCTGTATCAATGGATTTTTTTTTCTTGGGGGCAGGGGGCAGATTTTGCAAGTATCGTGCTCCGCATGACGTCTACTTGTATTTTTAATTATTTTGTAAAATTTGCTAAAAAAAATTCCATTTTGACATTTTGGTTTATTTTTTGAAGATCAGTGCCAAAATATCTCAATTTAATCCATTTTAAATTCCGGTTGTAACAATAAAATGTGAAAAAGTCAAAGGATGTGAATACTTTCTGAAGGTACGGTAGGTGCCCCTGCTTGCCCAATATCGCTGCCATATCGCTGACCATATCCTAAGCTGACCATATCGAGGTTAAAGGGCCGAAACGGGATGAGGCTGAGTTCTTCAACTAAAGATCCAGTCAGTGGTTGAGGGCTGTCCTCGATGAGGACTTGCATCCTTGTTATGTCGAAATTTATACAAAACACTATTGTTTTATACCTTGAATGTGGATTATGTCCAAGTTAATCCCACCCGTTCCTGATGGTGTGTTTGTCCACACCAGATCCACTGCAATCTATATATATATATATATTTTTTTGTATACAAGATCGAGGCTCGTGAAAGAGCGAAACATATTGTTCATGTTTCAGCATTTACTAATTCCCACATGGTCGAGACTTTGCACATAAATTAAATAATCGAAAAGGGCCTCATCTGTTGTGTTCCATGAATTTTCCTGAATTGTTTATCAGACTTTCCTTGTCTTTCACTGCCGAGTCATGACAACCTCCGTTTCCTTGCTCGTGTCTCCCCAAACCTCCGTTTCCTTGCTCGTCTCTCCCCCAACCTCCGTTTCCTTGCTCGTGTCTCCCGCAGCCTCCGTTTCCTTGCTCGTGTCTCCCCAAACTCCGTTTCCTTGCTCGTGTCTCCCCCAACCTCTGTTTCCTTGATAGTGCCTCCCCAACCTCCGTGTCCTTGCTCGTGTCTCTCCAACCTCCTTTTCCTTGCTCGTGTCTCCGCCCAACCTCCGTTTCCTGCTCGTGTCTCTCCAACCTCCGTTTCCTGCTCGTGTCTCTCCAACCTCCGTTTCCTTGCTTGTGTCTCCCCCAACCTCTTTTTCCTTGCTCGTGTCTCCCCCAACCTCCATTTCCTTGCTTTTGTCTCCGCCAACCTCTTTTTCCTTGCTCGTGTCTCCCCCAACCTCCTTTTCCTGGCTTTTGTCTCTCCCAACCTCCTTTTCATTGCTCGTGTCTCCCCCAACCTCCATTCTCTTGCTTTTGTCTCCCCCAACCTCCTTTTCCTGGCTTGTGTCTACACAATTTCCTTTTCCTTGCTAGTGTCTCCCCAACTTCCTTTTCCTTGCTCGTGCCTCCACAGCACTCGTTTTCCTTGCTCGTGTCTCCACAGCACTCCTTTTCCTGGCTCGTATCTCCCCAATTTCCTTTTCCTTGCTCGTGTCTCCCCCACCCCCGTTTCCTTGCTCGTGTATCCCCCAACCTCCTTTTCCTTGCTCGTGTCTGCCCCACCCTCCTTTTCCTTGCTGGTGTCTCCCCCACCCTCCTTTTCCTTGCTCATGTCTCCCCCATCCTCCTTTTCCTTGCTCGTGTCTCCCCCACCCTTCTTTTCCTTGCTCGTGTCTCCCCCAACCTCCTTTTCCTTGCTCGTGTCTCCCCCAACCTCCTTTTCCTTGCTCGTGTCTCCCCCACCCTCCTTTTCCTTGCTCGTGTCTCCCCCACCCTCCTTTTCCTTGCTCGTGTCTCCCCCACCCTCCTTTTCCTTGCTCGTGTCTCCCCCACCCTCCTTTTCCTTGCTCGTGTCGCCCCCACCCTCCTTTTCCTTGCTCGTGTATCCCCCAACCTCCTTTTCCTTGCTCGTGTCTCCCCCACCCTCCTTTTCCTTGCTCGTGTCTCCCCCAACCTCCTTTTCCTTGCTCGTGTCTCCCCCACCCTCCTTTTCCTTGCTCGTGTCTCCCCCACCCTCCTTTTCCTTGCTCGTGTCTCCCCCACCCTCCTTTTCCTTGCTCGTGTCTCCCCCACCCTCCTTTTCCTTGCTCGTGTCTTCCCAACTTCCTTTTCCTTGTTCGTGTCTCCTCAACCTCCTTTTTTCCCTTTGTTTTTTTCTCTTTCACTTATTTTACTCTAATTTTGTCGATTTACCGTCGGCCTTTCCTCACACACCCACAACCTCACACATTATATGTAGATATATCACAACATGGAAATGCCTGATTCATTTTTTAACAAATGTTCTAATTTTGTGTTTATCAAACTTTGTTTTGTTCTGTGCTGCTTATGTGTTTTCAGCTTAATTACCTCCACCACTAAAGGTGGATGCAGGCCATGATTTTACATCTGTGTTGGTCATGTCTGGTTGGCTGTGATGTGAGCAGGATATCTCAAAAAGTTGTGGGCTGATTCGGACGAAACGTGGTGGACAGGTTGCGTGTGTGACAAGGACGAATTGATTCGATTTTGGTGAAGATCCGGATCCGGATCCTTTGATTTTCGAAGTGATTCTTCACCAGCAGCTCTTCATCAATGAGGTCGGGCCAAAAACGATATACAGTATATAACATGAAATTTCTCAAAGTTGTGGACGAGTTATGACAAAACCAGGTGGATGAGTGATTAATCACTGGGTTCATAACCACAAACACTTAGGAGAAGCCACAAACGATTTATGCGAGTGGAATTCCTGAAGTGCCACCACATTTTCACATTTTCGTGGAGCCATGCCATCGGGCAGAATGGCAACCTCGGAGCGTGACTCTCGTCATATAAGTTTATGCAGAGAACGTCTAATATGGACCCCTTAGGGGTTTCGTGGTTGCAACCCGCACTGTCGACTCGATCGGCGATGTCTCCGTCATGTGGTGTCGTGTCTGTGATGTCTGTGCTCCAGGAGTGCCGGGTTAAGGTGAATATGCTGTCGGTGTTTGTTCCTTCCTCACCCTACAACAATATTGGCCCCTCCTATAACAGCAACAATAATCTACCATATAAAACACAGTGTGTGTTGGTACATTTGTACAGATGTCTGACGTCTGTCTCCCTTCATAAGGACGATTCGAGTGGCGGTTTAAAGGACAATCTTTTAACACGACAGTGTTTTCACTATGGTTAAAAGACCCAAAAGACCCCAAGGACCCAAAATACCTGAGAGATCCCAAAAGAACCCAAGGACCCAAAATACCTTAGAGATCCCAAAGAATCCAAGGACCCCGAAGACCCAAAAGACTGTGAGGGCCCAAAAGACCCAGAAAATTCAAAAGACCCTGAGGATCCCGAATACCCACAGGACCTAGAGGACCCAAAATACCCAAAAGAAGAGCAATTATGTTTCTTCTATTGTAATTGTAGACGGTGGCTTGCAAACCGAGCCTCAAGGCGGTGTACAAAAACGTTTTTTTAAATAACAATAAATACAAGGTGCAGGGAGGTGAAATTCACTGCACGTGATGTGCAACGTGTACAGAGTAAAACGAGTGTTCAAACGAGCGTACTTTGTCTAGTTAATAAAAGAGATTTAAGCAAACATGACACTAGGCCGAGGCTTCAGACTTTGGTGTGCTTTCCATGCTGCACCTGCTTATAATGCTGCACCGTCGAAACGAAACGTCCCAGAAGGTAAAGAAAATAAGGTCACATTTCTACGTATTTTAAAATAACTCTTTTTCTTTCTATGAATCAAGCAAATCTTCGAGTCTCCATGAATGTCTCGAATAAAACAACTCCCACCCGCCATTTTTGATGGGCTTTTTACTAGTAATAACTAATGTCCCTTCGGTGCAATGTCCGTTCATTTTCTGTCCTTTTCTCCCAAGTGTCTTATTTTCTGATCCCTCAGCTCCTTTTCCCCTTCTCGATCTTTCCTACCCCCGTTAAACACCCTCCCCCAATTTTCTAGTTATTCCTTCCTGAGTTTTTTTCTGTCTCCATTTTGTCTACCCTTCACGTCGTCCCCTACCGTTGTTATTCGTTGGTGGACGATAAACGTCCCACGATGTCCTTCGTGAAGACAAGGCGAGCCATCACCGGCCCCCTGAACAAATTCCAAATTCCTGCCCTAACCAGCAGAGGGCACAGCATCGTCGACACCTTTAGCCAATGATGCTACCCCTCTGCCATATGTTTCGTGCTACGTACGACAGAAGAAGAAGAACCACATCAGGATTCGAATCGACACTGTGTTGTATATTGTGTACTTTCTGATGTGTTCAAATTTGTACCCGAATTCAATGGTGTTCATCTGTGTGCACGAAATGGTAGATGTTGGCAAGTGGTGTTTAATCTGCGCTACCCAATCAAAATTCTGTATTCCTGTAAAGGAAGTGATGACCACAGATCAGACATGCAAAGCATGAACAATTCGAGCTTTTTTCAAAACCGGATGGAGGGTCAGAAAGCCCAACGCTTCAGTCGTTGTTGTGATGTCACTGGTCCCAGAATGCCTCAGGAAGTGGCGGCACTTCCCCCAAGCTCAGTGGCTGAGTTTGTCTCGTCTAACGGTCGTGTGTTGTGTTTCGTGTATTCGTCATGTATGTCCACGAGTATGTGTGTGCGTGTGCCAGCTCCACTACGATCCTTTTTAAACGATCCTCTTGATGATCCTGGTAGAGAAAGAAAAGAATCTGGGTTTGGTCCGAAAGGCATTACTGAGCCGCAACAATTATTCATCACGGTTTGCAAGACTTTCATACGGAGTGTGGCTCTCCCCTCTGTTCCTGCTTCCAAACATGCTCCTCTTGTTGTGGTGGAAAACAAGACATAACTCACGCAATCCCAAGACAGGAAGCTGATCCCCATGGGCCATAGCTCTCCCACCACCGGTGGCCAGTTAGGGTTTTTTTTGTTGTTTACATCTGATCCTCCTGCCCTCTCCTACCTCTGCCCTCCCTATGGCTGAATGTGTTCCTCGCAAAACGCTCACCTGCTCACCCTCCCAAAGTCCAGCCCGGTCGCCCACCTGCATTCATTCCTCCCTTATTGTTTTGATTGTGTATTCATTTCCCTTTGTCCATTGTCTCATCCTCCACACTTGAGTGTTTCAAATCTGCCGCCCATCATTACATCATGCTCTCACACAACAGGACAGTTATGTTTTTTGGTCATAAGATTTGTTTCCTTTAAATTGTTCATTTGCTTGCTTTTGACTTTTTTCTGAGAACATGTTTGTGTTTTGTGCAGAAGGTCAGAGCTGATACCTGAATATGCCAAACCCCACTGCACGCTGCCAGTTTCAACATGTTATTAATAATGGTCTAATACACGACAAAACCCCAAACCCCCTTCCCTCGCTAGGCTCTGTCCTCCCAGGTTTTGACAAGCCCCACATGGTCTGCCAGTAATCCTCTTCTTAAATCCCCAAATCCAGGCTCATTGTTCACCTCCACTCATTTGTTCCACTTTTCTCTCACCCATGGAACCAACGTCCCAGTCTGATCAGCCCCATTTCTCCCTCCGGGGCTTCAAGACAGCTGTTCAGCACCACCTCAGGTCATCCCGTACTCATGATCTCTTTTACCTCAAGTGACCCCAATTCCCAAGCACTCCCTTTTTCCAGGTTATGATGTTCCCCCTCTCCCTCACCTCTCTTCGTTTGTTAGGTATCAGTAATTTGGTCCTTTTCTGTTTCATCCCTGCTTTCTCCTGCCTGTCCCTGCTGTGTTGCGGAGTCTCAGATTATTCACCCCATGTGTCCCCATCCCACCCCTCGATCTCACTCTCATTTCTATTCTGCTGTTGGTGTTTTCCCCTTTCCATGTTGTATCCTTCCATTCTGCTCTGGCTTTTCCACGAGCCTCGACCATGCATACAAAAACAGCATTTGGCAAGATTCCAGGGCACTACTGGGTTGGGCCACATGGAATTTGACTCGAAAAAAAAAACACTTCTTTCACATCAAATTCCTACAAACAACAACGACAGACAGGTGATCATTCCAGAGATGGTTTGTGATAAATCGGCATCGAAGGTTTCCTCCCATGCTACCCTCAACGGCTTTACCGTGTGTCCTAACTCGACCTTTTGGATTTGTTTTATGGAAGACTGATGTTCATGCTAATTAACAGCAAAACAGGGAGGCAAAAATACCTTGGCACATATGAAGGAATCGGAATGAAGACTGACGGCTAACAAACTTGGAAAGTCTGAAGAGTGAAACCCTGGAAAACTTGGAAAGTCTGAAGAGTGAAACCCTGGAAAACTTGGAAAGTCTGAAGAGTGAAACCCTGGAAAACTTGGAAAGTCTGAGGAATGAAACCCTGGCAAACTTGGAAAGTCTGAGGAATGAAACCCTGGAAAACTTGGAAAGTCTGAGGAATGAAACCCTGGAAAACTTGGAAAGTCTGAAGAGTGAAACCCTGGAAAACTTGGAAAGTCTGAGGAATGAAACCCTGGCAAACTTGAAACGTCTGAAGAGTGAAACCTTGCCAAACTTGGAAAGTCTGAGGAATGAAACCCTGGAAAACTTGGAAAGTCTGAAGAGTGAAACCCTGGCAAACTTGGAAAGTCTGCAGAGTGAAACCCTGGCAAACTTGGAAAGTCTGAAGAGTGAAACTCTGGCAAACTTGGAAAGTCCAAAGAGTGAAACACTGGAAAACTTGGAAAGTCTGAGGAATGAAACCCTGGCAAACTTGAAACGTCTGAAGAGTGAAACCTTGCCAAACTTGGAAAGTCTGAGGAATGAAACCCTGGAAAACTTGGAAAGTCTGAAGAGTGAAACCCTGGCAAACTTGGAAAGTCTGCAGAGTGAAACCCTGGCAAACTTGGAAAGTCTGAAGAGTGAAACTCTGGCAAACTTGGAAAGTCCAAAGAGTGAAACACTGGAAAACTTGGAAAGTCTGAAGAGTGAAACTCTGGCAAACTTGGAACGTCTGAAGAGTGAAACCTTGGCAAACTTGGAAAGTCTGAGGAATGAACCCCTGGAAAACTTGGAAAGTCTGAAGAGTGAAACCCTGGAAAACTTGGAAAGTCTGAAGAGTGAAACCCTGGAAAACTTGGAAAGTCTGAAGAGTGAAACCCTGGAAAACTTAGAAAGTCTGAGGAATGAAACCCTGGCAAACTTGAAACGTCTGAAGAGTGAAACCCTGCCAAACTTGGAAAGTCTGAGGAATGAAACCCTGGAAAACTTGGAAAGTCTGAAGAGTGAAACCATGGCAAACTTGGAAAGTCTGCAGAGTGAAACCCTGGCAAACTTGGAAAGTCTGCAGAGTGAAACCTGGCAAACTTGGAAAGTCTGAAGAGTGAAACTCTGGCAAACTTGGAAAGTCCAAAGAGTGAAACCCTGGAAAACTTGGAAAGTCTGAAGAGTGAAACTCTGGCAAACTTGGAAAGTCTGAAGAGTGAAACCTTGGCAAACTTGGAAAGTCTGAGGAATGAACCCCTGGAAAACTTGGAAAGTCTAAAGAGTGAACCCTGGCAAACTTGGAAAGTCAAAGTGAAGAGTGAACCCTGGCAAACCTGGAAAGTCAAAGTGAAGAGTGAACCCTGGCAAACTTGGAAAGTCAAAGTGAAGAGTGAACCCTGGCAAACCTGGAAAGTCAAAGTGAAGAGTGAAACCCTGGTGACCTGAATTAGGAGCAATGAAGAATGAGACCTGGAAAGCTTTACGGATGGAAAAGACCCGATAACCAATAAGGATAAACGGGAAAATGTTGTGGCTTTGAAGTGAGCAGGTTCTATAGGCAAAGGAAACGTTTTTGAAGTGTGCGTATCCTCAGTTCACACAATGTGGAAAGAAGTATGCACTCGGTTTGGCATCCTTGGAACACTTCCGTGGCATTCGTCACCCTCGAGTCGGAGACCTGAGAGAGTGTGTTCCGGCAATTGGCATCGCCTCAAATTATGTGATTGTTACGTAAGGATTGGCGAACAATCTCTTAACACGAGGAATCGCTCCTTCTGGTTCCAAACCTTTTTTGATCCATGATATTTAATTTCATAAGGAGAAGGTTTCATAAACAGCAACACAACTTCACTTCCATAGCACCTGCCAGGATCCAAAAAGTCACCTTTTGGGCAAAATGTGATTTATTTACAATTCTCATTGTGGAAGTCGTCGAAGCACAAGAAACTACACGTCTCAGGTATGCCGGACAGTCCCACACCTATAGGGCACGAGCTGTCATTCCCTGTCATCTGGTAACGGTGAGAAATGCTTGTCATTGATGTGTTCATTTGTTTTTTGGAAAAGAAGGAAAAGACTGATTGCTTGGACCTCCAACAGTCCCCTTTATTCCCCCTCCTCCCCATCGTCCAAGTGGAAACATTTGGTCATTACTTCCCCCCCCCCCCCCCTAAACATGTGGAGACCCAGGTGTGGGGTTTTTGGACTCCTCGTGCTCTCTCTTTATGTGGTTTATATTGCAGGTGTGTTGCGGACATTTTAAATACTGTAGAAAAATCATTCGGATGTTCACCGCCATTGATGTAGCGTCTTGGTACACCTTGTTATTTAACACGTTACTTTCTTTATTTGTGTCTGTTGTTTGTGCCCTTTATAACGTCCTTAAAAACAGGAAATTTCCTCTTTGGAATGGTTTTGTATCCTGTTTAATTGGCAGACAAGCAGACAGATTTTTTTTTTTAAACAATTATCTTTCTCCTCTGTGCGCATGTGCGATCGAGACAAATTCAGGGCCAAAGTCTAAACTAGAAATACAATGTGTGCTTATTATAAAAGTGATAATCATTGTTCCTGGTCCAATGATCAAAAACTCTCGTGTTATCAGGTCCTCCCTCAGGATTACAGCGCTTTTAGGGCCTGCGCAAGGCCTGCCTTTTTTGCTTGTGAAAAAAGGTAAAAAGTCAAACATTTGAACAGCCTCGGACGTGCACCTTGACCCCATGGCCAAGGCACAACGTCAACAAGGCTGTCCCCATAACAATACACATGCGCCTCAACCCCAAGGGGGAAGCACATGGTCATTCAAACGCATGCATCATGCCCCCGAAGGGCCACAATGCATGGTCATACAATTGGGACCACTCCTCTTAATAGGAGTAAGACCCCTTAATCCACCAGCAGGGCATTACTCCTGCCAGGTCCGAATTGCATGCAGGTCTACCGCCCCTCGTCAGGACGGCATACTGCAAAAAACAGCGCTAACATGGAACCTGCTTAGAAACAAAGTTTTATAATTTTATTTCAAATATCCTCATTTAAAGATGAGTGACGCCATGAGCGCAGTGGTGAACTCGCAAACAAAACCTTACACTGAAAGGGTAGAAAGAAGAAAATGTATAAATAATACAGGGAATACAAAGAGGAATTTTGAAATAGGTAAAGACGGATGAAGAGAAGGGAAAAGCAGAAAGAGGGATGAAAATTAATAAACATTAGCGTATTTCATTATTCTATTACACCTGGTCACTACGGGCGTGGCAGGGGGTCATGTTTTATCCTTATTATTGCCAATCATTATTACTATTGCTTATGTTGGATCAGGAGATGGGAAAAATTAGACCGTGCCTCACCGTTCTAAATTCCCGATAATAAAATGTACTTTGGTGAGGGTGTCAGGGGCGGGGGATATCGCACGTCACAAAACCCCTTGGGGAGTGGGGATATTGTTTCATAAAATCACTAATATTATGCTATTATCACAAGTGTTGTTATTACTTTTGTTATGAGAAGCAGCTTTGGAAAAACTCCACGAAAACTCCTTGGAAGAACTCCACGTTAGTGGCAGGAAGGGTCGTGTTATTAACCCATGTGGGGTATATAGACTACAGTAGGTTTGTGTTCGGCGACGTGATGAGCATTGACTGATGTCTGGATTCCTCCAAATTTCTTTCAGTTTCATGTTAAACAGCATTAGCGACTGTTTAAAAGGTAATCAAACTTGTTTGTGGTTTATTTTAATTTTTTTGTGGCACGATAAGCTGTTTATACACGTTAACACGGAGTTTGGTCAATGAGGAAACACCCCTTGGGAAGTGGGATATTATTAGTGTTAATATTATTTTGTAATAACATTAATATTACGCTTTTGTTATCAGAAGCGCCTTAGAAAAACTCCACGACAAAGCTATGCGAACCTCAACACGCAACCCCATTGGTGGGGGCACCCCCTTGCGGAGGGGGCAAAATGAACAACCTTCATTGTGTGACCCTTAGTCTTCCTGTCAAGTTTGGTTGAGATTGGATTAGTAAAGACAGACAGACAACAAATTGTGTATTTTACTATGACTATGACTATGACTATATACAGATCATGCATATCATTAGCGTAATGAGTGGATTCACCACTCTTGAGGCAGGGTGAATTCAGACTTGATAAAATGGGGGTGGGGGAAGTGAAAGTTAGAAAATGGGGGTGGGGGAAGTGAAAGTTAGAAAATGGGGGTGGGGGAAGTGAAAGTTAGAAAATGGGGGTGGGGAGGTGAAATTTAGAAAATGGGGGTGGGGAGGTGAAATTCATAAAATGGGGGTGGGGGAGGGGGAGGTGAAATTCATAAAATGGGGGTGGGGGAGGTGAAATTCATAAAATGGGGGTGGGGAAGTCGGATTTAGAAAATGTGGGTGGGGAGGTCAAATTTAGAAAATGGGAGTGGGGAGGTCAAATTTAGAAAATGGAGGTGGGGAAGTCAAATTTAGAAAATGGGGGTGGGGAGGTCAAATTTAGAAAATGGGAGTGGGGAGGTCAAATATAGAAAACGGAGGTGGGGAGGTCAAATTTAGAAAATGGGGGTGGGGAGGTCAAATTTAGAAAATGGGAGTGGGGAGGTCAAATTTAGAAAATGGGGGTGGGGAGGTCAAATTTAGAAAATGCGGGTGGGGAGGTAAAATTTAGAAAATGGGGGTGGGAGAGGTGAAATTCATAAAATGGGGGTGGGGGAGGTGAAATTCATAAAATGGGGGTGGGGGAGGTGAAATTCATAAAATGGGGGTGGGGAAGTCAGATTTAGAAAATGGGGGTGGTGAGGTCAAATTTAGAAAATGGAGGTGGGGAAGTCAAATTTAGAAAATGGGGTTGGGGCGGTCAAATTTAGAAAACGGAGGTGGGGAAGTCAAATTTAGAAAATGGGGGTGGGGAGGTCAAATTTAGAAAATGGGAGTGGGGAGGTCAAATTTAGAAAATGGGGGTGGGGAGGTCAAATTTAGAAAATGCGGGTGGGGAGGTAAAATTTAGAAAATGGGGGTGGGAGGTCAAATTTAGAAAATGGGGGTGGGGAGGTCAAATTTAGAAAATGGGGGTGGCGAGGTCAAATTTAGAAAATGTGGGTGGGGAGGTAAAATTTAGAAAATGGGGATGGGGAGGTCAAATTTAGAAAATGGGGGTGGGGAGGTCAAATTTAGAAAATGGGGGTGCGAGAGGTGAAATTTAGAAAATCGGGGTGCAAGTGGTGAAATTCATAAAATGGGGGTGCGGGAGGTGAAATTCATAAATTGGGGGTGGAGGAGGTAAAGTTCAAGTTCAAGGAGATCAAGTTCATAAAATAGGGGTGCAGGAGGTGAAATTCATAAAATGGGGGTGCTGGAGGTGAAATTCATAAAATGGGGGTGGAGGAGGTAAAGTTCAAGGTCAAGGAGGTCAAGTTCATAAAATGGGGGTGGGGCAGGTTAAATTCATAAAATGGGGGTACGGGAGGTCAAATTCATAAAATGGTGGTGGGGCAGGTCAAATTCATAAAATGGGGGTGCGGGAGGTCAAATTCATAAAATGGGGGTGGGGCAGGTCAAATTCATAAAATGGGGGTGGGGCAGGTTAAATTCATAAAATGGGGGTGCGGGAGGTCAAATTCATAAAATGGGGGTGGGGCAGGTCAAATTCATAAAATGGGGGTGGGGGGGTTAAATTCATAAAATGGGGGTGCGGGAGGTCAAATTCATAAAATGGGGGTGGGGCAGGTCAAATTCATAAAATGGGGGTGGGGGGGTTAAATTCATAAAATGGGGGTGCGGGAGGTCAAATTCATAAAATGTGGGTGGGGCAGGTCAAATTCATAAAATTGGGGTGGGGGGTCAAATTAAAAAAATGTGGGTGGGGGACATCAAGTTCAAATTCAGGAAGGTCAAGTTCATTCAAGTTAGGCCGGCTATCTGTTGGACTGGCGTTTTGCAGGCATGGCGTTGCACCGCAAAGTTCCTCGGATGGACGTTAAGCTGGCTGTCCCGTGTACCGGCATCGATGTTTTCGCGGGCATTCTGGAAGCACGTGACAAATTCGTGCCACCTTCCGTGCAACTTTTGGCCTAGCCAGCCGGTTGGCATGGTTGTTGTCTCGTTCCCCACGAACTGCAGACAAGCATGTTGTACGAGCGAAGCAACTGCAGATATGCATGTTGTATGAGTGAAGCAACTGCAGACACGTATGTTGTATGAGTGAAGCGACTGCAGAGACGTATGTTGTACGAGCGAAGCGACTGCAGACACGTATATTGTATGAGTGAAGCGACTGCAGACACGTATGTTGTATGAGCGAAGCGACTGCAGACAAGCATGTTGTATGAGTGAAGCGACTGCAGACACGTATGTTGTATGAGCGAAGCGACTGCAGACACGTATGTTGTATGAGCGAAGCGACTGCAGACATGTATGTTGTATGAGTGAAGCGACTGCAGCCTCATATGTTGTGTGAGTGAAGCAACTGCAGACACGTATGTTGTATGAGTGAAGCGACTGCAGTCACGTATGTTGTATGAGCGAAGCGACTGCAGACACGTATGTTGTATGAGCGAAGCGACTGCAGACATGTATGTTGTATGAGTGAAGCGACTGCAGCCTCATATGTTGTGTGAGTGAAGCAACTGCAGACACGTATGTTGTATGAGTGAAGCGACTGCAGTCACGTATGTTGTATGAGCGAAGCGACTGCAGACACGTATGTTGTAGGAGTGAAGCGACTGCAGACACGTATGTTGTATGAGTGAAGTGAGTGCAGCCTCGTATGTTGTATGAGTGAAGCGACTGCAGCCTCGTATGTGGTATGAGTGAAGCGACTGCATAAATGCATGTTGTATGAGTGAAGCGACTGCAGAAATGCATGTTGTATGAGTGAAGCGACTGCAGAAATGCATGTTGTATGAGTGAAGCGACTGCAGCCTCGAATGTTGTATGAGTGAAGTGAGTGCAGCCTCGTATGTTGTATGAGTGAAGCGACTGCAGAAATGCATGTCGTATGAGTGAAGCGACTGCAGCCTCGAATGTTGTATGAGTGAAGTGAGTGCAGCCTCGTATGTGGTATGAGTGAAGCGACTGCAGAAATGCATGTCGTATGAGTGAAGCGACTGCAGCCTCGAATGTTGTATGAGTGAAGTGAGTGCAGCCTCGTATGTTGTATGAGTGAAGCGACTGCAGCCTCGTATGTGGTATGAGTGAAGCGACTGCAGAAATGCATGTTGTACGAGCGAAGTGTACTGGACTTGCCCATTGACCCCATTTGGCATTGTGTACAGAGCCAGTGTTGTGTGTTGTTCAATTGAATACAGAACCATCACCATGATGATTTCGTGAGTAGTTGGTCATTGTGCGCTACACAAGCGATGTTTGTCTGCATGAGAATGTTTTGTAAACGCAAACGAAGTCACAGGAAATACCACGTCTCGTCTGCTTTGCTTTATGACTGTTTGCCTCCATCTGGTCGTGTTCCTGCCATGGACGCCATTAGCAAGCCGTGATCTGCTGACCTCTAGTGTGCCAAGTTTCCTCAATAGGATTTGAGCCCCCTCAATCTGACTCAGCAGGATTTGAGCCTCACTCACTCTGACTCAGCAGGATTTGAGCCTCACTCACTCTGACTCAGCAGGATTCGAACCCCACTCACTCTCTGACTCAGCAGGATTTGAGCCTCACTCACTCTGACTCAGCAGGATTTGAGCCTCACTCACTCTCTGACTCAGTAGGATTTGAGCCTCACTCACTCTGACTCAGCAGGATTTGAGCCTCACTCACTCTGACTCAGCAGGATTTGAGCCTCACTCACTCTGACTCAGCAGGATTCGAACCTCACTCACTCTCTGACTCAGCAGGATTTGAGCCTCACTCACTCTGACTCAGCAGGATTTGAGCCTCACTCACTCTCTGACTCAGTAGGATTTGAGCCTCACTCACTCTGACTCAGCAGGATTTGAGCCTCACTCACTCTGACTCAGCAGGATTTGAGCCCCACTCACTCTCTGACTCAGCAGGATTTGAGCCTCACTCACTCTGACTCAGCAGGATTTGATACATGAACAATCAATTATTCGACTTGATACCGACTGGACATGAATATCGGTAATTGATCCTGATCTGATCGAACGCACACCCACTTTCTCTTTCCTGCTGCAGCGGTTATAAACCAGCAAGGCTGCTGAACCTCTCCCTAGTTTTGACCTTTGACCTCTGAGTGATGTGATGACAATCGCCTGCTTGCCTTAACGTTCCCCCCAAAAGGGTGCTCCGAGATGCATCACCTCTCGTTTTCTCAGCTCTTGCTAACAGCCTTGTTTTTAATTTTGTTATTTGTTTGTTTGTTTATCCTGTTATTTGTTTTTAAACAAATCCCTTATATCATCGTCCCTTGCTTGTCTGATTACAGCTCTTCTCTTTTATTCCCCATTTCATTTATAATTTAAAAACTAGAGCAATGCGACTTTGTCGCCAATATGCTTCCGCAAAGTCCCACAACAGGTAGATGCCCTTGTTCACTGTCCTAAAAATAAACAAGTTTGATTTAAATCCCTTCAGCTGTTCTCAAGTATCACATTTTGACCAGCCATGACAGGTTTCACATCGATTGGTGAAGCGGTTTCAGAGAAGGGTTTTTTTTAATATCGGCTTTCAAGCTAATATGGCTGCCATACCACATGACATATGACCTTAAAAAATGTAAACTCTGCATATGTATGGGTAGGGGATCACGTTTGTGAAGTTTCGTGTTGATCGGATAAGGTTCGTTTTTCTATCGAAGATGGCTGCCAAACCATGTGACCTATGACGTCATAAATGTAATATTTCAATACAAATGGCTCATAAATCATGTGCATGCAATTTCAGATTTTTATAATAAGGAATTCGATTAAAACATTTTTGGCTGGTATACCACTTCACCTATGATGTCATTATCATGCTTGTGGTCCCCATTGGGAGTACTTGACAATGTACCAAGTTTCAAACATTTCCATTCGGCGCTTTCCGAGAAAGATCTTTTTTAATTATTTGCGTTTAATCCAAGATGGCTGCCATACCACGTGACCTATGACATCACAATTATCATAAAAAACATTCTGCATGGGTGTCAGTCCTACCCTTAAAGTTTCGTTTTGATCGGACACGTGGTTGCTGAGAAAAACGAGGTTTATCCCGTACGGACGGACGGAAGGACGGACGGACAACCCAAAAACATAATGCCCCCGACCACCTTCGGGGGCGGAGGCTTAATAATGATTAATTAAGGTAAATGATGCATGAGAGTAATTGTAATTGTTGGTAAGTTGATACAAATCTGAATGTATCAATCTTAGTCCGGCCCAGTTTGAGAATCCTTTCCCTCTCCATCTCATGTGAGTTGTTCGGTGGACCAGGTGACTTGGGGGCGGGGCATGCTGTTGGGGGCGGGGCATGTGCTGTGTTGTTTTCTTCTTTCTTTTCCTCCTCTTGTTGGCCTAGCCATGCTTCCTTCTGAAACGACGAATGCTTCATGATGCCTGCAATCCCAGGTACGATCCCTAATTGTCCATCATCTAATAATGTCCTTGTAGTTTACATTAAACTACAATGGCGTTTACTCGATGTGCTTGTACTTGTAACATGTGATTCATGTTTACGTTCTTCCTCCACGTGTCTTAGATGTTAAAGAAAAAAAAAATCCTCTCCTCCAACAAATCCACATGGCAAGAAACCTCCACAAATGTATTAAAACCACAGCTAACCACAGGCTACCACCACGTGAGGTTTACTACCCACAATAACCCGCAACAATCCACCAAAAGGAACTATGAACACTTATCCATCTGCTCGATGAGACTATTGAACACGTGCTGTGGTCCTGGGAAGTGGGCTTGCCATGGGGGAATCCCTGGGGGACCTTGGGGGTGGGAGGAGGTCTGACCACAGCCATGGCCGCCAGCAGGCTTTGGAGAACACTGAGGCCTTGAGGATGAGCTGTGTGCAGATGTCTATTCTGGCTTCCTTGGAGCTTTCTGACAGGGATTACAAAGAACAGGAGAAGGTTGTTCGGCCCATCATGCCTGCGCTGCACCAACCCCAGAGACCATCACCCATCCACACATAAACTTAGATTGTGGGTATAGTGAAACTATACCCAGAATCCTGCCAACATCACTCTATCCCTCCATCTACAAGGCATCTAGGTACCACTACACGTCTAATTCCATCTCCTCCTTTTGCTGCCACTACCTTTCCAGTGAGACTATTCCATACATCACCAACTCATCTTAAACATCTCTATCATATCCCCTTCTCCTTTCTAATGTATAAAGCCCTATCTCCTTCAGCCGCTCAGCATAGCCGAGCCTAGCTAGGCCAGGAATTGATCTAGTTACCCTGCGCTCTACTTTGTGCACCTTGTGGCCTATACAGTGTTCCCATTGTTGATTGATCGGCTATACATCCTTCCCCAGATGTGATGAACCTATTATTGATTGATCAGCTGTAGATCCTTCCCCGAATGTGGTGACCCTGTTGCTGATTGATCGGCTGTGCATCCTTCCCCGAATGTGGTGACCCTGTTGCTGATTCATCAGCTGTACATCCTTCCCCGAATGTGGTGACCCTGTTGCTGATTGATCGGCTGTACATCCTTCCCCGAATGTGGTGACACCATTATTGATTGATCGGCTGTGCATCCTTTCCCGAATGTGGTGACCCTGTTGCTGATTCATCAGCTGTAATCCTTCCCCGAATGTGGTGACCCTATTATTGATATCTACAACAGGTGACCCTATTATTGATATCTACAACATTGATATTCTCCCTGTTGCTGATTGATCCGCTGTGCATCCTTCCCCGAATGTGGTGACCCTGTTGCTGATTGATCGTCTGTTCATCCTTCCCCAGATGTGGTGACGCTGTTGCTGATTGATCGGCTGTGCATCCTTCCCCAGATGTGGTGACCCCATTGTTGATTGATTGGCTGTGCATCCTTCCCCGAATGTGGTGACCCTGTTGCTGATTGATTGGCTGTGCATCCTTCCCCGAATGTGGTGACCCTGTTGTTGATTGATCAGCTGTACATCATTACTCCGACCCATTCGCAGCAGCGTACACTTGTTTATGTTAAATCACATCTGCCAATCATTTCCCAATCTATTAAAGTACCCATCTTTACCCTCCGTGACCTTTTTCTTACCTTCGTGGTCTTTTCCCCATTATTACCTATTTTCTCCCGGTATTATTTTTCAGAACTTACCATCTGTCACACCTCATGCCTTTCAATGTGAAACAGAAAGAAGACCACCCCACACCCCTCTCCCTCCCCACTTTACTCCACCAAGCCAAAGACATGTAAGGTCACACAGGTGCACAGGTGGTGGTGATCAATTGCATTTTGACTTTTTAAAAGTCCACTAGGTTAAAAAGGGCATCACAGGTAACCAAAAAACCTTTACCTTGCTTGCTAACTTCCCACGAGTCTGCGTTTAACGCTCACCTGCACTCATTCATGCCCTTGCCACCTGCCTGTTTCCCATGTGGAACCATCTTCCTCCTTATGATGTCCCAACCTTTTATCTCCTGGATTTCCAGTCTTCGGTCCATCCCCACCTCATGGTGTCTCCTATTTCTACCTCTTCACCTGCCTGTTTCTCATGCGGAACCATCTTCCTCGGTATGAATGTCCCAAGCTTTTATCTCCTGGATTTCCAGTCTTCGGTCCATCAACAGCTCATGGTGCCTCCTATTTCTACCTCTCCACCTGCCTGTTTCCCATGTGGAACCATCTTCCTCGTTATGAATGTCTCACGCTTTTATCTCCTGGATTTCCAGTCTTCGGTCCATCACCCACTCATGGTGTCTCCTATTTCTACCTCTTCACCTGCCTGTTTCCCATGTGGAACCATCTTCCTCGTTATGAATGTCCCACGCTTTTATCTCCTGGATTTCCAGTCTTCGGTCCATCACCCACTCATGGTGTCTCCTATTTCTACCTCTCCACCTGCCTGCTTCCCATGTGGAACCATCTTCCTCGTTATGAATGTCCCAAGCTTTTATCTCCTGGATTTCCAGTCTTCAGTCCATCACCCACTCATGGTGTCTCCTATTTAAACCTCTCCACCTGCCTGTTTCCCATGTGGAGCCATCTTCCTCGTTATGAATGTCCCAAGCTTTTATCTCCTGGATTTCCAGTCTTCGGTCCATCAACAGCTCACGGTGTCTCCTATTTCTACCTCTCCACCTGCCTGTTTCCCATGTGGAACCATCTTCCTCGTTATGAATGTCCCATGCTTTTATCTCCTGGATTTCCAGTCTTCGGTCCATCACCCACTCATGGTGTCTCCTATTTCTAACTCTTCACCTGCCTGTTTCCCATGTGGAACCACCTTCCTCGTTATGAATGTCCCAAGCTTTTATCTCCTGGATTTCCAGTCTTCAGTCCATCAACAGCTCATGGTCTCTCTTATTTCTACCTCTCCACCTGCCTGTTTCCCATGTGGAACCATCTTCCTCGTTATGAATGTCCCACACTTTTATCTCCTGGATTTCCAGTCTTCGGTCCATCACCCGCTCATGGTGTCTCCTATGTCTACCTCTTCACCTGCCTGTTTCCCATGTGGAACCACCTTCCTCGTTATGAATGTCCCAAGCTTTTATCTCCTGGATTTCCAGTCTTCGGTCCATCAACAGCTCATGGTGTCTCCTATTTATACCTCTCCACCTGCCTGTTTCTCATGCGGAACGATCTTCCTCGGTATGAATGTCCCAAGCTTTTATCTCCTGGATTTCCAGTCTTCGGTCCATCCCCACCTCATGGTGTCTCCTATTTCTACCTCTTCACCTGCCTGTTTCTCATGCGGAACCATCTTCCTTGTTATGAATGTCCCAAGCTTTAATCTCCTGGATTTCCAGTCTTCGGTTCATCACCACCTCATGGTTTTTTTTTTTTTTTTTTGTATACTGAATCGAGGCTCGTGAAAGAGCTAACATTTATTTCACAAACAAATCAACCAGACAAACAAAACACACAAAAAGAGGGAGCGGAAGACAAGATGGGGAGAGAAGGGGAAGCACACAACCACAACATTTGAGAGCAGGGAGAAGTGTGGGAGGGGGAGGGCAGGGGGGAGAGGTATAAAACACAAGGGGACCGAAATTAGCGGGGGTAGAAAAGATCAAGGTTTTGGATGGGGGAGGATAAGAGATGGTGGTGAACAGCTGTTTTAAAGACCTGGAGGGTGCAGTGGGATTGAAGAGAGTGAAGGAGTTTGTTCCAGAGGCGGGAGAAAAGAGGAATGAAGGAGTGAAGGTGAGCAGAAAGTCTTGATTTTGGCAGTTTAACCATAAGAGGGTTGCAGGCAGATCTTGTGCGACCTGTAGGAATATTTGGGGGACAGAGCCCAGAGAGGGCTGGGGGGGCAAGGCCAGAGAGGAGTCGGTAGAAGACGGAAAGACCACCAACCTGCCTGCGGTGAGTGAGTGAAAGGCCCTTGGAGTTAGCTTCATCGCGGGAGATTCCAATGATTCTGAACGCTTTGGTTTCAACAGCGTGAAGACGGGCTAGGTGTGAGGCAGGAGCACCAGACCAGAGGGGAGAGCAGTATTCCATAGAGCTGCGGATGAAAGCCTTGTATGTGGTGATGAGCTCAGGTGTGCCAAGGAAGGACTTCGCACGACGGAGGATGCCCAGTCGGCGACTGGCTTTGGAGGCCAGATTTGAAATGTGGTTTTCCCAGGAAAGATCATGGCAGATAGTGAGACCCAAAAGCTTGAGTGACAGAACTTCTTGGAGAGGATTATTCAGAAAGTGGATGGGAGGGTTTTCCAGTCGGTCTTTTCGGAGAGACATCGTAAGAGTGTGAGATTTATCAGGATTGAAAGACATGTTCCATTTGTTTGCCCAGTCTGTGATTTTGTCCAGGTCTGCAGAGAGTGAGGAGGCTGCAGACTGCCGATCTGAGGGATTAGGAATGGAGCGACAGAGAGTAGAGTCGTCAGCAAAGAGATAGAGAGGATTTTCAAGAGAGTCAGAGAGATCATTGATGAATACCAGAAAAAGCACAGGGCCCAGAACACTACCTTGGGGAACTCCAGCCTGAACAGGAAGAGGAGATGAGAGAAACCCATTCAGGGCCACACGTTGACTACGACCAGAGAGGAAGTCTGCCAGCCATGCGTGGAGATTTCCATGGATACCAAAGGAGGAGAGTTTGGTGAGCAGAGCAGGGTGCCAGACCGTATCGAAGGCACGTGAAATGTCAAGGGAGACAGTGTCTCCTATTTCTACCTCTTCACCTGCCTGTTTCTCATGCGGAACCACCTTCCTTGTTATGAATGTCCCAAGCTTTAATCTCCTGGATTTCCAGTCGCCGGTCCATCCCCACCTCATGGTGTATCCTATTTCTACCTCTTCACCTGCCTGTTTCTCATGCGGAACCATCTTCCTCGTTATGATGTCCCAAGCTTTTATCTCCTGGATTTCCAGTCTTCGGTCCATCAACAGCTCATGGTGTCTCCTATTTCTACTTTTCCACCTGCCTGTTTTCCATGCGGAACCATCTTCCTCGTTATGATGTCCCACGCTTTTATCTCCTGGATTTCCATTCTTTAGTCCATCACCAGCTCATGGTGTCTCCTATTTCTACTTCTTCACCTGCCTGTTTCCCATGCGGAACCATCTTCCTCGTTATGATGTCCCACGCTTTTATCTCCTGGATTTCCATTCTTTAGTCCATCACCAGCTCATGGTGTCTCCTATTTATACCTCTCCACCTGCCTGTTTCCCATGTGGAACCACCTTCCTCGTTATGAATGTTCCAAGCTTTTATCTCCTGGATTTCTAGTCTTCGGTGCATCACCAGCTCATGGTGTCTCCTATTTATACCTCTCCACCTGCCTGTTTCTCATGCGGAACCATCTTCCTCGTTATGATGTCCCAAGCTTTTATCTCCTGGATTTCCAGTCTTCGGTCCATCAACAGCTCATGATGTCTCCTATTTCTACTTTTCCACCTGCCTGTTTCCCATGTGGAACCATCTTCCTCGTTATGAATGTCCCACACTTTTATCTCCTGGATTTCCAGTCTTCGGTCCATCACCCACTCATGGTGTCTCCTATTTCTACCTCTTCACCTGCCTGTTTCCCATGTGGAACCACCTTCCTCGTTATGTATGTCCCAAGCTTTTATCTCCTGGATTTCCAGTCTTCGGTCCATCAACAGCTCATGGTGTCTCCTATTTATACCTCTCCACCTGCCTGTTTCTCATGTGGAACCATCTTCCTCAGTATGAATGTCCCAAGCTTTTATCTCCTGGATTTCCAGTCTTCGGTCCATCCCCAAATCATGGTGTCTCCTATTTCTACCTCTTCACCTGCCTGTTTCTTGTGCGGAACCATCTTCCTTGTTATGAATGTCCCAAGCTTTAATCTCCTGGATTTCCAGTCTTCGGTTCATCACCACCTCATGGTGTCTCCTATTTCTACCTCTTCACCTGCCTGTTTCTCATGCGGAACCACCTTCCTTGTTATGAATGTCCCAAGCTTTAATCTCCTGGATTTCCAGTCGTCGGTCCATCCCCACCTCATGGTGTCTCCTATTTCTACCTCTTCACCTGCCTGTTTCTCATGCGGAACCATCTTCCTCGTTATGATGTCCCAAGCTTTTATCTCCTGGATTTCCAGTCTTCGGTCCATCAACAGCTCATGGTGTCTCCTATTTCTACCTCTTCACCTGCCTGTTTCACCTGTGGAACCATCTTCCTCGTTATGAATGTCCCAAGCTTTTATCTCCTGGATTTCCAGTCTTCGGTCCATCAACAGCTCATGGTGTCTCCTATTTCTACCTCTCCACCTGCCTGTTTCTCATGCGGAACCATCTTCCTCGGTATGAATGTCCCAAGCTTTTATCTCCTGGATTTCCAGTCTTCGGTGCATCACCAGCTCATGGTGTCTCCTATTTATACCTCTCCACATGCCTATTTCCCATGTGGAACCTCCTTCCTCGTTATGAATGTTCCAAGCTTTTATCTCCTGGATTTCCAGTCTTCGGTGCATCACCAGCTCATGGTGTCTCCTATTTATACCTCTCCACCTGCCTGTTTCTCCTGCAGAACCATCTTCCTCGGTATGAATGTCCCAAGTTTTTATCTCCTGGATTTCCAGTCTTTGGTCCATCACCCACTCATGGTGTCTCCTATTTATACCTCTCCACCTGCCTGTTTCCCATGTGGAACCACCTTCCTCGTTATGAATGTTCCAAGCTTTTATCTCCTGGATTTCCAGTCTTCGGTGCATCACCAGCTCATGGTGTCTCCTATTTATACCTCTCCACCTGCCTGTTTCTCATGCGGAACCATCTTCCTCGTTATGATGTCCCAAGCTTTTATCTCCTGGATTTCCAGTCTTCAGTCCATCAACAGCTCATGGTGTCTCCTATTTCTACTTTTCCACCTGCCTGCTTTCCATGCGGAACCATCTTCCTCGTTATGATGTCCCAAGCTTTTATCTCCTGAATTTCCATTCTTTGGTCCATCACCAACTCATGGTGTCTCCTATTTCTACTTCTTCACCTGCCTGTTTCCCATGTGGAACCATCTTCCTCGTTATGAATGTCCCACCCTTTTATCTCCTGGATTTCCAGTCTTCGGTCCATCAACAACTCATGGTGTCTCCTATTTCTACTTTTCCACCTGCCTGTTTCCCATGTGGAACCATTTTCCTTGTTATGAATGTCCCACGCTTTTATCCCCTGGATTTCCAGTCTTCGGTCCATCACCCACTCATGGTGTCTCCTATTTCTACCTCTTCACCTGCCTGTTTCCCATGTGGAACCATCTTCCTCACTATGAATGTCCCAAGCTTTTATCTCCTGGATTTCCAGTCTTCGGTCCATCAACAGCTCATGGTGTCTCCTATTTCTACCTCTCCACCTGCCTGTTTCTCAAGCGGAACCATCTTCCTCGGTATGAATGTCCCAAGCTTTTATCTCCTGGATTTCCAGTCTTCGGTCCATCACCCACTCATGGTGTCTCCTATTTCTACTTTTCCACCTGCCTGTTTTCCATGCGGAACCATCTTCCTCATTATGATGTCCCAAGCTTTTATCTCCCTGAATTTCCATTCTTTGGTCCATCACAAGCTCATGGTGTCTCCTATTTCTACTTCTTCACCTGCCTGTTTCCCATGTGGAACCATCTTCCTCGTTATGAATGTCCCACGCTTTTATCTCCTGGATTTCCAGTCTTCGGTCCATCAACAGCTCATGGTTTCTCCTATTTCTACTTTTCCACCTGCTTGTTTCCCATGTGGAACCATCTTCCTCGTTATGAATGTCCCATGCTTTTATCTCCTGGATTTCCAGTCTTCGGTCCATCACCCACTCATGGTGTCTCCTATTTCTACCTCTTCACCTGCCTGTTTCCCATGTGGAACCATCTTCCTCGCTATGAATGTCCCAAGCTTTTATCTCCTGGATTTCCATTCTTCGGTCCATCAACAGCTCATGGTGTCTCCTATTTATACCTCTCCACCTGCCTGTTTCTCATGCGGAACCATCTTCCTCGGTATGAATGTCCCACGCTTTTATCTCCTGGATTTCCAGTCTTCGGTCCATCACCCACTCATGGTGTCTCCTATTTCTACCTCTTCACCTGCCTGTTTCCCATGTGGAACCATCTTCCTCGCTGTGAATGTCCCAAGCTTTTATCTCCTGGATTTCCAGTCTTCAGTCCATCAACAGTTCATGGTGTCTCCTATTTATACCTCCACCTGCCTGTTTCTCATGCGGAACCATCTTCCTCGGTATGAATGTCCCAAGCTTTTATCTCCTGTATTTGCAGTCTTCGGTCCATCACCCACTCATGGTGTCTCCTATTTATACCTCTCCACCTGCCTGTTTCCCATGTGGAACCACCTTCCTCGTTATGAATGTTCCAAGCTTTTATCTCCTGGATTTCCAGTCTTCGTTGCATCACCAGCTCATGGTGTCTCCTATTTATACCTCTCCACCTGCCTGTTTCCCATGCGGAACCATCTTCCTCGTTATGATGTCCCAAGCTTATATCTACTGGATTTCCAGTCCTCGGTTCATCACCAGCTCATGGTGTCTCCTATTTCTACCTCTGATGTTTTCTAATCCACCGAGACCCGGATGCCATGCTTCACCTGCAAATCCTCTCTTGGTGCTCTCCTGATCCTTTGGCCTACCTCTGTGAGCCTTGACATGTGTATTAAAATATAAAGAAACACTCACATCCTGTCTACAACTTGCTAACAAACCCTTGTATCCCATCCTCTTACTTTGACAACTTTTAGTGGAAACAAGGATGACCCAAAGGAATCCTCCATGGCAGGTGCTGCGCAAAGACTTTTCGCCATGTCGTGGAAAAGATAAATAAGGGGACATTGGGTTGACGCTGACGAAATGTTCTGGAAACAGCATCGTCACTCATTTCCGCAACTGGCCCCTAGATGCGGGAACTTTGAAGCGTACGAACCCTCTGTTTTTCAGGATTGTTTACGAAAGCTCCATCTTGGCTCCCGCTCTGGTACAAAAGGCATTGTTGTGAGAATTCCCAAATGTTGGTTATGCGTATGAACTTGCACCTTCAACCCGTGATGTTAACGGCTGGGAAAACCCTTTTCTTTCCCACAGATTTAGACGCAAATCCACAAAAAGGAAAAGCACCAAAGCTTGCCGAGGTTGGCCCTTGGATGTGCCTGAGCAATTGTGCAGACGTGGAGGAAAAATAAAAGTCTGGAATTTTTCTGCCATAAATTATATTGAGGAGCCAGGGCAGCAGGAACAGCTGTTCCCCTTTGGACCGAGAGGGATTATCCTTGGATTACCCTTTCTCAGTTATTTAATGTGTCGTTGACTACCGAATTATTCTGATGTTTATGGACGTGTCGGTTTGATCAACCGGACTCAAGACACATGTCGTCCGAATCCGTTTTGACAGTGATCCGCCATTGGGTCTTCTCCACCATGACCAATGGATTGGTCTTTCGGAAACAACCGCATCCCCCAAACCCCATCCCTTGTCTTGAGTCCTCTTCCTTTTTTGTTTGGTTTTTCATCTTCGTTCGCAGTCATGTGCCCTTGGTGACCTCATAGATTTTCATCTTCATTCTACCTTGTTGTGCCAGGGGTCACCTGGGGAACCTTTTTGGGCCCAATTCCTTCACAAACCTGCAAACTGAAGTTTGACTATCAGGAATATTCGTCTATTCGTATCCTGATGTTATACCTGAACACAGGTTCAGTTGTGTTGAAGTAGTTTCATGGCTGGGGTTATACTGGGTGGTTTGCCATTGCCTTCCCAGCAGTCGTTAGGGCAGGAATTTGAAACTTGGCCAATATGGTGCCGGTGATAACTCGCGGACTCTTCGTAGAGGACACCGTACTGGGATCTCTGAGGTCCACCAAGGACCAGTGTTAGTAGACAAAGTCTCCAGTTTAACGTCCATATGTGGGACGGCGGACACATTGATGCCTCAACCTGCGGTCAAAACTCAGGTCAAACAGTTCAGAGCCAGGTGCACCGCATACCTACCTCTAAGCTATCCTGGCTACCCATCCTCACTAATGTATGGATATGTTCATATCGATGAAATGTGTGGACAGATGTCGACAAAATTTCCACGAATATTATGTGACACAAAGATTAACATTTGTGGCTTTTCCATATTTAACCATAAATCCATGTATAATGAGGTATCACGTGTGTATGTTTTATGTTTCTCCTCCGAGAGGATTTGACCTGGGAAGCTGAAACTTTCAGGAATTAACGACGACACCCGGAAGTTGTGCATGTGCAAGTTTTGTTTGATTTCATCAAGTTAACAAAAACATATTTCACCCAACTTGACATTTTCATCCTCTGAGGGATCGGAGCAATTGGAATTATCCGATGGATATAACCAAGGTGTATTGTGTACATGTGGACTGCTTATATGTAGTTGTAGTTATATATATATATATATGTATGCACATAAGCAGTCCACATGTTTTGCTTCATATACATAACCCAGGTTATTTTCTATTTTTGTGAATGTTCGAGGCAGCGGCCTGTTACCTATACACCGCCTACATAAACGGATGTGTCCGTGGAACGTGTTACACGCTTGCAACAACATCTCCCTTAAGGTTGTTATTGGCTCACTAATTGTAAAGATAATAACATGACCCCCTCTCCCCATTACCCTGGGGATGTGTGGGGGTTTGGGGGGGCTTGTATTATTTACATTGGACACCAAACGTTCAGCAAGAACCCGTAGGTGAATGAAAATGTCATCTTCAATTCCATCAAAGGGATCATAATTATGCTCCTGAGAATACTTCATCCATGAGGTCTGTAAGGACAAGGAAGTCCAGGGCCATAGGTCACCTTCCCGTTTACCATCAATTTGGTGGATCACTTGGATTTGCTGAATGGTAAATGGTCCTATTCTGCCCGTTTAATGGCTGCCTTTGTTCTGCCCCAACGTGTTGTGATTCGCACAAGGTTTCACTTGAACCCCAAGCGTTTACCTGAGCTGGAAAGTGATGGAATTTTGAACATGTGTTGACTTTCCCCTTATTCTTCCCCGCAGACATGTCATGGCTGTGCCTCGGGATCAAACTGTGACTGCAGTGGTGTGAAAGGCGACAGGGTAAGCTGTGTTTGAACCTGACTCACCTGTGCGGCCTATTTAGACAGCTTTATCATGCTGATGATGATTAAGGGTAGATCTTCAAACTAGACCATTGCGGCCTTGCTCTTTTCATCCCCAGTTAAGGGGAACTTGATACGAGTCCTTGATACGAGCTTTGTGTGGAGTTAGTCACTGAACCTGAATTCAGGTTCGCTCAAGGTGTATAAATACAGGATTGCAAGGTCTGAACACACTCCAGTAAGGTGTTGTGGTACATTGAATCCAGCTGAAATCCCAATATGGTATCATGGAAATATGTACTTATTATGTACGCAAAATGGTGAGATTTTGCCACCTCCCCACCCCACCCTATATGTCCTACATGCCCCCCTCCCGACCCCCCAAACCCCTCGCCACCACGTGCATGTCCGATTTATTCAAATTTCAAATTCATTTCCCTCATTTACCCCTCATCCCAATCCATAGCTTTGTGTACACAACACAATAAGATGCCCTTCAGGCCAGCAAGTGGCGCTGCATTACGGAGCCCACTCCCCTTCCTTGAGGATGTTAAGCCGGCTATCCCATGTCCATTATGGACGTTAAAGAGCCCGTAGCATTATGCACATGAGCTATCCTTTAAGCAAGATCTTCCAATGGAATTCCAGACTCCCTGCACGAAATGGACCACGAGGTTGGACGACTATACCTCGGCACGGTCACTCTCTGGTCTAACGTCTGCCTCGATGACCCCACAAGACCCCATGGATCTTGTAAAACCCAGTAAAAGATCGGATCGTATTGAAATGTAAATCATCCTGTAGTGTAAACTGTACACCTTACACATTGGGTGAAATAGATTGGACAGACAATGACGACTTTTTGCGCTGTGTACAGAATTGTATCCAAGGCATTGCAGGGCAGGGCTCTTTGATATCCCACATTATTTAATGAACATCATCGGTCAATCCCCCACAGCCCGGTGTGTACCCCGGTTTAGAATAGGTACACCATATCCCTGCGTGTCGTAATCGGGGACAAAAAGGGTTGGCGTCTGGAAGGGCATCCGACCATAAAACATTGCCTCAAAGAGGGAACCATGACAATTACAACTACATATGGGCAGGGTACAGCCCGAAGTACCCCGTGGTGGACCTCACTCACTCTCGTCAAATATCAAGGTGAGGAACCCGATCGAAGCAAGGGTGGAAATCACTCCATTTATGACGACGAAACATCTGATGCCCGAAGTGGAGATCGGTTTCTGAGGTTTGGGACATGGAATGTAGGGACAATGACAGGGAGATCAGGAGAAGTGGTGGAAGTATTGGTCAGAAGAAGAGTGGACATATGTTGTGTGCAGGAGACGAGATGGAAGGGAAGTGGTGTGAGAATGGTGAAGGGTAGGCAGGGACAGAAAAACAAGTTTGTGTGGCAAGGGTGCCCGGAGGGCGTGAATGGTGTTGGTGTCCTGTTTTCTGAGGAGTTTGTAGACAGTGTGGTGAGTGTGACTAGATTGAGTGATAGGTTGATGATGGTGAAAATGATGATTGGAAAGCTCTTGGTGAACGTCATCTCGGGATATGCTCCGCAGGTTGGTCGGAGCGATGAAGAGAAGGACAAGTTCTGGTGTGCGATAGAGAAGCTGATGGAAAACGTGAAAGATGAGGAAGTTGTTGTGGTAGGAGGAGACCTAAATGGACATGTGGGAAGGAGTATGGACGGTTTTAAGGGAGTTCATGGGGGTTACGGATATGGTGTGAGAAATGGAGAAGGTGAAAGGATTTTGGAGTTTGCTGATGGAGCTGGTTTGTTGATTTGTAATAATCAGTTCCAGAAAGAGGATAATAAGCTTGTTACATACACGTCAGGTGGGTCGACGACAACCGTTGACTACCTGATGGTGCGTAGGCGAGATAGGGGGCACCTCCGGGACACAAAGGTGATCCCGGGGGAGGAGGCTGTTTCACAGCACCAATTGGTTGTCTGCGACATAAGGGTGAAAGGTGCGAGGAGAGCTTGGCGGGTGAAGTACCAAGCGAGAGTGAAGGTGTGGAGGTTAAAAGAGGTGACAGTAAGGGAGGCATTAAAAGAGAGGCTGAGTAGGGTAGAGGATGATGTGGTTGAGCTTCAAAGTGGCTGGATGTCAATGAAAGATAGTCTGTTGGGAGCCTTTGGTGAGGTATCTGGAATCGTGGATGGACAAAAGGACCACCGAGGCAATCGGAAACATGGTGGTGGGATGATGAAGTTGGAAAGAGGATTGACGAGAAGAGGAAGAAGTTCAAGGAGTGGCAGAAGGCAAAGGGTATGGGCGCAGAAACAGCAGAGCATGAAAGTTATAAGGCAGCCAGGAAGGCTGCAAAGAAAGAGGTAGCAAAGGCGCAGGAGGCATGTAGGAAAATGTTGGGAGAACGCTTGGATTCGGAAGAGGGTCAGAGAGCGGTATTCAGGATTGCAAAGCAGATAGCGAAAGAGAGGTGTGATGTGATGTGGGTGAGTTGCTTGAATGATGAAGTGAGACAAATCGTTGTGGACCCAGATGGAATTAAAGGAAGATGGAAAAGATATATGGAAATGCTGTTGAATGCAGAGAATGAATGGGACGGCAACATCGAGAGTAACTCAGTTTTAGGACCGGTAGAGAAGATAACCGAGAAGGAAGTTGAGGAAGCGATAAAAGCAATGAAGAGTAGAAAAGCGGGAGGGCCGACGGGAGTTGTGGGAGATATGTTGAAGGCAGCGGGAAATTGGGGTGTGAAGAGAATGACAGAGATCTGTAATCTGGTGGTGAAAGAAGGCCGCATTCCAGTGGATTGGGAACTGAGTACCCTCATCCCTCTATACAGGGGGAAAGGTGACCCTCTGGACTGTGGCTCGTATCGAGCGATAAAGTTATTGGAGCATGGAATGAAGGTATTGGAAAGGGTGTTTGAGAGGAGGATAAAGAAGAAAGTGAAGATCGACGAAATGCAGTATGGATTTATGCCAGGAAGAGGAACGACAGACGCGCTTTTTATTGTGAGGCAATTGCAGGAGAAGTACATGGAGAAGAGGAAGAAGTTGTTTCTTGGGTTTGTTGATCTGGAGAAAGCATTCGATAGGGTTCCACGCAAAGTATTGACATGGGCATTGAGGAAGTTAGGAGTGGAGGAATGGTTGATCAGAGTAGTGATGGCAATGTACAAAAGAGCGCGCACAGCTGTAAGGACGAAGGACGGGAACAGTGGTGAGTTTGAGGTGAAGGTGGGAGTGCATCAGGGGTCGGTACGAAGTCCACTACTATTTGTAGCTGTGATGGAGGTGCTGGCTCAGAACGTAAAGGAGGGTTTACCGTGGCAGTTGTATGCAGATGATCTGGTGTTGATTGGGGAGAGTATGGATGGATTGAAGGAGAAGATGAACAAATGGAAGGAATGTATGGAGACAAAAGGTCTGAAGGTGAATATCAGAAAAACGAAGGTGATGGCAAGCGGTAAAGCATGTGGTGAGGTGGAAAGAACTGGGAAGTGGCCATGTGCTGTGTGCAGGAAGGGTGTCGGAGTGAACTCCATTCAATGTACAATGTGCGCTGAGTGGGTTCATCAAAAATGCAGTGGTCTGAGAGGGTCATTAACCAGTGTGGCAGCTACATTCAAATGAGAGGTGTGCACAGAGGGAGCTGCAGATGGAGGAAATGTTGAGTTGGATCATGGAGACGGTGTGAAGCTGGAAGGTGTGAAAACATTTTGCTACCTAGGAGACATGCTGAATGGAGAAGGTGGATCAGACTCGGCAACGGTTGCTCGAGTGAGATGTGCATGGAAGAAGTTTCGGGAACTGAGTGGCATGCTGACGAGGAGGGGAGTGTCGTTGAAGCTGAAGGGAAAGGTGTATGCTGCATGTGTGAGAAGTGTTATGATGAATGGGAGCGAGACATGGGTAATGACTAATGAATGTAGAGCAGCAACGAAGGCTGGAAAGGGTGGAAATGCGAATGGTTCGGTGGATGTGCGGAGTATCGTTGAGAGAGAGGAAGACAAATGATGAATTGCGAAATATGATGGGAATAGAGCCTGTGATTGATGCTATGAAGAGAAACAGGTTGAGATGGTTTGGTCATGTGTTGAGGAAGGATGAAAGTGACTGGTTGAGAAGAGTGATGGAAATGAATGTAGAAGGAAGTCGAGGACGGGGAAGACCGAGAAAGACTTGGCTGAAGATGGTGGAAGAAGAAATGCGGGCAAGGGGGTTTACAAGGGGAGATGCAGAAAATAGGGCAAAATGGAGAAGATTGTCATGGGGACCGCAAGGCTAACCCCCGCTCTAGCAGGGAAAATGGCCTGGAAATGCCTGTTGTGTGTTGTTTGGTCAATCTCCCACATTAATTATCATCATTGGTCAATGTCCCACATTATTTAATTATCATCATCGGTCAATCTTTGACATTAATTATATTATCATCATTGGTCAATGTCCCACATTATTTAATTATCATCGGTCAATCTCCCACATTATTTAATTATCATCATTGGTCAATCTCCCACATTATTTAATTAACATCATCGGTCAATCTCCCACATTATTTAATTATCATCATTGGTCAATCTCCCACATTATTTAATTAACATCATCGGTCAATCTCCCACATTATTTAATTATCATCATTGGTCAATCTCCCACATTATTTAATTAACATCATCGGTCAATCTCCCACATTATTTAATTAACATCATCGGTCAATCTCCCACATTAATTATGATCATTGGTCAATCTCCCACATTATTTAATTAATATAATCGGTCAATCTCCCACATTATTTAATTGACATCATCGGTCAATCTCCCACATTTAGAACCTGAAACCCAATGTGAGTAGCCCTTCCCAGCTTCCTTCCTCCAATCCCTGCCTTGGGATCTCGTTTCTGCCAAAGGCGCATGTGTTTTCAATTGAAACTTGCCATATCAATGGCCTAGCACACCATGCCTAATGGTCTGGAGCTAATCCATCCTCCTTTAGCCACCAAAAACGCGAACCTGTCAACAGGCAAGTCGAACAAGCTCTTCCCGAGGACGGCATGGGTGGCCGTTTCCTTAGCAATCCAAACGGAGGTTTTTCATCCATTTCGTTATTCATAATAATGGTTATTAGTGAGTACGTTTTGCTTTGCTTTATGTTTCATGTATGTCACGTGACTTTGTCTGATGGATCGGCCATGTACTTTAGCTGTAAGTGAATGTACAGGGGGTCGGTAGGATAACCTAGAGGTAAGCACACTCGACTTCAGGTTGTTTAGTCTGTGTTAGAATCCCGACACAACTATATACTGCAGGTGATTTGGCAGGTGATTCATCAATGTGAGCGCCATCCCAAGGATGGAGGTTTTTTTTTTTGTATACAGAATCGAGGCTCGTGTGAGATCTACCACATTGAACATGCAAACATGCAGACACATAAAACATGCAATGAGGGGAGCGGGAAACAAGAGGGGGAGAGAGTGAAGCACACAAGCACAACAACAGCAGAGAACAGACAGGGACATCAGGAGATCTGTGGGAGGGAGAGGGCTTGGGGAGGAGGGAGGAGTACACGGTGTAAAGCAAATGAACACTACTAGGAATTTCAGGAAAGAAGTTGGGGATTTAAAGAGGCGGATTTGGTTCGTTTAAACGGGGGTAGAAAAGATCAAGGTTTTGGATGGGGGAAGATAAGAGATGGTGGTGAACAGCTGTTTTAAAGACCTGGAGGGAGGAGTGGGATTGAAGGGAGTGGGGGAGTTTATTCCAGAGGCGGGAGAAAAGAGGAATGAAGGAGTGAAGGTGAGCAGAGAGTCTTGATTTTGGAAATTTCACCAGAAGAGAGTTGCTGGCAGATCTTGTGCGTCCTGCAAGAACATTTGCGGGACAGAGCACAGACAGAGCAGGGGAAGCAAGGCCGGACAGGAGTCGGCAGAAGACAGAAAGACCACCAACCTGCCTGCGTTGAGCGAGAGAAAGGCCCTCGGAGTTAACTTCATCGCGGGAGATTCCAATGATTCTGAAAGCTTTGGTTACTACAGCGTGAAGACGAGCTAGGTGTGAGGCAGGAGCACCGGCCCATATGGGAGAGAAGTATTCCATCAAGCTGAGGATGAAAGCCTTGTATGTGGTGAGGAGCTCAGGTGTACCAAGTAAGGACTTCACACGACGGAGATGCCCAGTCGGCGACTCGCTTTGGAGACTAACTTGGAAATGTGGTTTTTCCAAGAAAGTTCATGGCAGATAGTGAGACCAAAGAGCTTGAGTGACAGAACTTATTGGAGAGGATTGTTCAGAAAGTGGATGGAAGGGTTTTCCAGACTGTCTTTTCTGAGAGACATAGTAAGAGTGTGAGATTTGTCAGGATTGAAAGACATGTTCCACTTGTTTGACCAGTCTGTGATTTTGTCCAGGTCTGCAGAGACTGAGGAGGCTGCAGACTGCCGATCTGAGGGATGAGGAATGTAGCGGCAGAGAGTGGAGTCATCAGTAAAGAGATAGAGAGGATTTTCCACAGAGTCGGAGAGATCATTGATGAAGACCACAAAAAGCACAAGGCCCAGAACACTACCTTGGGGAACTCCAGCCTGAACAGGAAGGGGAGATGAGAGAATTCCATTCAGGGCCACACGTTGACTACGGCAGGAGAGAAAGTTGGCAAGCCAAGCGTGGAGATTTCCATGGATACGATAGGAGGAGAGTTTGTTGAACAGAGCTGGGTGCCAGACCGTATCGAAGGCACGTGATATGTCAAGGGAGACAGCTCCGATTTCCTGTTTGGCATTGAGGACCTCCATCCATTGTTGAGACAGCAGAAGCAGCATGCCCAGAGTAGAATGACCTGGTCTGAATCCAAATTGATGATCATAGATCAAGCCATTGGAGAAGAGGAAAGATTTCATATCCGAAGCAATGATGGATTCCATGACTTTGCTGATAATTGGGAGCAGGCTGATTGGTCTGTAGTTGCAACGATCTGTTTTTGCACATTTTTTGTGTAAAGCGGTAATGTTTGCTGATTTCCAAGATGTTGGCAAATGACCTTGAACAAAAGAGAGGGTGAAGAGAACAGAGAGAGGGTGAGATAGAGCGGCAGAGCAGGATTTTAGGACTCGTGAGCTGATGCCATCTGGTCCAGTTGCAGAATCGGAGTCGAAGTTTGACAGAAATTTCTCCACCTTGTCAGGGGAGAAGGACACAGAGTCCAGGAGCAGCTGAGTTCGACTGGGTTCGACTGGGTACGAATGGGTACGGTGGGTACAAAGAGAGATGGGTTAAACGGTTGTTCCAGATGTCAGTAATTGGTGGACGTTAAACGGGTGTCCGTCTGTCGGTATTAATTGGTGGACGTTAAACAGGTGTCCGTTTGTCGGTATTAATTGGTGGACGTTAAACGGGTGTCCTTCTGTCGGTAAAAATCGGTGGACGTTAAACGGGTGTCCCTCTGTCAGTATTAATTGGTGGACGTGAAACGGGTGTCCGTCTTTTGGTATTAACTGATGAACGTTAAACGGGTGTCCGTGTGTCGGTATTAATTGGTGGACGTTAAATGGGTGTCCCTCTGTTGGTATTAATTGTTGGATGTTAAACGGATGTCCCATCTGTCGGTATTAATCGGTGGACGTTAAACGGGTGTCCGTGTGTCGGTATTAATTGGTGGACGTTAAACGGTTGTCCGTCTGTCGGTATAAATTGGTGGACGTTAAACGGGTGTCCGTCTGTCGGTATTCATTGGTGGACGTGAAACGGGTGTCGGTCTGTCGGTATTAATTAATGGAAGTTAAACGGATGTCCCATCTGTCGGTATTAATCGGTGGACGTTAAACGGATGTCCCATCTGTCGGTATTAATTGGTGGACGTTAAACGGATGTCCCATCTATCGGTATTAATCGGTGGACGTTAAACGGATGTCCCATTTGTCGGTATTAATTGGTGGACGTTAAACGGATGTCCCATCTGTCGGTATTAATCGGTGGACGTTAAACGGATGTCCCATCTGTCGGTATTAATCGGTGGACGTTAAACGGATGTCCCATTTGTCGGTATTAATTGGTGGACGTTAAACGGATGTCCCATTTGTCGGTATTAATTGGTCGACGTTAAACGGATGTCCCATCTGTCGGTATTAATCGGTGGACGTTAAACGGATGTCCCATCTGTCGGTATTAATCGGTGGACGTCAAACGGATGTCCCATTTGTCGGTATTAATCGGTGGTTTTCCCTTCCAAGACTTGTTCTCACTCCAAATAAACGTTTTGTTCCCCATTGCTTCTAATCTGGTCCTTCACATCAGATCACACAATTACACGCTTCATTCATTATTTATTCATGAATCTGCAGTGCCCCCTGGGGGAACCACCATGGCTATGCTGCTGATGCAGTGCCCCCCTGGGGGAACCACCATGGCTATGCTGCTGATGCAGTGCCCCCCTGGGGGAACCACCATTGTTTTGCTGCTGATGCAGTGTCCCCCTGGGGGAACCATCATGGTTATGCTTCTGATGCAGTGCCCCCCTGGGGGAACCATCATGGTTATGCTGCTGATGCAGTGCCCCACTGGGGAAACCACCATTGTTTTGCTGCTGATGCAGTGCCCCCCTGGGGGAACCACCAATGTTTTGCTGCTGATGTAGTGCCCCTTGGTGGAACCATCATGGTTATGCTGCTGATGCAGTGCCCCCCTGGGGGAACCACCATTGTTTTGCTGCTGATGCAGTGCCCCCCTGGGGGAACCATCATGGTTATGCTGCTGATGCAGTGCCCCCATGGGGGAACCATCATGGTTATGCTGCTGATCCAGTGCCCTCCTGGGGGAACCATTATTGCTATGCTGCTGATGCAGTGCCCCATGTGCAGAACCATCACGGTTATGCTACTGATGCGGTGCCCCCCTGTGCGGAACCATCATTGTTGTGCTGCTGATGCAGTGCCCCACTGGGGGAACCATCATGGCTACGCTGTTGATGCAGTGCCCCACTGGGGGAACCATCATGGCTATGCTGTTGATGCAGTGCCCCACTGGGGGAACCATCATGGCTATGCTGTTGATGCAGTGCCCCACTGGGGGAACAATCATGGTTATGCTGTTGATGCAGTGCCCCCATGGGGGAACAATCATGGTTATGCTGCTGATGCAGTGCCCCCATGGGGGAACAATCATGGTTATGCTGCTGATGCAGTGCCCCACTGGGGGAACCATCATGGCTATGCTGTTGATGCAGTGCCCCCCTGGGGGAACCATCATGGCTATGCTGTTGATGCAGTGCCCCACTGGGGGAACAATCATGGTTATGCTGCTGATGCAGTGCCCACATGGGGGAACCATCATGGCTATGCTGTTGATGCAGTGCCCCATTGGGGGAACCATCATGGCTATGCTGTTGATGCAGTGCCCCATTGGGGGAACCATCATGGCTATGCTGTTGATGCAGTGCCTCACTGGGGGAACCATCATGGCTATGCTGTTGATGCAGTGCCCCACTGGGGGAACAATCATGGTTATGCTGCTGATGCAGTGCCCCCATGGGGGAACAATCATGGCTATGCTGTTGATGCAGTGCCCCACTGGGGGAACCATCATGGCTATGCTGTTGATGCAGTGCCCCCCTGGGGGAACCATCATGGTTATGCTGCTGATGCAGTGCCCCCCTGGGGGAACCATCATGGTTATGCTGCTGATGCAGTGCCCCACTGGGGGAACAATCACGGTTATGCTGCTGATGCAGTGCCCACATGGGGGAACCATCATGGCTATGCTGTTGATGCAGTGCCCCATTGGGGGAACCATCATGGCTATGCTGTTGATGCAGTGCCCCATTGGGGGAACCATCATGGCTATGCTGTTGATGCAGTGCCCCACTGGGGGAACCATCATGGCTATGCTGTTGATGCAGTTCCCCACTGGGGGAACAATCATGGTTATGCTGCTGATGCAGTGCCCCCATGGGGGAACAATCATGGTTATGCTGCTGATGCAGTGCCCCACTGGGGGAACAATCACGGTTATGCTGCTGATGCAGTGCCCCCATGGGGGAACAATCATGGTAATGCTGCTGATGCAGTGCCCCCATGGGGGAACAATCACGGTTATGCTGCTGATGCAGTGCCCCCATGGGGGAACAATCACGGTTATGCTGCTGATGCAGTGCCCCCATGGGGGAACAATCACGGTTATGCTGCTGATGCAGTGCCCCCATGGGGGAACAATCATGGTTATGCTGCTGATGCAGTGCCCCACTGGGGGAACAATCACGGTTATGCTGCTGATGCAGTGCCCCCATGGGGGAACAATCACGGTTATGCTGCTGATGCAGTGCCCCCATGGGGGAACAATCACGGTTATGCTGCTGATGCAGTGCCCCCATGGGGGAACAATCATGGTTATGCTGCTGATGCAGTGCCCCCCTGGGGGAACCATTATTCCTATGCTGCTGATGCAGTGCCCCCATGGGGGAACAATCATGGTTATGCTGCTGATGCAGTGACCCCCTGGGGGAACCATCATGGTTATGCTGCTGATGCAGTGACCCCCTGGGGGAACAATCATGGTTATGCTGCTGATGCAGTGCCCCCATGGGGGAACAATCATGGTTATGCTGCTGATGCAGTCACCCCCTGGGGGAACAATCATGGTTATGCTGCTGATGCAGTGCCCCACTGGGGGAACAATCACGGTTATGCTGCTGATGCAGTGCCCCCATGGGGGAACAATCATGGTTATGCTGCTGATGCAGTGCCCCCATGGGGGAACAATCATGGTTATGCTGCTGATGCAGTGACCCCCTGGGGGAACAATCATGGTTATGCTGCTGATGCAGTGCCCCACTGGGGGAACAATCACGGTTATGCTGCTGATGCAGTGCCCCCATGGGGGAACAATCATGGTTATGCTGCTGATGCAGTGACCCCCTGGGGGAACCATCATGGTTATGCTGCTGATGCAGTGCCCCACTGGGGGAACAATCACGGTTATGCTGCTGATGCAGTGCCCCCATGGGGGAACAATCATGGTTATGCTGCTGATGCAGTGCCCCACTGGGGAACCATTATTCCTATGCTGGTGATGCAGTGCCCCCCTGGGAGAACCATTATTCCTATGCTGCTGATGCAGTGCCCCACTGGGGAACCATTATTCCTATGCTGGTGATGCAGTGCCCCCCTGGGGGAACCATTATTCCTATGCTGCTGATGCAGTGCCCCCCTCATAGGGGAGGAATTTATTATTTGTACAGATTTGTGATGCACAATCCACTCTTTTTAAAGATATCATGGAGTCTTTAACATCTACAAGTGAGTACGAGCAGATACGACAGCCGGATTAATGTCCCCTGCAGAAGATGGCATACTCGGTGATGCAATACCCAACCTGTATAAGCAACCACAGGATCATTGTTTTTGTATTGCGTAATAATGTGCAGTGACTTTGACGAATAGTACGTCCATTGTTCCAGCCAATTGCGAACAAGCAGTCACGTGATTGTTTGCCTGCCTGCGTTGGCATCAGCAGCGTCCCGAGGCCTCGGGTAATGCTGCACCCCTGCGAAATTTCTCAAATAATACTTTGTCCTTGTGAAGACACCATGGAAACAAAATGTGCAAAACAGCAGCTGGGAATTTTTGAGTTTGAGGAGAAAGATGTGTTTTCTGTGCGTTGTTTCGCACAGATCCTTCCGGATGCTTGTTCCAGCTGCGCCGATCCCTTGTGCATCCCGGAGTAAATGTAACGTCTGTCGGGACGAGGAAACACCGATTTGGACATTCTCGGTCACGGAGCTGTTTATCTATCTCTGTTTTTCAATGGCCACAGAGAACCGAGAAACAAGATGGAGGATGGCGCGGGATAGCACGAGCGGATCGGAAAAAGGCACGATGGGCGGCCTTGGGCCTTCGACTCGAAAGTCTTCAGACTGCGTTAACCAGCACGGCCTCTGAGTCCATAAAACCAAAGGGACAAGACTTTCTGTCAGCCTACTCAAACACGAGCCTCGGCCTACTTAACCAAATGTGAGCCTTGGCCTACTTAACCAAATGTGAGCCTTGGCCAACTTAACCAAATGTGAGCCTTGGCCAACTTAACCAAATGTGAGCCTTGGCCAACTTAACCAAATGTGAGCCTTGGCCAACTTAACCAAATGTAAGACTTGGCCTACTTAATCAAATGTGAGCCTTGGCCTACTTAACCGAATGTGAGCCATGACCGACTTAATCAAATACGATCCTCGGCCTACTTAATCAAACACGAGCATCAGCCGACTTAACCAAATGTGAACCTCGGCCTACTTAAACAAACACGAGCCTCGGCCTACTTAACCGAATGTGAGCCTTGGCCTACTTAATCAAACACAAGCCTCGGCCTACTTAACCAAATGTGAACCTTGGCCAACTTAACCAAATGTGAGCCTTGGCCTACTTAACCAAATGTGAGCCTTGGCCGACTTAACCAAATGTGAGCCTTGGCCTACTTAACCAAATGTGAGCCTTGGCCTACTTAACCAAATGTGAGCCTTGGCCTACTTAACCAAATGTGAGCCTTGGCCTACTTAACCAAATGTGAGCCTTGGCCTACTTAATCAAATATGAGCCTCGACCTACTGAACCGAATGTGAGCCTTGACCTACTTAATCAAATACGAGCCTTAGCCTACTTAATCAAATGTGAGCCTTGGCCTACTTAACCGAATGTGAGCCTTGACCTACTTAATCAAATACGATCCTCGGCCTACTTAATCAAATATGAGCCTCGGCCTACTTAACCGAATGTGAGCCTTGACCTACTGAATCAAACATGAGCCTCGGCCGACTTAACCAAATGTGAACCTTGACCTACTTAATCAAATACGAGCCTTGGCCTACTTAATCAAACACGAGCCTCGGCCTACTTAATCAAACACGAGCCTCGGCCTACTTAATCAAACACGATCCTCGGCCTAATTAATCAAACACGATCCTTGGCCTACTCAATCAAACACGATCCTCGGCCTGCTCAATCAAACACGAGCCTCGACCTACTTAATCAAACATGAGCCTCGGCCTACTTAATCAAACACGATCCTCGGCCTACTTAATCAAACACGATCCTCGGCCTACTTAATCAAACACGAGCCTCTGCCTACTTAATCAAATAAGAGTCTCGGCCTACTTAATCAAACACGAGCCTCGGCCTACTTAAACAAACACGAGCCTCGGCCTACTTAACCAAACACGAGCCTCGGCCTACTTAACCAAACACGAGCCTCGGCCTACTTAACCAAACACGAGCCTCGGCCTACTTAACCAAACACGAGCCTCGGCCTACTTAACCAAACACGAGCCTCGGCCTACTTAACCAAACACGAGCCTTGGCCTACTTAACCAAACACGAGCCTCGGTCTACTTAAACAAACACGAGCCTCGGCCTGCTTGAACAAACACGAGCCTCGGCCTGCTTGAACAAACACGAGCCTCGGCCTGCTTAAACAAACACGAGCCTCGGCCTGCTTAAACAAACACGAGCCTCGGCCTACTTAATCAAACACGAGCCTTGGCCTACTTAAACAAACACGAGCCTCGGCCTACTTAAACAAACTCGAGCCTCGGCCTACTTAATCAAACTTGAGCCTCGGCCTACCTCGCAGCGTGCTTCCCTTGCAGACGAAGAGCGTATTTTCCTTGTGTTTCTTGTGTTTGTGAACGGACTGATGTAAGGAAATGATTTATCAAACACTTTGGGATTGGATTGTGAAGATCATTTTCTGGCATTATGTGGACTGCCTTTGCTCAAAGAAGAAATAATTCGCAGCATCTTACTTTAACCATCACCACGTGGTGTCCACAGCATATAAATACCATACTGTGGCGGACACGAAAGCCCACTGGCATGGTGACATCATTCCGCGCACCAAGTGGGCAGCGGCCACGCCCGAGGGGTAGGCGTGGCCTCAGGATATACACCGGGCGTGCAGCCCGGAGCGCGCCAGTGCTACAGTGACCTCTTTGGAATAAAGAACTATAAACTCACCGCGTTGTCCGCTTCCTCCTTGGTAGCAAGTCACGCGCGTAGTACCGCGTGCTTCATTGGTGACCTCCGACCTTCGAGTCAGCCATCGCTGACTCCCCGAAACCGCCGCAACAATGGCTACCAACGCGGTCTCCATCAAGCTCCCCGAATTCTGGGAATCACAAGCCGAAGTTTGGTTCCTGCAGGCGGAAGCCCAGTTCCGACTTTGAGGCATCACGGTGGACGAGACCATGTACTGCCACGTGGTCTCTGCCCTCGGGCCCGGCACGGCCACCCGCGTCGTATCGGTCCTAAGGAATCCACCTGCCGACGGCAAGTACGAGGCGGTCAAGCGTCTCCTCCTCGCCACGTTCGGCCTTACGGTGGACGCACGGGCCGATCGCCTCTTGGACCTCCCCGAGATCGGGGACACGCGACCGTCGGTCCGTATGGACCATATGCTGGCGCACATGGGCGACGAAACCCCGAACGCTCTATTCTGGGCGTTGTTTCGACGCCAGCTGCCAGCACGAGTCCGCCTCGCTTTGGCTGGTTCCGCGTTAACAGAACCCCGTGCGCTCGCTGCTGAGGCCGACAAATACTACGCGGCTTTAGACGCGCAGGCGAGTCTTGGCGCGGTTGCCGCTCCCGAGGCTCCTGAGGCTCCCGAAGCTTTCCCCGATGCACCACACCTCGTGTCCGCCGTCACGCCCCGCCCCCCACCGACCACCGCCACCACCGCGAAGAAAACCGCGGCCTCCGATGCCGCAGCTGCCCGCCTGGTGTTCCTTCCACACCAAGTTCGGCCACGAGGCTCGGCAGTGTCGCCCGCCATGCTCATTCGGCAGGTCGGGAAACGGGCGAGCCGGCGCTCGGTGGCAACGGTGAGCGTCGGCAATTCCAACAGCCTGCTGTACATAACGGACACCTTGTCCGGGCTCCGTTACCTGTGCGATACGGGAGCGCAGGTGAGTGTCGTTCCTGCCGGTACGTCCGACAAGCACACCGCGGGCCGAGGTCCCGCGCTGCTTGCGGCCAATGGTACATCTATACGCACGTATGGAAAACGCTGTCTCTCCCTGCGGTTCGGAGGTCAGGTTTTCCGTTGGTCGTTCGTTTTGGCGGACGTGCCCATGGCACTGCTCGGCGCGGACTTCTTATGTGCTAATGGATTACTGGTCGATGTAAAGCGCAGAATGCTTGTCCAGGCTGAGACGTTCAGCTCGCTCGCGTGTGCACTGCCCGGCTCGTTGAGCAGCTCACAGAGCGGCTCATCAAGCGGCTCGCCGAGCGGCTTGCTGAGCGGTTCCGTTCCGGCCAGGTTCATCTGTACGCTTCCGGCAGCGGACGAATTCGCCCGCCTCCTCGCGGGTTTTCCGGCCCTCACGAGGCCCACCTTCTCGGCAGGGACCATCAAGCACGGGGTGGAACACCACATCCCCACCGCCGGGCCACTGGTCTACGCCCGGGCACGCCGCCTCGAGCCGACGAAGCTCACGGTAGCGAAAGCGGAGTTCGCTACGCTGGAGCGGCTTGGCATCGTGTGGCGCTCCGAGAGTGCGTGGGCGTCCCCGCTCCACATCGTGCCCAAGCCCGGCGGGGGATGGTGACCATGCGGGGACTACTCGCGCCTCAACGACGCCACCACCCCCGACCGCTACCCCGTCCCCCACATTCAGGACTTTTCCGCCCGCTTGGCGAATATGTCCTTTTCAAAGGTGGACCTCGTGCGCGGCTACCATCAGGTCCCTGTCAGGCCGGAGGACATCCCGAAGACGGCTGTCATCACGCCATTCGGGCTTTTCGAATTTCTTCGGATGCCCTTCGGTTTGAAAAATGCGGCTCAGGCATTCCAGCGCCTCATGGACAGCGTCTTGCGCGCTTGGATTTTTTGTACGTCTACCTGGACGACATCCTCGTCGCCACGCGTCCCGCGAAGAGCACCTACACCATCTCCACACGCTCTTCGAACGTCTGGGCCAGCACGGCCTGATCGTGAACCCCGCCAAGTGCCGGTTCGGTGTTACTGAAATCGACTTTTTGGGGCACCGCGTCACCAGGCACGGGGCCGTCCCCCTACCGGCCAAGGTGGAGGCAGTGAAGGGGTTTCCGCGCCCCCGCACGATCAAGGGGCTCCAGGAGTTCCTGGGCATGGTAAACATTTACCATCGGTTCCTGCCCCGCATCGCCCAGCTCCTGCGCCCCTTACACGAGGCCCTTCGAGGGAAGCCGGGCAAAGGTGACGTTACCTGGACCGAGCAGATGGACACGGCGTTCTCGGGCGCGAAGCTCGCCTTGGCCAACGCCACCATGCTCGCGCACCCGGCGCTCAATGCACCGATCGCCCTCACCTCCGACGCCTCGGACTACGCGGTGGGCGCGGTGTACGAGCAATGGGTGCATGGAGCTTGGCAACCGCTGGCGTTCTTCAGCCGGCAGCTTCGCCCACCTGAATGCCGTTACAGCACCTTCGACCACGAGTTGCTTGGGCTTCACCTGGCGGTCAGGCACTTCCGCCATCTGCTCGAGGGCCGTGCGTTCACGGCCTTCGTCAACCACAAGCCGCTGGTTTTCGCGATGGGCAAGGTCGCCGAGCCGTGGTCGGCCCGGCAACAGCGTCACCTCGCGGCCGTGTCCGAGTACACGACGGACATCCGGCACGTCGCAGGAAAGGACAACCCGGTGGCCAATTGCCTTTCCCGGGCCGTCGCCCACGCAGTCCACCTTGGCATCGACTATGCCCGGATGGCGGCGGACCAGGCCGCCGACCCCGGGGTCCAGGCCCTGCGGACCGCCGTCACGGGCCTCCGCGTCACCGAGGTGCCCTTCGACGGCGCGGGCACGGCCCTCGTTTGCGACGTCTCCCTCAGGCGGCCTCGCCCCATCGTGCCCGCAGGCTGGCAGCGCCAGGTTTTTGACGCCATCCACGGCCTGTCCCACCCGGGCACGAGGGCCTCCCAGCGGTTGGTCGCTGACAAGTTTGTCTGGCATGGCCTCCGGAAGGCCGTCCGCGGGTGGGCCAGGACGTGCCTCGCGTGCCAGCGCGCAAAGGTGCACCGACACACCCAGGCCCCCTTGGCCCCGTTTACGGTGTCGGAACGTCGGTTCGACCACGTTCACGTGGACCTGGTGGGACCTCTGCCCCCCTCGCGGGGTTTCACCCATGTCCTCACCATGGTGGACCGCACCACCCGGTGGCCAGAGGCCGTGCCTTTGGCGGCGATGACGGCGGCAGACGTCGCGCAGGCATTCATCGCCACCTGGGTCGCCCGGTTCGGCGCCCCCTCGGACATCTCGTCCGACTGCGGCCCCCAGTTCACCTCGGAGCTCTGGGCCACGGTCGCGTAGGGGCTCGGGGTCCAGCTGCACCGAACCACGGCCTACCACCCCCAGGCCAACGGCCTGTGCGAGCGATTCCACCGCTCGTTGAAGGCCGCGCTCCGGGCCACCCTCGGCGACGGCGGCTGGGTCGGCAGGCTCCCCTGGGTCCTGCTGGGCCTCCGGACGGCGCCCAAGGAGGACCTGCGCGCATCCGCGGCGGAGTTGGTCTTTGGACAACCGCTGCGGGTGCCGGGCGAGTTCCTCCCCGACCCCACGGCACCTTGGTCCGCGGCGCAGGAGCGTTCTGCGCTGCAGGAGACCGCCCGGAGGTTCGCCCCGGTGCCGACGGCGCACCACGGGCACCCTCCGACACACGTCGCCCCGGAGCTTCGCACCACGGAGTACGTCTTTGTCCGGCACGACGCCCACCGGACACCACTGCGGCCCCCGTACGACGGGCCTTTCCACGTGCTGGAGACCGGGGTGAAACATTTCACCCTGGACATCGGCGGCACTCTTGACCGGGTCTCCATAGACCACCTCAAGCCGGCCCACCTCGGCGTGGACCACCCACCGCCGGTGGCTCGGCCCCCGCGTCGGGGCCGCCCCCCTGCGGGCGGACCCCCGGCACCACCCAGCCCCACAGGCACGCCGCCCCCTGGTCCGGCACCCATCCTGGGTACAGCCGGGGGCATCCCACCTGGCATCCCTGCACCCCGGACGCCGCCGGTCGCCAGAGGGCGCTTCGGCCGGGTCATCGGTTTGCCCCGCAAACTGGCCCTCCAGGTGCGCGGGAATTCTGGGGGGGTGCGTGTGGCGGACACGAAAGCCCACTGGCGTGGTGACATCATTCCGCGCACCAAGTGGGCGGCGGCCACGCCCGAGGGGTCGGCGTGGCCTCAGGATATACACCGGGCGCGCAGCCCGGAGCGCGCCAGTGCTACAGTGACCTCTTTGGAATAAAGAACTATAAACTCACCGCGTTGTCTGCTTCCTCCTTGGTAGCAAGTCATGCGCGTAGTACCGCGTGCTTCAATACCAACTAGAACGGCACTCGGTAGAGCGCACACCTCCACCAGGTGAACATTTTATGATTTGAATCCCACCGATAGGTCTGATCTGGATTCGGACCTGAAGCTAAATCAAATCGGCTTGTTCTCGACACCTGCCCAACTCATCCACAACCTTTTGACATGCCTTCCTCACAGACAGACAAAGGGGTGAAAGTATAACATTCGTCTACCTTTGGTGGTGGAGGGTAACAACAACAGCAGTTCAATTTAATATAACTTGGATTTGTCTGCTTGTTACAGGTGCACACATGATGCACACATGGGCTATAGGGGGACAGCAAATCCTATAACCAAGGTGTGCGGGCTATAGTGGGGCAGCAAATCCTATAACCAAGGTGTGTGGGCTATATGGGGGCAGCAAATCCTATAACCAAGGTGTGTGGGCTAGAGGGGGACAGCAAATCCTATAACCAAGGTGTGCGGGCTAGAGGGGGGCATCAAATCCTATAACCAAGGTGTGTGGGTGATAGGGGGGCAGCAAATCCTATAACCAAGGTGTGTGGGCTATAGGGGGGCAGAAAATCCTATAAACAATGTGTGCGGGCTATAGGGGGACAGCAAATCCTATAACCAAGGTGTGCGGGCTAGAGGGGGGCAGCAAATCCTATAACCAAGGTGTGTGGGCTATAGGGGGGCAGCAAATCCTATAACCAAGGTGTGCGGGTATAGGGGGGCAGCAAATCCTATAACCAAGGTGTGCGGGCTATAGGGGGGCAGAAAATCCTATAAACAAGGTGTGCAGGCTATAGGGGGGCAGCAAATCCTATAACCAAGGTGTGCGGGCTATAGGGGGGCAGCAAATCCTATAACCAAGGTGTGCGGGCTATAGGGGGGCAGCAAATCCTATAACCAAGGTGTGCGGGCTATAGTGGGGCAGCAAATCCTATAACCAAGGTGTGTGGGCTATAGGGGGGCAGCAAATCCTATAACCAAGGTGTGCGGGCTATAGGGGGGCAGCAAATCCTATAACCAAGGTGTGTGGGCTATAGGGGGGCAGCAAATCCTATAACCAAGGTGTGTGGGCTATAGGGGGGCAGTAAATCCTATAACCAAGGTGTGCGGGCTATCGGGGGGCAGCAAATCCTATAACCAAGGTGTGTGGGCTATAGGGGGGCAGCAAATCCTATAACCGAGGTGTGTGGGCTATAGTGGGGCAGCAAATCCTATAACCAAGGTGTGCGGGCTATACGGGGGCAGCAAATCCTATAACCAAGGTTTGCGGGCTATAGGGGGGCAGCAAATCCTATAACCAAGGTGTGCCTTATCTTATAAATCCTTATCTGTCTCCCTCTTCCAAATCCTGGTGGCGTCTGGTCAAATCAGTTTCTGGTGTTTGTTCCCCCTCCATCCCCTCCCTCACCTCAAATGGCCACACGACTGACTCCGCACGTGAAAAAGCTGAATGCCTCAACTCTGTGTTTGCCTCTACATCTTGTGTCCCAAACCCATCCCTCTCAGTACCCACCGTACCCAGTCGTACCCAGCTGCTCCTGGACTCTGTGTCCTTTCCTCCTGACAAGGTGGAAAAGTTTCTGTCAACCCTTGCCTCTGATTCTGCAACTGGACCTGACGGCATCAGCCCACGGGTCCTAAAATCATGTTCTTCCGCTCTTGCACTCCCTCTCTCTGTTCTCTTCACCCTCTCTTTTGCTCAAGGTCATCTTCCATCTGCTTGGAAATCTGCCAACATCAACGCTTTGCACAAAAAAGGTGCAAAAACAGATCCCAGCAACTACAGACCAATCAGCCTTCTCCCAATTATCAGCAAAGTCATGGAATCCATCATTGCTTCAGATATGAAATCTTTCCTCTTCTCCAATGGCTTGATCTCTGATCATCAATTTGGTTTCAGACCTGGACACTCCACTCTGGACATGCTGCTTCTGCTTTCTCAACAATGGATGGAGGTCCTCAATGCCAAACAGGAAATTAGAGCAGTCTCCCTTGACATATCACGTGCCTTCGATACAGTCTGGCACCCCGCTCTGCTCACCAAACTCTCCTCTTTTGGTATCCATGGAAATCTCCACGCATGGCTGGCGGACTTCCTCTCTAGTCGTAGTCAACATGTGGCCCTGAATGGGTTTCTCTCATCTCCTCTTCCTGTTCAGGCTGGAGTTCCCCAAGGCAGTGTTCTGGGCCCTGTGCTTTTTCTGGTCTTCATCAATGATCTCTCTGACTCTCTTGAAAATCCTCTCTATCGCTTTGCTGACGACTATACTCTCTGTCGCTCCATTCTTCATCCCTCAGATCGGCAGTCTGCAGCCTCCTCACTCTCTGCAGACCTTGACAAAATCACAGACTGGGCAAACAAGTGGAACATGTCTTTCAATCCTGACAAATCTCACACTCTTACGATGTCTCTCCGAAAAGACCGACTGGACAACCCTCCCATCCACTTTCTGAATAATCCTCTCCAAGAAGTTCTGTCACTCAAGCTTTTGGGTCTCACTATCTGCCATGATCTTTCCTGGGAAAACCACATTTCAAATCTGGCCTCCAAAGCCAGTCGCCGACTGGGTATCCTCCGTCGTGCGAAGTCCTTCCTTGGCACACCTGAGCTCCTCACCACATACAAGGCTTTCATCCGCAGCTCAATGGAATACTGCTCTCCCCTCTGGGCTGGTGCTCCTGCCTCACGCCTAGCTCGCCTTCATGCTGTTGAAACCAAAGCATTCAGAATCATTGGAATCTCCCGCGATGAAGCTAACTCCAATGGCCTCTCACTCACTCACCGCAGGCAGGTTGATGGTCTTTCCGTCTTCTACCGACTCCTCTCTGGCCTTGCCCCCCCCAGCTCTCTCTGGGCTCTGTCCCGCAAATATTCCTACAGGTCGCACAAGATCTGCCTGCAACCCTCTTATGGTTAAACTGCCAAAATCAAGACTCTCTGCTCACCTTCACTCCTTCATTCCTCTTTTCTCCCGCCTCTGGAACAAACTCCCTCACTCTCTTCAATCCCACTCCACCCTCCAAGTCTTTAAAACAGCTGTTCACCACCATCTCTTATCTTCCCCCATCCAAAACCTTGATCTTTTCTACCCCCGCTAATTTCACCCCAATTCCACTTTTTTGAAATACCAACTTCTGTCCAGGAAGTCCTTGGTGTCCTTGTGTTTCATACTTCTCCCTCCTCCCCCCCCCTTTCCCATGCTTCCTCCCCCTGGGCCCTCTCCCTTCCACACATCTCCCTGCTCTCGGATGTTGTGTTTGTGTGCTTCCCCTTCTCTCCCCATCTTGTCTTCCGCTCCCTCTTTTTGGGTATTTTGTTTGTCTGGTTGATTTGTTTGTGAAGTAAATGTTATCTCTTTCACGAGCCTCGATTCAGTATACAAAAAAAAGAAAAGAAAAGAAAAAAAAAAGGTGTTCGGGCTCTAGCGGGGCAGCAAATCCTATAACCAAGGTGTGCGGGCTATAGGGGGGCAGCAAATCCTATAACCAAGGTGTGCGAGCTATAGGGGGGCAGCAAATCCTATAACCAAGGTGTGCGGGCTATAGGGGGGCAGCAAATCCTATAACCAAGGTGTGCACAAATCGTCCCTGTGCCCGACCTTTAAAAACTCCCTACTAAATATAGGATATAACACTGGAGTTTTGGAGTTATGGCTGCATTGAGGGCCTAACTAAACTAAATATAGGATATAGCACTGGGGTTTTGGAGTTATGGCTGCAGTGAGGGCCTAACTAAACTAAATATAGGATATAACACTGGAGTTTTGGAGTTATGGCTGCAGTGAGGGCCTAACTAAACTAAATATAGGATATAACACTGGAGTTTTGGAGTTATGGCTGCAGTGAGGGCCTAACTAAACTAAATATAGGATATAACACTGGAGTTTTGGAGTTATGGCTGAAGTGAGGGCCTAACTAAACTAAATATAGGATAAAACACTGGAGTTTTGGAGTTTTGGCTGCAGTGAGGGCCTAACTAAACTAAATATAGGATATAACACTGGAGTTTTGGAGTTATGGCTGCAGTGAGGGCCTAACTAAACTAAATATAGGATATAACACTGGAGTTTTGGAGTTATGGCTGCAGTGAGGGCCTAACTAAACTAAATATAGGATATAACACTGGAGTTTTGGAGTTATGGCTGCAGTGAGGGCCTAACTAAACTATAGGATAAAACACTGGAGTTTTGGAGTTATGGCTGCAGTGAGGGCCTAACTAAACTAAATATAGGATATAACATTGTAGTTTTGGAGTTATGGCTGCAGTGAGGGCCTAACTAAACTAAATATAGGATATAACACTGGAGTTTTGGAGTTATGGCTGCAGTGAGGGCCTAACTAAACTAAATATAGGATATAACACTGGAGTTTTGGAGTTATGGCTGCAGTGAGGGCCTAACTAAACTAAATATAGGATATAACACTGGAGTTTTGGAGTTATGGCTGCAGTGAGGGCCTAACTAAACTAAATATAGGATATAACACTGGAGTTTTGGAGTTATGGCTGCAGTGAGGTCGTAACTAAACTAAATATAGGATATAACACTGGCGTTTTGGAGTTATGGCTGCAGTGAGGGCCTAACTAAACTAAATATAGGATATAACACTGGAGTTTTGGAGTTATGGCTGCAGTGAGGGCCTAACTAAACTAAATATAGGATATAACACTGGAGTTTTGGAGTTATGGCTGCAGTGAGGGCCTAACTAAACTAAATATAGGATATAACACTGGAGTTTTGGAGTTATGGCTGCAGTGAGGTCCTTTCCTGTGCTGTTTAATCAATTAGGCTTCCCGCTTTCCGCTTTCCACTTTCCGCAAATCTCTTGGAGGAAACTTAAAACCCACCGAACTTACAGTTGTCGGAAGTCTTACATCAACCCAACTGTACCCACCTGTACCCACTGTACCCACCTGTACCCACATTACTCTCAAACTTTACCTTCTGTCTATTAGAGTTATCTTTCTTTCTTGTGCTGTGAAATCTGCAAAACCAAAAACAAAATAAGTTTTACGAATAAACTTTAAAACTTTCATTATACCCATGAGCCTTTCCCGCCATTTAAGGGACATACCTGTTGTGGTCTGCATAACCATCATCTGCCTGGTTTCACTACCCTAAAGGACTAAGACCTACCTTTACCCACATTTTGAGTATTGCTGTACATGTCATGTTTGCCTCGTCTGGGTTGTTGAGAGAGTTGGGCAGCAATTTGTTATTTATTCAGGTTGTGTTGGTAACTCACCTATTCACCAACATCTAAAATCTGGGATCTTTAACCTCCACAAAAGACCGGTGCTGGCACAGAGGTCCTCCGGCTTAATGTCACCCCGATGTACCTAATGCAACCTGCAAAACGTGCCAAAGCAGCAGGAAATCCTGCGCTGATTGCACTCGACTGTTGTCACATCCTCCACTAATTCCATCACCGCACACTGGGTACCAGGTATCCACCACTGAATCCATCATACATCCTGGGTACCAGGTATCCACCACTGAATCTATCGTACATCCTGGGTACCAGGTATCCACCACTGAATCCATCATACATCCTGGGTACCATGTATCCACCACTGAATCCATCGTACATCCTGGGTACCAGGTATCCACCACTGAATCTATCGTACATCCTGGGTACCAGGTATCCACCACTGAATCTATCGTGCATCCTGGGTACCAGGTAACCACCACTGAATCTATCGTACATCCTGGGTACCAGGTATCCACCACTGAATCCATCATACATCCTGGGTACCAGGTATCCACCATTGAATCTATTGTACATCCTGGGTACCAGGTATCCACCACTGAATCTATCATACATCCTGGGTACCAGGTATCCACCACTGAATCCATCGCCGCACACTGGGTACCACATATCTTCCACTAATTCCATCACCACACACTGGGTACCAGGTATCCACCACTGAATCTATTGTACATCCTGGGTACCAGGTATCTACCACTGAATCTATCATACATCCTGGGTACCAGGTATCCACCACTGAATCCATCGCCGCACACTGGGTACCACATATCCTCCACTAATTCCATCACCACACACTGGGTACCAGGTATCCACCACTGAATCTATTGTACATCCCGGGTACCAGGTGTCCACCACTGAATCTATCGTACATCCTGGGTACCAGGTATCCACCACTGAATCCATCATACATCCTGGGTACCAGGTATCCACCACTGATCTATCGTACATCCTGGGTACCAGGTATCCACCACTGAATCCATCATACATCCTGGGTACCAGGTATCCACCACTGAATCTATTGTACATCCTGGGTACCAGGTATCCACCACTGAATCCATCGTACATCATGGGTACCAGGTATCCACCACTGAATCCATCATACATCCTGGGTACCAGGTATCCACCACTGAATCTATCGTACATCCTGGGTACCAGGTATCCACCACTGAATCCATCGTACATCATGGGTACCAGGTATCCACCACTGAATCCATCGCCGCACACTGGGTACCACATATCTTCCACTAATTCCATCACCGCACACTGGGTACCAGGTATCCACCACTGAATCTATTGTACATCCCGGGTACCAGGTGTCCACCACTGAATCTATCGTACATCCTGGGTACCAGGTATCCACCACTGAATCCATCATACATCCTGGGTACCAGGTATCCACCACTGATCTATCGTACATCCTGGGTACCAGGTATCCACCACTGAATCCATCATACATCCTGGGTACCAGGTATCCACCACTGAATCCATCATACATCCTGGGTACCAGGTATCCACCACTGAATCTATTGTACATCCTGGGTACCAGGTATCCACCACTGAATCCATCGTACATCATGGGTACCAGGTATACACCACTGAATCCATCATACATCCTGGGTACCAGGTATCCACCACTGAATCTATCGTACATCCTGGGTACCAGGTATCCACCACTGAATCCATCATACATCCTGGGTACCAGGTATCCACCACTGAATCGATCGCACATCCTGTGTGCCAGGTATCCACCACTGAATCTATCATACATCCTGGGTACCAGGTATCCACCACTGAATCTATTGCACATCCTGGGTACCAGGTATCCACCACTGAATCTCGTACATCCTGGGTACCAGGTATCCACCACTGAATCCATCATACATCCTGGGTACCCAGTATCCACCACTGAATCTATCGTACATCCTGGGTACCAGGTATCCACCACTGAATCCATCATACATCCTGGGTACCAGGTATCCACCGCTGAATCCATCGCACATCCTGGGTACTAGGTATCCACCACTGAATCCATCGCCGCACACTGGGTACCAGGTATCCACCACTGAATCTATCATACATCCTGGCTACCAGGTATCCACCACTGAATCTATTGCACATCCTGGGTACCAGGTATCCACCACTGAATCTTTTACATCGTGGGTACTAGGTATCTACCACTGAATCCATCGCCGCACACTGGGTACCAGGTATCCACCACTGAATCTATCGCACATCCTGGGTAGAAGGTATCCACCGCTGAATCCATCGCACATCCTGGGTACTAGGTATCCACCACTGAATCCATCGCCGCACACTGGGTACCAGGTATCCACCACTGAATCTATCGTACATCCTGGCTACCAGGTATCCACCACTGAATCTATCGTACATCCTGGGTACCAGGTATCCACCACTGAATCCATCGTACATCCTGGGTACCAGGTATCCACCACTGAATCTATCGTACATCCTGGGTACCAGGTATCCACCACTGAATCTATCGTACATCCTGGGTACCAGGTATCCACCACTGAATCTATCATACATCCTGGGTACCAGGTATCCACCATTGAATCCATCATACATCCTGGGTACCAGGTATCCACCACTGAATCTATCGCACATCCTGGGTACCAGGTATCCACCACTGAATCTATCATGCATCCTGGGTACCAGGTATCCACCACTGAATCTATCGTACATCCTGGGTACCAGGTATCCACCACTGAATCTATCGTACATCCTGGGTACCAGGTATCCACCACTGAATCAATCGCCGCACACTGCGTACCACATATCCTCCACTAATTCCATCGTACATCCCTGAACTACAATAATAAACCCTTTCACATGTCACCTTCTTCCACCAAGACTACACCCCAAGACTAAGTCCCAAGACTAAGTCCCAAGACTACGTCCCAAGACAAAGTCCCAACACTACGCCACTATGCTTCGAATGTGCGAATGTTCTTGAATGATGTCTTCACAGACAAGTGGATCGGTAGAATTGCGCGGCTACCTCGGTCTCCTAACCTGTTGAGATACTTCGTTCCCCTGACCTGTCCAGCTACCTCGGTCTCCTAACCTGTTGAGATACTTTGTTCCCCTGACCTGTCCAGCTACCTCGGTCATCTAACCTGTTGAGATACTTCGTTCCCCTGACCTGTCCAGCTACCTCGGTCACCTAACCTGTTGAGATACTTCGTTCCCCTGACCTGTCCAGCTACCTCGGTCTCCTAAACTTTTCAGATACTTCGTTCCCCTGACCTGTCAAGCTACCTTGTTCTCCTAACCTGTTCAGATACTTCGTTCCCCTGACCTGTCCAGCTACCTCAGTCTCCTAACCTGTTGAGATACTTCATTCCCCTGACCTGTCAAGCTACCTCGGTCTCCTAACCTGTTCAGATACTTTGTTCCCCTGACCTGTCCAGCTACCTCGGTCTCCTAACCTGTTCAGATACTTCGTTCGCCTGACCTGTCCAGCTACCTCGGTCTCCTAACCTGTTCAGATACTTCGTTCCCCTGACCTGTCCAGCTACCTCGGTCTCCTAACCTGTTCAGATACTTCGTTCCCCTGACCTGTCCAGCTACCTCGGTCTCCTAACCTGTTCAGATACTTTGTTCCCCTGACATGTCAAGCTACCTCGGTCTCCTAACCTGTTCAGATACTTCGTTCCCCTGACCTGTCCAGCTACCTCAGTCTCCTTACCTGTTGAGATACTTCGTTCCCCTGACCTGTCAAGCTACCTCGGTCTCCTAACCTGTTCAGATACTTCGTTCCCCTGACCTGTCAAGCTACCTCGGTCTCCTAACCTGTTCAGATACTTCGTTCCCCTGACCTGTCCAGCTACCTCGGTCTCCTAACCTGTTGAGATACTTCGTTCCCCTGACCTGTCAAGCTATCTCGGTCTCCTAACCTGTTCAGATACTTCGTTCCCCTGACCTGTGCAGCTACCTCGGTCTCCTAACCTGTTCAGATACTTCGTTCCCCTGACCTGTCAAGCAACCTCGGTCTCCTAACCTGTTGAGATACTTCGTTCCCCTGACCTGTCCAGCTACCTCGGTCTCCTAACCTGTTGAGATACTTCGTTCCCCTGACCTGTCCAGCTACCTCGGTCACCTAACCTGTTCAGATACTTTGTTCCCCTGACCTGTCAAGCTACCTCGGTCTCCTAACCTGTTCAGATACTTCGTTCCCCTGACCTGTCCAGCTACCTCGGTCACCTAACCTGTTCAGATACTTCGTTCCCCTGACCTGTCCAGCTACCTCGGTCTCCTAACCTGTTGAGATACTTCGTTCCCCTGACCTGTGCAGCTACCTCGGTCTCCTAACCTGTTCAGATACTTCGTTCCCCTGACCTGTCAAGCTACCTCGGTCTCCTAACCTGTTGAGATACTTCGTTCCCCTGACCTGTCCAGCTACCTCGGTCACCTAACCTGTTCAGATACTTCGTTCCCCTGACCTGTCCAGCTACCTCGGTCTCCTAACCTGTTGAGATACTTCGTTCCCCTAACCTGTCCAGCTACCTCGGTCTCCTAACCTGTTGAGATACTTCGTTCCCCTGACCTGTCAAGCTACCTCGGTCCCCTAACCTGTTGAGATACTTCGTTCCCCTGACCTGTCCAGCTACCTCGGTCTCCTAACCTGTTCAGATACTTCGTTCCCCTGACATGTCAAGCTACCTCGGTCTCCTAACCTGTTCAGATACTTCGTTCCCCTGACCTGTCCAGCTACCTCGGTCACCTAACCTGTTCAGATACTTCGTTCCCCTGACCTGTCAAGCTACCTCAGTCTCCTAACCTGTTGAGATATTTCGTTCCCCTGACCTGTCCAGCTACCTCGGTCTCCTAACCTGTTGAGATACTTCGTTCCCCTGACCTGTCAAGCTACCTCGGTCTCCTAACCTGTTGAGATACTTCGTTCCCCTGACATGTCCAGCTACCTCGGTCACCTAACCTGTTCAGATACTTCGTTCCCCTGACCTGTCCAGCTACCTCGGTCTCCTAACCTGTTGAGATACTTCGTTCCCCTAACCTGTCCAGCTACCTCGGTCTCCTAACCTGTTGAGATACTTCGTTCCCCTGACCTGTCAAGCTACCTCGGTCCCCTAACCTGTTGAGATACTTCGTTCCCCTGACCTGTCCAGCTACCTCGGTCTCCTAACCTGTTCAGATACTTCGTTCCCCTGACATGTCAAGCTACCTCGGTCTCCTAACCTGTTCAGATACTTCGTTCCCCTGACCTGTCCAGCTACCTCGGTCACCTAACCTGTTCAGATACTTCGTTCCCCTGACCTGTCAAGCTACCTCGGTCTCCTAACCTGTTCAGATACTTCGTTCCCCTGACCTGTCCAGCTACCTCGGTCACCTAACCTGTTCAGATACTTCGTTCCCCTGACCTGTCAAGCTACCTCGGTCTCCTAACCTGTTCAGATACTTCGTTCCCCTGACCTGTCCAGCTACCTCGGTCACCTAACCTGTTGAGATACTTCGTTCCACTGACCTGTGCAGCTACCTCGGTCTCCTAACCTGTTCAGATACTTCGTTCCCCTGACCTGTCAAGCTACCTCAGTCTCCTAACCTGTTGAGATACTTCGTTCCCCTGACCTGTCCAGCTACCTCGGTCTCCTAACCTGTTGAGATACTTCGTTCCCCTGACCTGTCAAGCTACCTCGGTCTCCTAACCTGTTCAGATACTTCGTTCCCCTGACCTGTCCAGCTACCTCGGTCACCTAACCTGTTCAGATACTTCGTTCCCCTGACCTGTCCAGCTACCTCGGTCTCCTAACCTGTTCAGATACTTCGTTCCCCTGACCTGTCCAGCTACCTCGGTCTCCTAACCTGTTGAGATACTTCGTTCCCCTGACCTGTCAAGCTACCTCGGTCTCCTAACCTGTTCAGATACTTCGTTCCCCTGACCTGTCCAGCTAACTCGGTCACCTAACCTGTTCAGATACTTCGTTCCCCTGACCTGTCAAGCTACCTCGGTCTCCTAACCTGTTCAGATACTTCGTTCCCCTGACCTGTCCAGCTACCTCGGTCACCTAACTTGTTGAGATACTTCGTTCCCCTGACCTGTCCAGCTACCTCGGTCTCCTAACCTGTTGAGATACTTCGTTCCCCTGACCTGTCAAGCTACCTCGGTCCCCTAACCTGACCCCATTGGACTACAGTTTATGGGGCGATGTAAAACTTTTCACTCATCAAAACCACAATCTTTGGATGAACCTTTGGCAGAATCACAAATACAATTGTTGAAATGACTCAGCAGCACCTGGAGTATGTTTGAACGAGGTGGAAACTCTGTATTGTACGATGTATTATGCGGTTATGTTACAGCACAGACATTTTAACTGTATTGTGTAAAAACAATGGATTCTGTTTTCATTCGCCATTTACAGTTTGTTTCTGTCATCGATACATCCAAAGTTATATAAAGTTTAAAAATGCACAAACACTTTATGAACACAATGTATATATGTTAAAAATCTCATCCATCTTCTACCCTCCTTCGCTCCCACCCACCACCCCCTTCACCCCACCCGCCACACCCTTCACACCACCCGCCTTCTCCCCACCCGCCTTCACCCCACCTGCCTTCACCCAACCCGCCTTTACCCCCACCCGCCACCCCCATCGCCCTCCATCCTCCACCCTCTACCCCCCTTCACCCCCACCCGCCACCCCCTTCACCTCCACCCGCCACACCTTTCACCCCCACTCGCCACCCCCTTCACCCCACCCACCACCCTGCTTCAAACCCACCTGCGACCCCCTTCACCCCCACCCACCACCCCGCTTCAAACCCACCCGCCACCCCCTTCACCCCCACCCGCCTTCACCCCCACCCACCACACCCATTGCCCTCCATCCTCCACCCTCCTCCCCCTTTCACCCCCTACCCGCCACCCCTCAACACCCACCCACCACCCCCTTCACCCTCCACCCTCCTCCCCCCTTCACCTCCACCCGCCATCCCCCTTCACCCTCCCCCCTCCTCCCCCCTTCACCTTCACCCGCCATCCCCCTTCACCCCCACCCACCATCTCTCCACCCCCCTTCACCCTCCAGTCTCTATCCTCCTCCCCCTTCACCTCCACCCGCCACCCCCTTCACCTCCACCCGCCACCCCATTCAACCCCACCCGCCATCCTTCCACCCCCCTCTAACCTCCATTCTCCACCCTCCTCCCCCTTCACCCCCACCCGCCACCCCCCCCCCTTTACCTCCACCCACCACCCTCCTTTACCTCCACCCGCCACCCCCTTCCCCCCCACCCGCCACCCCCTCCACCCTCGTTCACCCTCCATCCTCCCCCACCACCCCCCCTTCACCCCGTTCATCCTCCATCCTCAACCCTCCTACCCACCTTACCACAGGTATCTGAGTGATTAAGTTAAAGTATTGCTCGTGTTCACTATATGCTGTTTGTTCTAACATCAATATGGTTCTCCAGGGTGACAGAGGAGTGCCAGGTATTCAGGGACGATCTGGTATGCCAGGATTTCCCGGCCCTGAAGGACCACCTGGGTCAGAAGGACCAAAGGTAAGATCTCGGGATCAGCACCTGTGGGGTAGGGTGCAACATGAGCTTGTATTTATTGCACGATGAGATACCAAAACACATGAGAGACAGAGTGTTAGTGTCGCAGTGTTACAGCATATAACATAGTGTTGCCACACATATAACATACTACATGAGCAAATAACGCAGTGTTGCCGCACTTAATGCTGAACACAATTACATAACGCAGTGTTGCCACACGTAATGCTGTACACAATTAAATAATGCAGTGTTGATGCACTTAATGCTGTACACAATTACATAACGCGGTGTTGCCACACGTAATGCTGAACACAATTACATAACGCGGTGTGGACGCACTTAATGCTGAACACAATTACATAACGCAGTGTTGCCACACGTAACGCTGTACACAATTAAATAACGCAGTGTTGACGCACTTAATGCTGTACTCAATTACATAACGCGGTGTTGCCACACGTAATGCTGAACACAATTACATAACGCGGTATGGACGCACTTAATGCTGAATACAATTACATAATGCGGTGTTGCCACACGTAATGCTGTACACAATTAAATAACGCAGTGTTGACGCACTTAATGCTGTACACAATTACATAACACGGTGTTGCCACACGTAATGCTGAACACAATTACATAACGCGGTGTTCACACACTTAATGCTGTACACAATTACATAACGCAGTGTTGCCGCACTTAATGCTGTACACAATTACATAACGCAGTGTGGACGCACTTAATGCTGTACACAATTATATAACGTGGTGTTGGTGCACGTAATGCTGTACACAATTACATAACGTGGTGTTGAAGCACTTAATGCTGTTCACAATTACGTAACGCAGTGTTGAAGCACTTAATGCTGAACACAATTACATAACGCGGTGTTGCCGCACTTAATGCTGTCCACAATTACATAACGTGGTGTTGAAGCACTTAATGCTGCACACAATTACATAACGCGGTGTTGCCACATGTAATGCTGCACACAATTACATAACGCGGTGTTGCCGCACTTAATGCTGTACACAATTACATAACGTGGTGTTGCCGCACTTAATGCTGTACACAATTACATAACGTGGTGTTGCCGCGCTGAATGCTGTGCACAATTACATAACGCAATGTTGCCGCACTTAATGCTGTACACAATTACCTAACGCGGTGTTGACGCACTTAATGCTGTCCACAATTACATAACGTGGTGTTGAAGCACTTAATGCTGCACACAATTACATAACGCGGTGTTGCCACATGTAATGCTGCACACAATTACATAACGCGGTGTTGCCGCACTTAATGCTGTACACAATTACATAACGTGGTGTTGCCGCACTTAATGCTGTACACAATTACATAACGTGGTGTTGAAGCACTTACTGCTGTACACAATTACATAACGCGGTGTTGCCGCACTTAATGCTGTACACAATTACATAACGCGGTGTTGAAGCACTTAATGCTGTGCACAATTACATAATGCGGTGTTGAAGCACTTAATGCTGTGCACAATTACATAACGCGGTGTTGCCGCACTTAATGCTGTACACAATTACGTAACCCGGTGTTGAAGCACTTAATGCTGTACACAATTACATAAAATGGTGTTGAAGCACTTAATGCTATACACAATTGCATAACGTGGTGTTGCCGCACTTAATGCTGCACACAATTACATAACGCGGTGTTGAAGCACTTAATGCTTTACACAATTACATAACGCGGTGTTGAAGCACTTAATGCTGTACACAATTACATAACGCGGTGTTGACGCACGTAATGCTGCACACAGTTACATAACGCGGTGTTGCCACACGTAATGCTGCACACAATTACAGAACGTGGTGTTGCCACACTTAATGCTGTACACAATTACATAACGTGGTGTTGCCGCACGTAATGCTGTACACAATTACATAACGCGGTGTTGCCGCACTTAATGCTGAACACAATTACACAATGCGGTGTTGCCGCACTTAATGCTGTGCACAATTACATAACGCAGTGTTGCCGCACTTAATGCTGTACACAATTACATAACGCGGTGTTGCCGCACTTAATGCTGTACACAATTACATAATGTGGTGTTGCCGCACTTGATGCTGTGCACAATTACATAACACAGTGTTGCCGCACTTAATGCTGTACACAATTACATAACGCAGTGTTGCCGCGCTTAATGCTGTACACAATTACATAACGCAGTGTTGCCGCACTTAATGCTGTACACAATTACATAACGCAGAGTGGACGCACTTAATGCTGTACACAATTACATAACGCGGTGTTGACGCAAGTAATGGTGTGCACAATTACATAACGCGGTGTTCATGCACTTAATGCTGTGCACAATTACATAACGCGGTGTTGAAGCACTTAATGCTGTACACAATTGCATAACGCAGTCTTGCCGCACTTAATGCTGCACACAATTACATAACGTGGTGTTGAAGCACTTAATGTTGTACACAATTACATAACGTGGTGTTGAAGCACTTAATGTTGTCCGCAATTACATAACGCGGTGTTTAAGCACTTAATTCTGTACACAATTACATAACGTGGTGTTGACGCACATAATGCTGCACACAGTTACATAACGCGGTGTTGGCACACGTAATGCTGCACACAATTACAGAACACGGTGTTGCCACACTTCATGCTGGACTCAATTACATAACGTGGTGTTGCCGCACTTAATGCTGTACACAATTACATAACGCGGTGTTGCCGCACTTAATGCTGTGCACAATTACATAACGTGGTGTTGCCGCACTTGATGCTGTGCACAATTACATAACGCAGTGTTGCCGCACTTAATGCTGTACACAATTACATAACGCAGTGTTGACGCACTTAATGCTGTACACAATTACATAACGCAGTGTTGCCGCACTTAATGCTGTACACAATTACATAACGCAGTGTGGACGCACTTAATGCTGTACACAATTACATAACGCGGTGTTGACGCACGTAATGGTGTGCACAATTACATAACGCGGTGTTCAAGCACTTAATGCTGTGCACAATTACATAACGTGGTGTTGAAGCACTTAATGCTGTACACAATTGCATAACGCAGTCTTGCCGCACTTAATGCTGCACACAATTACATAACGTGGTGTTGAAGCACTTAATGTTGTACACAATTACATAACGCGGTGTTGAAGCACTTAATGCTGTACACAATTACATAACACGGTGTTGAAGCACTTGATGCTGTACACAATTACATAACACGGTGTTGACACACGTAATGCTGTGCACAATTACATAACGCAGTGTTGAAGCACTTAATGCTGTACACAATTACATAACGCAGTGTTGCCACACTTCATGCTGTGCACAATTACATAACGCGGTGTTGCCACACTTAATGCTGTACACAATTACATAACCCGGTGTTGAAGCACTTAATGCTGTACGCAATTACATAAAATGGTGTTGAAGCACTTAATGCTGTACACAATTGCATAACGTGGTGTTGCCGCACTTAATGCTGCACACAATTACATAACGCGGTGTTGAAGCACTTAATGCTTTACACAATTACATAACGCGGTGTTGAAGCACTTAATGCTGTACACAATTACATAACGCGGTGTTGACGCACGTAATGCTGCACACAGTTACATAACGCGGTGTTGCCACACGTAATGCTGCACACAATTACAGAACGTGGTGTTGCCACACTTAATGCTGTACACAATTACATAATGTGGTGTTGCCGCACGTAATGCTGTACACAATTACATAACGCGGTGTTGCCGCACTTAATGCTGTACACAATTACACAACGCGGTGTTGCCGCACTTAATGCTGTGCACAATTACATAACGCAGTGTTGCCGCACTTAATGCTGTACACAATTACATAACGCAGTGTTGACGCACTTAATGCTGTGCACAATTACATAACGCGGTGTTGAAGCACTTAATGCTGTACACAATTACATATCGCGGTGTTGCCGCACTTAATGCTGTACACAATTACATAACGGGGTGTTGAAGCACTTTATGCTGTACACTATTACATAACGCGGTGTTGAAGCACTTAATGCTGTACACAATTGCATAACGCGGTGTTGCCGCACTTAATGCTGCACACAATTACATAACGTGTTGTTGAAGCACTTAATGTTGTCTGCAATTACATAACGCGGTGTTTAAGCACTTAATTCTGTACACAATTACATAACGTGGTGTTGACGCACATAATGCTGCACACAGTTACATAACGCGGTGTTGGCACACGTAATGCTGCACACAATTACAGAACACGGTGTTGCCACACTTAATGCTGGACACAATTACATAACGTGGTGTTGCCGCACTTAATGCTGTACACAATTACATAACGCGGTGTTGCCGCACTTAATGCTGTACACAATTACATAACGTGGTGTTGCCGCACTTGATGCTGTGCACAATTACATAACGCAGTGATGCCGCACTTAATGCTGTACACAATTACATAACGCAGTGTTGACACACTTAATGCTGTACACAATTACATAACGCAGTGTTGCCGCACTTAATGCTGTACACAATTACATAACGCAGTGTGGACGCACTTAATGCTGTACACAATTACATAACGTGGTGTTGACGCACGTAATGGTGTGCACAATTACATAACGCAGTGTTCAAGCACTTAATGCTGTGCACAATTACATAACGCGGTGTTGAAGCACTTAATGCTGTACACAATTGCATAACGCAGTCTTGCCGCACTTAATGCTGCACACAATTACATAACGTGGTGTTGAAGCACTTAATGTTGTACACAATTACATAACGCGGTGTTGAAGCACTTAATGCTGTACACAATTACATAACACGGTGTTGAAGCACGTGATGCTGTACACAATTACATAACACGGTGTTGACACACGTAATGCTGTGCACAATTACATAACGCGGTGTTGAAGCACTTAATGCTGTACACAATTACATAACGCAGTGTTGCCACACTTCATGCTGTTCACAATTACATAACACGGTGTTGCCGCACTTAATGCTGTACACAATTACATAATGCAGTGTGGACGCACTTAATGCTGCACACAATTATATAACGGTTTTTTTGTTTTTTTTTGGTATACAGAGTCGAGGCTCGTGAAAGAGCTAACATTTATCAAACAAACAAATCAAACAAACAAGTAAACAAAGTATATAAAAATGGGAGCGGTCCACAAGATGGGGAGAGAAGGGGAGGAAGCACACAAACACAACATTTTAGGGCAGGGACATCGGGAGATGTGTGGGAGGCAGAGGGCCTGGGGGGAGGCAGGATAGGTATAAAACACAAGGACACCAAGGACTTCCAGGAAAGAAGGCAAAAGTCACCTCAAAAAAGTGGATTTGGGGTGAAATTAGCGGGGGTAGAAAAGATCAAGGTTTTGGATTGGGGAAGATAAGAGATGGTGGTGAACAGCCGTTTTAAAGACCTGGAGGGAGGAGTGGGATTGAAGAGAGTGAGGGAGTTTGTTCCAGAGGCGGGAGAAAAGAGGAATGAAGGAGTGAAGGTGAGCAGAGAGTCTTGATTTTGGCAGTTTAACCATAAAAGGGTTGCAGGCAGATCTTGTGCGACCTGCAGGAATATTTCGGGGACAGAGCCCAGAGAGAGCTGGGGGAGCAAGGCCGGAGAGGAGTCGGTAGAAGACGGAAAGACCACCAACCTGCCTGTGGTGAGTAAGTGAAAGGCCCTCGGAGTTAGCTTCATCGCGGGAGATTCCAATGATTCTGAACGCTTTGGTTTCAACAGCGTGAAGACGAGCTAGGTGTGAGGCAGGAGCACCAGCCCAGAGGGGAGAGCAGTATTCCATTGAGCTGCGGATGAAAGCCTTGTATGTGGTGAGGAGCTCAGGTGTGCCAAGGAAGGACTTCGCACGACGGAGGATGCCCAGTTGGCGACTGGCTTTGGAGGCCAGCTTGGAAATGTGGTTTTCCCAGGAAAGATCATGGCAGATAGTGAGACCCAAAAGCTTGAGTGACAGAACTTCTTGGAGAGGATTATTCAGAAAGTAGATGGGAGGGTTGTCCAGTCGGTCTTTTCGGAGAGACATCGTAAGAGTGTGAGATTTGTCAGGATTGAAAGACATGTTCCACTTGTTTGCCCAGTCTGTGATTTTGTCCAGGTCTGCAGAGAGCGAGGAGGCTGCAGACTGCCGATCTGAGGGATGAGGAATGGAGCGGCAGAGAGTGGAGTTATCAGCAAAGAGATAGAGAGGATTTTCAAGAGAGTCAGAGAGAGCATTGAAGAAGACCAGAAAAAGCACAGGGCCCAGAACACTGCCTTGGGGAACTCCAGCCTGAACAGGAAGAGGAGATGAGAGAAACCCATTCAGGGCCACACGTTGACTACGCCGAGAGAGGACGTCCGCCAGCCATGCGTGGAGATTTCAATGGATACCAAAGGAGGAGAGTTTGGTGAGCAGAGCGGGGTGCCAGACCGTATCGAAGGCATGTGATATGTCGAGGGAGACAGCTCTAATTTCCTGTTTGGAATTGAGGACCTCCATCCATTGTTGAGACAGCAGAAGCAGCATGTACAGAGTAGAGTGACCTCGTCTGAAACGAAATTGATGATCAGAGATCAAGCCATTGGAGAAGAGGAAAGATTTCATATCCGAAGCAATGATGGATTCCATGACTTTGCTGATAATTGGGAGAAGGCTGATTGGTCTGTTGTTGCTAGGATCTGTTTTTGCACCTTTTTTGTGCAAAGCGGTGATGTTGGCTGATTTCCAAGCAGATGGCAGTTGACCTTGAGCAAAAGAGAGGGTGAAGAGGACAGAGAGAGGGAGTGAAAGAGCGGAAGAACAGGATTTTAGGACCCGTGGGCTGATGCCGTCAGGTCCAGTTGCAGAATCAGAGTCGAGAGTTGACAGAAACTTTTCCACCTTGTCAGGAGGAAAGGACACGGAGTCCAGGAGCAGCTGGGTACGACTGGGTACGGTGGGTAGAGAGAGGGATGGGTTTTGGACACAAGATTTAGAGGCAAACACAGAGTTGAGGCATTCAGCTTTTTCACGTGCGGAGTCAGCTGTGTAGCCGTTTGAGGTAAGGGAGGGGATGGAGGGGGAACAAACACCAGAAACAGCTTTGACCAGACGCCACCAGGATTTGGAAGAGGGAGACAGATAAGAGAGTTCGGTCTTGAGAACGGAGAGATATTGTTTCCTGGCTCTCCTGAGGGTGGACACACACTTGTTTCGGGCTTTGTGAAAGGAAATGAGATTTCCTTCTGTTGGATTCGTTTTCCAGGAGACGAAGGCAAGTTGTTTCTGGGCAACAGCCTCACCACAAGATTCCGTGTACCATGGACGGGAGGAAGGGTATGACAACTGAAGACGAGATGGGATAAATCTGTGCATGAGAGAGAGCAATTTACTTTGGAAGAATTCCCAGGATGAGTTGATGTCAGAGGTGGTAGAGATGGGAGACCAGTCCAGATGATTGATGGCTGCTTGAAGACCGTGCCAGTTGGCCTGAGTGAAATGCCAGACTCGTCGACGCTGAGGAGGCTCCCTGAGAATGGTCAGAGAGATGTCCACTTTAACAAGCACATGATCAGATGAGCCGATTGGAGCAGAAGAAGAGCAGCAGACATTTTCAGGGAAGTTAGTCATAACCAAGTCCAGAAGAGAAGATGCTCCGTTGACTGAGATCCGGGTCGGGAAATTGACAGATTGTGTCAGTCCCAGTGAGTCGCAGAAGTCCTTTGCTGAGGATGGCTGGTGAGAGAGGTACCCACACCCAGCCAACTGGCATGGTGACAATTGAAATCACCACATATGAGGAAGAGAGAGTTGGGATGAGTAGACAGAAGTTGGTCCATATTATCAGACAGCGAGATGTAGATGGAGTCATCACTGTTTGGTGGACGGTACAACACACATATGAACAAGAGGTGGGAGCGAAGGGGAAGCCGTAGCCAGAGGTATTCCTGGGGGTGAGGTGGAGAGAGTGCAGTGCAGGGCGAGTGAGGAAGAGAGTTTTTGATAAAGATAGCAACCCCACCTCCAGGACGAGGCTCAGGTCTATCATACCGGAGGAGGGAGTAACCCGGGAGAGATACTAAGGAATCAGAGATATCCTGAAGGAGGAAAGTTTCTGTTAAGCAGATCACGGCTGGTTTGACAGAAGCAACCTGTATGGAGAGACCAGTTGAGTTTGAACGAAGGCCCCGGATGTTTGAGGTCCATACCGTTAATGAAGAGGAAGGTGGAGCATCGGATACAGAACAGGGGGGAGGAGGGGTAGGGTAAGATGTGGAGGAGGTGGAAGAGGTAGGGAGAGCTGTTGAAGGTGTGTCAGAGATTTCAGAATAGCTCGGAGAAAGGGAAGGATAGGGCGGACAAAAGGTTTGATGGTGATTGGGTGAGGCACAATGAGGTGTTATTTGAGGAGGGGGAAGAGCGAGGCAGAAGGTTGGGGGAGATGGAGGTGAGAGTTGTAAGAGGGAAGAAGTGGGGAGGACGCTCTGAGGAGGGGGAGTGAGAGGGGGGAAATTGAGAAGAAATGAGGGTGGGAAGATTTGAAGGGGAGGGGCGAGGGGGGAGTTTAGGAGGGAAGAGACAAGGGCAGGGATTTGAAAGGGATGGGATATGGGGGAGATTTGGAGGGGAGGGGTGACGGGGGGAGTCAAGGAGGGGAGGGGCGAGGGGGAGTCTTGGAGGGGAGGGGTGTGGGGGGAGTTTAGGAGAGAAGGGGAAAGGGGGGAGATTTGAAAGGGATGGGTGATGGGGAGGATTAGGAGGGGAGTGGCAAGGGGGAAGATTTGGATGGGAGGGGTTATGGAGAAGATTTGGAGGGGAGTGGTGAGATTGGATTTTAGAAAGTGTACGATTAATGGGAAACGAACATTTATTGCAAAATGAGTTTCTTGTGACCTTCGAGTCAAAAATACGTTTAAGGATTGCGGAGGGAGGATGGAGTGCAGGAGAGTTTAGGGAATGTAGAAAAGAGGCACTGAAAGAGATGGAATTTTTTTTGTTGATGGATGGATTTGGTGAGCAAGTCGTAAGCAACCTTTTAAAGAAGAAGAAGAAAAAGGTGTTATAATATTTGACGGAATACAGAACTTGAGGGGAAAGTGTAAACATTCTATTTATAAGGTTAATAACAGTGAACGTTAACAGTGAACAGTAATAACTGTTATTACAGAAACAGTAATAACAGTGAACGTCGTTCGAAGAACCAACGAATGATTAAGAACGAATAAACGAATGAGAACAAGGAATAAGAACAGAGAAGGAAATATATATATATATATATATATTTTTGAGTTGATTTTAAACAAGGAAGTCGGCTATGGGGTGAAAAGACTGGGAAAAGCAGAGAACGAAAGTTATTGGAGCACAAAAGAGGGACCGCTGAGAGGAAAACAAAGCCTCAAGGTTGTACACTGTACAAGGCCTCAAAAGACACGGCACGATTTAACACGATTTTCTATACAGGTACGAAAGATTTGCACCGAAAATCTTCCTCGGGACACACGATACGTACAACACCATAAAATAAATACAGTTATAACGAAAATACAAATGGGAACAATTACTTAACTTCGATTTCGATGGAGAGTGTGGACAGCTGCGAATAAACGAAAACCTCGCCGGCCACCACTAATGCTGTTCTTAATGCTGTTCACAATTACATAATGCAGTGGTGAAGCATGTAATGCTGTACACAATTACATAACGCAGTGTTGAAGCACTTAATGCAGTACACAATTACATAACGCAGTGTGGACGCACTTAATGCTGTGCACAATTACATAACGCGGTGTTGACGCACTTAATGCTGTACACAATTACATAACGCAGTGTGGACGCACTTAATGCTGAACACAATTGCATAATGCGGTGTTGAAGCACTTAATGCTGTTCACAATTACATAACGTGGTGTTGAAGCACTTAATGAATGAATGAATGATCGTTTTTAAGGCCATTTTCCCTGCTGGAGCAGGGGTTAGCCTTGCGGGCCCCATGACAATCATGGTTCCCTGTTTGGGGCAATGTTTTTATGGCCGGATGCCCTTCCTGACGCCAACCCTTGGTCACGCTCTTACGATGCGCAGGGATACGGTGTACACACCGTGATCATTCATCCCAGCAAGCTGGTACTCAATTTGTCGACCTCGGAAGGATGACAGGCTGAGTCAACCCCCCTGGCGTTAATTCAGCGATCGACCGGGATTCGAACCCAGGATCCTAGGATCCCAAGCCGGCATGCTAACCGCTAAGCCAACACCAGGGCTACTTAATGCTGAACACAATTACATAACGCAGTGTTGCCGCACTTAATGCTGTACACAATTACATAACACGGTGTTGAAGCACTTAATGCTGTACACAATTGCATAATGCGGTGTTGCCGCACTTAATGCTGCACAGAATTACATAACGCAGTGTTGAAGCACTTAATGCTGTACACAATTACATAATGCGGTGTTGAAGCACTTAATGCTGCACACAATTACATAACGTGGTGTTGAAGCACTTGATGCTGCACACAATTACATAATGCGGTGTTGAAACACTTGATGCTGTACACAATTACATAACGTGGTGTTGACGCATGTAATGCTGTACACAATTACATAATGCGGTGTTGAAGCACTTAATGCTGTACACAATTACATAACGCAGTGTTGCCACACTTAATGCTGTTCACAATTACATAAGGCGGTGTTGCCGCACTTAATGCTGTGCACAATTACATAACGCAGGGTGGACGCACTTAATGCTGCACACAATTATATAACGCAGTGTTGCCGCACTTAATGCTGTTCACAATTACATAATGCAGTGTTGAAGCATGTAATGCTGTACACAATTACATAACGTGGTGTTGAAGCACTTAATGCTTTACACAATTACATAACGCACTGTTGAAGCACTTATTGCTTTACACAATTACATAACGCAGTGTGGACGCACTTAATGCTGAACACGATTACATAACGTGGTGTTGCCGCACTTAATACTGTACACAATTACATAACGCGGTGTGGACGCACGTAATGCTGTACACAATTACATAATGCGGTGTTGAAGCACTTAATGCTGTACACAATTACATAACGCAGTGTTGCCACACTTAATGCTGTTCACAATTACATAACGTGGTGTTGCCGCACTTAATGCTGTACACAATTACATAACGCGGTGTGGATGCACTTAATGCTGCACACAATTATATAATGCAGTGTTTCCGCACTTAATGCTGTTCACAATTACATAACACAGTGTTGAAGCATGTAATGCTGTACACAATTACATAACGTGGTGTTGCTGCACTTAATGCTGTACACAATTACATAACCCGGTGTTGCCACACTTAATGCTGTACACAATTACATAACGCAGTGTTGCCGCACTTAATGCTGTACACAATTACATAGCGCAGTGTGGACGCACTTAATGCTGCACACAATTACATAACGCAGTGTTGACGCACTTAATGCTGTACACAATTACATAACGCAGTGTTGACGCACTTAATGCTGTACACAATTACATAACGCAGTGTTGAAGCACTTAATGCTGTGCACAATTACATAATGCAGTGTTGCCGCACTTAATGCTGTACACAATTACATAACGCAGTGTTGCCGCACTTAATGCTGTACACAATTACATAACACGGTGTTGCCACACGTAACACAATACACAAGCATGTAACGCAGTTTTGCTGCACATAACACAATACATGAGCATGTGACACAATGTTGCTACACATAATGCAATACATGAGCATGTAACACAGTGTTGCTGCACATAATACAATACACAAGCATGTAACACAATACACACAATACACGAGCATGTAACACAGTGTTGCTACACATAATACAATACACGAGCACATAGCACAGTGTTGCTACACATAACACAATACACAAGCATGTAACACAGTGTTGCTACACATAACACAATCCACAAGCATGTAACACAGTGTTGCTTCACATCACATGATACACAAGCATGTAATGCAGTGTTGCTACACATCACATGATACACGAGCATGTAACGCAGTGTTGCTACACGTAACACAATCCACGAGCATGTAACAGTGTTGCTACACATCACACGATACACGAGCATGTAACGCAGTGTTGCTACATGTAACACAATACACTAACATGTAACACAGTGTTGCTACACATAATACAATACACGAGCATGTAACACAGTATTTCCACACATAATACAACATACGAGCACATCACGCAGTGTTGCTACACATAACACGATACACGAGCATGTAACGCAGTGTTGCTACACGTAACATAATACACGAGCATATAACACAGTGTTGCTACATGTAACACAATACACTAGCATGTAACACAGTGTTGCTACACTTAATACAAAACACGAGCATGTAACACAGTGTTGTTGCACATAATATAATACACGAGCACGTAACAGTGTTGCTACACATAATACAATACACGAGCACATAACGCTGTGTTGCTACACATATTAAACGATACAGGAGCATGTAACACAGTGTTTGCTACACGTAGCACAATACACGAGCATGTAACACAGTGTTGCTACACATAACACAATACACTAGCACGTAACACAGTGTTGCTACACATAATACAATACACGAGCATGTAACACAGTGTTGCTACACGTAACACAATACACGAGCACGTAACACAGTGTTGCCGACACCACACAATGTTGTCCCTGTTTATTTGGTTTTCCCTTATCTTGTTTTCTCACATCCTTGCATTTCTGTTTAAAACATGAGGTGTGCTTCGACAGGTGTTTCAATTATTTATTTATTTATTTATTACTGTACGATCTTGATGGTAATCGATATATTTCCCCCATTATTTGCATATAAATAATTCAGGGTGCACTCCAGACGACAATTGAAGAGACCGGTGCCATCTTGTGGACTTGACCAAGCCAGGTGGAGGAATCTGAGAAAGTTCGACCTGGTCATCCAAGCACTCCTTTAAAAAATCCACAATTCTTACTCGACCCGCACAAACTTCGACCCTTACCCACCTGGAGATTGTTTAAGGGGATATTGAGCGTCGCCAACGAGACCAGGAGACTACACTGTAGCTTTGTGTGGGCATAACCCATAATGGACGCATAAATAATTGAGCTTTGTGTGGGCATAACCAATAATGGACCCATAATGGAGCTTTGTGTGGGCATAACCCATAATGGACCCATAATGGAGCTTTGTGTGGGCATAACCCATAATGGACCCATAATGGAGCTTTGTGGGGAGCATAACCCATAATGGACCCATAATGGAGCTTTGTATGGGCATAACCCATAATGGACCCATAATGGAGCTTTGTGTGGGCATAACCCTTAATGAACCCATAATGGAGCTTTGTGTGGGCATAACCCATAATGGACCCATAATGGAGCTTTGTGTGGGCATAACCCATAATGGACCCATAATGGAGCTTTGTGGGGAGCATAACCCATAATGGACCCATAATGGAGCTTGCTATGGGCATAACCCATAATGGACCCATAATGGAGCTTTGTGTGGGCATAACCCATAATAAACCCATAATGGAGCTTTGGGTGGGCATAACCCATAATGGAGCTTTGTGTGGGCATAACCCATAATGGACCCATAATGGAGCTTTGTGTGGGCATAACCCATAATTGACCCATAATGGAGCTTTGTGTGGGCATAACTCATAACGGTCCCATAATGGAGCTTTGTGTGGGCATAACCCATAATGGAGCTTTATGTGGGTATAACCCATAATGGACCCAGAATGTAGCTTTGTGTGGGTATAACCCATAATGGAGCTTTGTGTGAGCATAACCCATAATGGACCCATCATGGAGATTTGTGTGGGCATAACCCATAATGGAGCTTTATGTGGGCATAACCCATAATGGACCCGTAATGCACCCATAATGGAGCTTTGTGTGGGTAGAACCCATAATGGACCCATAATGGAGCTTTGTGTGGGCATAACCCATAATAGACCCATAATGGAGCTTTGTGTGGGCATAACTCATAATGGACGCATAATGGAGCTTTTTGTGGGCATAACCCAAAATGGACCCATAATGGAGCTTTGTGTGGGCATAACCCATAATGGACCCATAATGGAGCTTTGTGTGGGCAAAACCCACAATGGACCCATAATGGAGCTTTGTGTGGACATAACCCATAATGGACGCTTGCCCACTACAATCTGGCATCTGCGGTGTGTAAACTGTAAGGTTACAGGTGGGATATGCAGCTGGTGTTGATAAGCAGAATGGGCGACGACTGTTTGTTTCCATTGCTAAGCTAGGCCACAACTATTAAGGTGCTGACTCGGATCGTCTGAAGGGCTTGTTTAGGGTCCATGTTTGTGCTGACCACGAGGCCTTGTGGATCCTCGGAGGTCAAGGATGGGCGGTGTTATCAATCATTACCTTTGTGCTAAAAAAACTCAACTGGACTGAACCTGGGACGCCCTCACAAGATGGCTGTCTCAGGAAGTTTTATCACCTTCAACTTTACTCCCAAAACTATAACGTGCACTAAAATTCCAACCTGGAAGCTCTGCATATGTGTCCATGTCCAGTTGAGCCATTTCAACACAAACACAGGAAGTGGCGCCCTCTCCTGGAATTCTTCCTCTCCTGAATTTTTTTTTTTTTTTTTTTTTTGTATACAGAATCGAGGCTCGTGAAAGAGCTAACATTTATCACACAAACAAATCAAACAGACAAACAAAATATATAAAAAGAGGGAGCGGTAGACAAGATGGGGAGAGAAGGGGAAGCACACAAACACAACATTTGATAGCAGGGACATCGGGAGATGTGTGGGAGGGAGAGGGCTTGGAGGGAGGAGGCGTGGGAAGGGGGGGGGGGGGGTGGGAGAAGTATAAAACAATAAAACACAAGGACACCAAGGACTTCCAGGAAAGAAGTTGGTATTTCAAAAAAGTGGATTTGGGGTTGAATTAGCGGGGGTAGAAAAGATCAAGGTTTTGGATGGGGGAAGATAAGAGATGGTGGGGAACAGCTGTTTTAAAGACCTGGAGGGAGGAGTGGGATTGAAGAGAGTGAGGGAGTTTGTTCCAGAGGTGGGAGAAAAGAGGGAATAAAGGAGTGAAGGTGAGCAGAGAGTCTTGATTTTGGCAGTTTAACCATAAGAGGGTTGCAGGCAGATCTTGTGCGACCTGTAGGAATATTTGGCAGAGTTTCTCCCTCTTCGACTGCTCTCTCGGCACCGGAGTAATCGGCAGATCCCCTTTTCCAAAGAAACTTTTCTGGGATGCAGTGAAATTATCCACCCTAATATAACATGTATGGCACCACTATTATGCGTACATGCCAATGTCGTGCGACTGTCCTGGTATGAGATTCTGTTAACGGATGTACGAACTGTGAATCGTGCCTTGTTGGAGTGCTTCGCACGAGCACCACATGCACCTGATTTCTTTTTACCTTCGCAAAAGCGGAAGGTTATGTTTTGATCGCTGTGTATTTATTTGTATGTCTGTGTGTGTGTGTGTATGTTATTCGCATAACTCAAAAAGTATTCAACCGAATTGCATGAAATTTGGTGGGATGATTGGTTATTATACGGGACACATTTGATTAGATTTTGGGAGCAATCGGGTCAAAGGTCAAGGTCAAGGTCACGAAAAGGTCAAAATCGTATTTTTACCAAGTACAGAACAGTAGCTGCGGCGAAGGTATGCGCTCTACCGAGTGCCCGTTCTAGTTTTAATCTGCGGACGTCACGGGTTGTGGAAACAGGAAAAAACGTAATGTCCACTGGAGCAGGATGGATCGTGTTTGTTTGTTTATTACTTGTGTTGATCGGTTGGTTTGTCTGTCTGTCTGTTTGCAGCACTTCGTCTACACCGTTGCACGTAGAATCGCCAAACTTTACACACGTATTTGTCTTGCCCTGCAATAGACTGTGCCCAATTGATGACGTCATCGGTCACGTGGTTCAGCCGCCATCTTGGAAAAACCGAAAATTTTTGCGCCTCCATATCTCCGAAAGTGCTGAATAGAAAAAATTGAGACATGGCTCATTGGAAAGAACTCTCCATGGGGAATAAAATATGTTAATGATGACGTCATCGGTCACGTGGTTCGGCCGCCATCTTGGAAAAACCGAAAAACTTTGCACCTCCATATCTCCAAAAGTGCTGAATAGAAAAAATTGAGACATGGCTCATTTTTAAGAACTCTCCATGCGGAATAAAATATGTTGATGATGACGTCATTGGTCATGTGTTTTGGCCGCCATATTTGTCCTAAATTGCCGATAAAAAAGTAAATTCCGGCAAGTCCTCGGTCTCTGACCGATTTTTCATTTGTTTGTTACTTGCCGGAAAAGATTCCGGCAAAAAGGTTAATCTGTTCGTTTGTCTGTCTGTCTGTTTGCAGCACTACATCTACACCGTTGCACGTAGAATCGCCAAACTTTGCACACATATTTGTCTTGCCCTGGAATAGACTGAACCCAATTGATGACGTCATCAGTCACGTAGTTCGGCCGCCATATTTGTCCTAAATGGCTGATAAAAAAGTAAATTCCGTAAAGTCCTCGGTCTCTGACCGATTTTCCATCTGTTTGTCTGTCTGTTTGCAGCACTACGCCTACACCGTTGCACGTAGAATCGCCAAACTTTGCGCACGCATTTGTCTTGCCCTGGAATACACTGAACCCAATTGATGACGTCATCGGTCACGTGGTTCGGCCGCCATCTTGGAAAACCCGAAAAACTTTGTACCTCCATATCTCCGAAAGTGCTGAATAGAAAAAATTGAGACTTGGCTCATTGTAAAGAACTCTCCATGGGGAATAATATATGTTAATGATGACCTCATCAATTACGTGGTTCGGCCTCCATCTTGGAAAAACCGAAAAACTTTGCACCTCCATATCTCCGAAAGTGCTGAATAGAAAAATTGAGACATGGCTCATTTTAAAGAACTCTTCATGGGGAATAAAATATGTTAATGATGACGTCACCGGTCACGTGGTTCGGCCACCATCTTGGAAAAACCGAAAAACTTTGCACCTCTATATCTCTGAAAGTGCTGAATAGAAAAAATTGAGACATGGCTCATTGTAAAGAACTCTCCATGGGGAATAAAATATGTTCATGATGATGTCATTGGTGCCTCCATTATGACGTCATAATTCGACAAGTACAAAACTTCCTCCGATCAAGATACAATTTCTTGAGCATCATCAAGGAATAAATTAGTTTAGAAAACAAATATTGATGACGTCATCGGTCACGTGGTTCGGCCTTCATATTTGTCCAAAATGGATGATAAGAAAGTACATTCCGGCAAGTCCTCGGTCTCTGACCGATTTTTCATCTGTCTGTCTGTCTGCCTGTCTGTTTGTCTGTTTGTGTGCAGTACTATGTCTACACCGTTGCACATTGAATCGCCATACTTTACACACATATTTGTCTTGCCCTGGAATAGACTGTGCCCAATTTTCAACTCTCTCGGCCCAAGGCCTCCATTATGATGTCATAATTCGATAATTCGACAAGTACAAAACTTCATCCAATCAAGATGCAATTTCATGAGCGCCATGTCGGCATAAACTGGTGGAGAAAAAAAAATGATGACGTCATCAGTCACGTGGTTCGGCTGCCATCATGGAAAAACCGAAAAACTTTGCACCTCTATATCTCCGAAAGTGCTGAATAGAAAAAATTGAGACATGGCTCATTGTTAAGAACTCTTCATGCGGAATAAAATATGTTAATGATGATGGCATAGGTGCCTCCATTATGACATCATAATTCGACAAGTACAAAACTTCATCCGATCAAGATGAAATTTCTTGAGCATAATCTAGGAATAAATTAGTTTAGAAAACAAATTATGATGACGTCATCGGTCACGTGGTTCGACCGCCATATTTGTCCAAAATTACTGATAAAAAAGTACATTCCGGCAAGTCCTCGGTCTCTGACCGATTTTTCATTTATTTGTTTGTTTGTTTATTTGTTTGTTTGTTTATTTGTTTGTTTGTTTGTTTTAACAAAGAGGGCCCATCTCAACCTGCACAGATCAGTGGTTTTCACCTTTCACACTCCACCGACTGTAGCTCACAAAATTGGCCAATTCAGTTGTTTTGTGTGCTCCATGTGACTGCTAGTTACCTGCTCCACTGAAGGTGGGCAGAAGTTATGTTTTTACCCCTGTCTGGCTGTTTGTCTGGCTGTCTGTTTGTCAGACTGGCTGTCTGGCTGTTTGTCTGACTGGCTGTCTGGTTGTCTGTCTGTCTGTTTGCCTGTCTGTTTGGCTGTCTGTCTGGCTGTTTGTTTGTTTGTCTGTCTGTCTGGCTGTTTGTCTGTCTGGCTGTCTGGTTGTCTGTCTGTCTGGCTGTTTGTCTGGCTGTCTGGTTGTCTGTCTGTGTGTTTGTCTGTCTGTTTGTCTGTCTGGCTGGCTGTTTGTCTGTCTGTGTGTTTGTCTGTCTGTCTGGCTGTTTGTTTGTCTGCCTGGCTGTCTGTCTGTGTGGCTGTCTGGATGTTTGTCTGGCTGTCTGGTTGTCTGTCTGTGTGTTTGTCTGTCTGTCTGTCTGGCTGTTTGTTTGTCTGCCTGGCTGTCTGGCTGTTTGTCTGTCAGTCTGGCTGGCTGTCTGTTTGTCTTTGTGAACAGAATATCTCATAAATTTGTGGATGGATGCGGCCGAAACGTGGTTGGGCAGGTTAGAAGAAGAAGCGGATTCGATTTGGTTCAGGTGGAGCATATGTTCAGCCTGGCGCAGGTACGCGCTCTACTGAGTGCTGCTGTAGTTTGCATATTTGATCGCAGTGCACCTGTGCCATTGATGCAGTGCCCCCTGTAGGTTTGATTAGTAATTTTGGAATTTGTCCGCAATAACCCGGATACTCTTCGGGAAAGGAACGGCACACAGGACCACCTGAGGGACGGCACACACATTGATGAATGACCCTCTACCTGCTAAACACCAGGATGGCAGTTTATAGTTGGGTTCGAATCTAGGCTAGACAGACACCTCAGAAACAGGTATGCATACCTCCAGAGTCTAGACTATCCCCAGTCAATTGTCCAAAGAGGAGCAAGAAGTTTCACCTGATTGTGTCGACTTCCAGGAATAATAGGCCATCCTCCTTTCTTCTTCCGGTACCAAGAGCAATTTAGAATGTCCTTCTTGTGTTGTACTTGTACCATGGACAAGTTCCATACATCAGTGTTGTTGTGTTGTTGTTGTTGTACGACCCAGGAACGACCCAGAGATCCCCACATCCAGGATGATGTACCCCACCTTCATGAAGACACGACAGAGTTAGTGAGAAAGAGAGAAGAAAAACCACCGTGAGGAGGCGTCCTTGATAGTTGCTCAGGTGTGAAGAGGAGTCCCTGATAGTTGCTCAGGTGTGAAGAGGCGTCCCTGATAGTTGCTCAGGTGTGAAGAGGAGTCCCTGATAGTTGCTCAGGTGTGAAGAGGATCCCCTGATAGTTGCTCAGGTGTGAAGAGGAGTCCCTGATAGTTGCTCAGGTGTGAAGAGGCGTCCCTGATAGTTGCTCAGGTGTGAAGAGGAGTCCCTGATAGTTGCTCAGGTGTGAAGAGGAGTCCCTGATAGTTGCTCAGGTGTGAAGAGGAGTCCCTGATAGTTGCTCAGGTGTGAAGAGGCATCCTTGATAGTTTCTCAGGTGTGAAGAGGAGTCCCTGATAGTTGCTCAGGTGTGAAGAGGAGTCCCTGATAGTTGCTCAGGTGTGAAGAGGCATCCTTGATAGTTGCTCAGGTGTGAAGAGGCGTCCCTGATAGTTGCTCAGGTGTGAAGAGGAGTCACTGATAGTTGCTCAGGTGTGAATAGGAGTCCCTGATAGTTGCTCAGGTGTGAAGAGGCGGCCCTGATAGTTGCTCAGGTGTGAAGAGGAGTCCCTGATAGTTGCCCAGGTGTGAAGAGGCGTCCTTGATAGTTGCTCAGGTGTGAAGAGGCGTCCCTGATAGTTGCTCAGGTGTGAAGAGGCGTCCCTGATAGTTGCTCAGGTGTGAAGAGGCGTCCCTGATAGTTGCTCAGGTGTGAAGAGGCGTCCCTGATAGTTGCTTAGGTGTGAAGAGGCGTCCCTGATAGTTGCTCAGGTGTGAAGAGGAGTCCCTGATAGTTGCTCAGGTGTGAAGAGGCGTCCCTGATAGTTGCTCAGGTGTGAAGAGGCGTCCCTGATAGTTGCTCAGGTGTGAAGAGGCGTCCCTGATAGTTGCTCAGGTGTGAAGAGGCGTCCCTGATAGTTGCTCAGGTGTGAAGAGGCGTCCCTGATAGTTGCTCAGGTGTGAAGAGGCGTCCCTGATAGTTGCTCAGGTGTGAAGAGGAGTCCCTGATAGTTGCTCAGGTGTGAAGAGGCGTCCCTGATAGTTGCTCAGGTGTGAAGAGGAGTCCCTGATAGTTGCTCAGGTGTGAAGAGGCGTCCCTGATAGTTGCTCAGGTGTGGAGGAGTCCCTGATAGTTGCTCAGGTGTGAAGAGGCGTCTCTGATAGTTGCTCGGGTTTTTTGTTGTTAAGACTTGTTAGGTAATTTGGTGGATTTTGGTGATAAGACCTGTGTAATTTGAGACGTGTAACCTGTGTAATTTGACCCGTATAACCTGTGTAATTTGGTTGATGTTGGTAATAAGACGTAACCTGTGTAATTTGACCCGTGTAACCTGTGTAATTTGGTTGATGTTGGTGATAAGACGTAACCTGTGTAATTTGACCCGTGTAACCTGTGTAATTTGGTTGATGTTGGTGATAAGACGTAACCTGTGTAATTTCACCCGTGTAACCTGTGTAATTTGGTTGTTGGTGATAAGACGTAACCTGTGTAATTTGACCCGTGTAACCTGTGTAATTTGGTTGATGTTGGTGATAAGACGTAACCTGTGTAATTTCACCCGTGTAACCTGTGTAATTTGGTTGTTGGTGATAAGACGTAACCTGTGTAATTTGACCCGTGTAACCTGTGTAATTTGGTTGTTGTCGTTGATGAAGTTTGGGAGTAATATGATATAAATTGTGAGAGGACAAACATCGAGCATGGGGGCTACCTGTTTTGTTCCCCGCCCTTCTGGCAAGGCCAGAGACGACGGACATTAAAATTAGCTCCGTCCGTCCGACTGTCTGACCATCCGTCCGACTGTCTGACCATCCGTCCGTCCGACTGTCTGACCGTCCGACTGTCTGACTATCCGTCCGTCCGACGGTCTGACCGTCCGTCCGACTGTCTGACCGTCCGACTGTCTGACCGTCCGTCCGACTGTCTGACCATCCGTCAGACTGTCTGACCATCCGTCCATGTACCTTTGTGTACGCGATATGTCGAAACCATTGAACATTTAGTGTTTTAAATTGCAGAAATCGATTCCTTGTGGCATTGGACGATCAAACGATATTACCTGGTGGCCAGGTATAGTACAGAGTTCAGACTCATCCCAATATTGTACAACTTCCTGTGCTGTTCCAGCTGCTATTCCTTGTCATTATTCCATTTTATCCAGCCCCGTCCACGACCACCACCACCACACCCAATTTACCACCCCCACACCACCCCACACCACCACCACACCCACTTTACCACCCCACACCACACCACCACACCCCTTTACCACCCCACACCACCACCACCACACCCCCTTTACCACCCCACACCACCACCACACCCACTTTACCACCCGACACCACAACCACCACCACACACTCTCTACTAACCGACACCACAACCACCACCACACCCTCTCTACCACCCAACACCACAACCACCACCACACCCTCTCTACCACCCAACACCACAACCACCACCACACCCTCTCTACCACCTGACACCACAACCACCACCACACCCTCTCTATGACCCGACACCACAACCACCACCACACCCCCTCTACCACCCAACACCACAACCACCACCACACCCTCTCTACCACCTGACACCACAACCACCACCACACCCTCTCTACCACCTGACACCACAACCACCACCACACCCACTTTACCACCCCACACCACACCATCACCACCACACCCACTTCACCACTCCACCACCACACCCTCTCTACCACCCAACACCACCACACCCTCTCTACCACCTGACACCACAACCACCACCACACCCTCTCTACGACCCGACACCACAACCACCACCACACCCTCTCTACCACCCAACACCACAACCACCACCACACCCTCTCTACCACCTGACACCACAACCACCACCACACCCTCTCTACCACCTGACACCACAACCACCACCACACCCACTTTACCACCCCACACCACACCATCACCACCACACCCACTTCACCACTCCACCACCATCACCACCACACCCACTTCACCACCCCACCACCACCACCACCACCACACCCAATTTACAACCCCACACCACCCCACAACCACCACCACACCCTCTCTACCACCCGACACCACAACCACCACCGCACCGTCTCTACCACCCCACACCATCACCACCACACCCACTTCACCACCCCACCACCATCACCACCACACCCACTTCACCACCCCCCCACCACCACCACCACACCCACATTACCACCCCACACCACCACCATCACCACCACCACACCCACTTTACCACCGCTTACAACCACCACCACCGCCACCACATCCACGTTACCACCCCACACCAGATGCTTCAGTAATTGTATGAGATGAAGTCGCAATCTCCCACTCTGGGAATATTTATGTTTGTGTTCATCAACTTCATCATTCCAAGGTCGGCGAAATGAGTTCCCTGGTGCTGGGTCTTCCAGGGTACTGTGTCTTCCAGGGTACTGTGTCTTCCAGGGTACTGGGTCTTCCAGGGTACTGTGTCTTCCAGGGTACTGTGTTTTCCAGGGTACTGTGTCTTCCAGGGTACTGGGTCCTCGCTCAAGGAGGTTGGTGGCAGGATTTGCACTCCGGCTGCTGTAAAAACACCTCATTCCTTAGCACACACAGGGGTGTGAGTCCGGATGGTGCTGAGGATTCCTCCAAGGACGCCGAGACGTGCTGATCTAGCATATGCTCCCATATATATATACATATACATCATATATACATATACATCACCTGACGTCCGTCCAATTGTCTTTACCTTTGCAGGGTGACCTCGGTGATTCAGGTGTACATGGACAAAAGGGGCATAGGGTGAGTAAACACACCTTACCATTGGGGCCTTCTGCATGATCAAGTGATATTATATGTGAAGGAATTATGTTATCATATAATACCGCATAGTATGATAATAAATTATATTGTATAAGAGATGCAGGTAATGTTGAGGCCTTTACATTGTAGACAATCCAAGAAAAGCACCTGTGATGCTGGGGTGCCACCCCATAGGGCAGGGCAGTACTCCATTGAGCTATTGGCCTTGTAGGCCAGTGGGAGAAGTAACAATGGAGAACGACCGGTCCACAGCTGCATTTAGAGGCCAACATTGCAATACGGTCGGCCAGGTAGAAGTCGTACCTTAGAAGTTCAAGACACAACTTCTTCCAGTGGATAACCTGGCAATAGGTAGGTGGCTTCGTTTGACGATACTTCCGGAGTAACAGGGAGAGATCTGTTACGTGCTCCTCCCAGACCCCCATGTCACGGTGTACCTCTGAGCCACGAGAGGAGTCACGACAGAAAAATGTGTTATTCTGTATGTCAAAGATCAATGGAGAAGCCACCCCAATTGTTACTCACAAACAAATATTGTATTAAGATCACACAAGAATAACAGTACAACAATAATAGTATTCAATAGTACAATCAATATGTCCTATGATGGTACCATCAGTTTCGTAATATATAACTCACTGTGCTCCAAGTGAGTGAACCAAGAACATTCCCCAATGTCTCTTATTCCCAGCTTCAAGCCAACGTTGATTCACTCCAGCGATCGCCAGAACGATGTCCAATCGAGACCAGAATCCCATGCGGATGGCAAGTACAGTCACCCAACCGAAGCTGCACAAAGGCACCCTCAAGGCGACTGGGAAATCCAACGGCGCCCTCCAGGCGACTGAGAGATCACACCTTCAGGTGTGGACTTTCACGGCTCACAGTCAGTGAACCGCAAATTCATCTTCAAAAGCCACGGTGCACACATGCTCACCAGATACGTCTGAAAGCGGTGAAAACGGCTGACGAAGCAAAGATACCTTGCTCGACGCGCGAAGCGCGTGAGTCACAATGGCCGACGACCCGTTCTTGAGACGTAACGGCCCGGCGATAATTCTCCTCGGAATCCACCGCCAAAAACCTGACACGCAGGTTGATCGGTCACAGCGATGACAACTCTGTCGCAGGAATCCCTTTCCCCGGAATCCCGAAAGTTTGCTAGTGACTCCCGTTCGACAATGTTCGCTTCAGAACTTGGAGTGGCTCGGCTTTCTTGTCCGACTCATTCGCTCTGCCCTCTTTCTCCCTCTTCTTCCTCTTCGTCGTCCGGTTCCCGATCCGGTTTCCTGTTTCTTTTAACATTAACTTTTTTACCTTTTGAAAACAGTTCCTGGACAATAAACCTTTTGAAAACAATAATAGTACATGGAATCAGAAATATTTACAGCAGATGCAAACCACCACAACGGAAGTGACGAATCCGTAACACTCCCCCCCCCCCCCCCTCAAGAAAGAAAGTTTGAACATAGTGAAAACTTTCTTTGCAGGCAAAAACATTTTTTGAATGAAGGTTAAGGGGTTGTGATCAAAAATCCAAAACAAAGCAAATCTATAGCACTTTTTGAAGGAGGCCGAGCTGAGAGCCAGGTTTCATGGTGGTTGGATGGTGAGGCCTGGAAGTATTCACTACATGGACGCCTTTAGGAACGTGGAGTTCACGGTTAATCCGTGTAGGAATCTTGGCTCGGCTGCTCCGCAGCATTCAGTGCTTCAAACTCTTCCTAACTTTCATAATGATCACAGTTGGAGCGCTTGTCGCTGTAATCACATGAATAGCGGTCTCCTCGGCCACTACCCTGATCATCATCCCTTCGGAAGCTGCCGTAACTCTGGGAGCCTCCATAGTCACCTTGACTGCGGCCACCACCAAAACTACTACTCCCACCCCGGGAGCCATAGCCACCCCTGAAACTACCTCCACGTTTTCCTCCTCTGTAGCCCCTTCGACGCCCATGGCCTGCCTTCTCTACTGTTATGGTCCGCCAATCCAAATCCTTGCCCTTCAAATCCTTTTCTGCATCTTTGGCATCCTTTGTGTTTTCAAACGTGACAAAGGCAAACCCTCTTGACTTTTGCGTCTCCCTGTCCTTTATCAGCCGCACTTCCAAGAGCGGTCCATATTTGCCAAAGACAGTCCAGAACATCTTCCCTTGTTTTGAAGTTCAGTCCACCGACAAAGAGCTTGCCAATATTGCCTCATCCCTGACTTGTGTGTGCTGACACTTAGTTTCAGGGTACTTGACAAGAAGTGTCTGTGCAAAGCGTGACGTCAGTACCTTCCTCTTCTCTTCAGAGCGCTTCCTACCCATAGCACGAGTCACGGTACAGGATGGAAAGATACCCGGAATCTCCTGCTCTAACTGTGCAGTGTTATTTTCCATACTAGGCTTTTCAACAAACATCGGGTTACCAGAAACTTGACCACCGGCCAAATCATTCCCGATAACAAAAGATATTCCCTCGACAGGTAGAGTGGCTTGTAACCCTATGGTGACCGGTCCTGACACCAAATCAGACTTCAAATGGATGACATGAAGTGGGGCTTTAACATAGCCACCAACCCCCTGTAAAAGAACACTAACACCAGTTGCCGTCTTCTCTGACAATGGCAAAATGCCCTCAAGCATCAAAGATTGATGTGCTCCTGTGTCCCTCAATACCCTAACAGGTCTCTGGTTAGTCAAGTCTCCATCCAGTGACACAAACCCCTCTGAAATAAAAGGTTTGTAACCCTCTTGAACAAGGTCATTCTGTGATGCCGTAACTTTGGCATGGGGACCTTCACAAGGCACTGTCCTCCAAGGACGATCTCTCGCATTTACCAATGCATTCGGAGTTGTACAAGTCTGACTCCGCTCCTGATTTTTCCTTTCCAGGGCATAACATTGGGACATCAAATGCCCAGATTTCTTGCAAAAAGCGCAGGTAGGCCCGGAGGAGAAACTCGAGGTCTGCCTCGGGCCCCCGGAAGATAAGTCTGTCTTGGAACTGTAGTCTTCTGATCCCTAAAAGTCGCGGTATCAGATTTGTCCTCATAATCATCTCTAGGCCGCCCCCATGAATATTCGTTCTCCGCACCGGATGTACCATAACTCCCATGGCGAACTCTAGGCAGGAAGCTAGGTGTGTGGAACCCCATCCTGTGTGTCAAGGCATAGTCATCTGCCACGGTTGCTGCCTCGTACAACTCTGGTACCTTCTTTTCCTCCAGATGTATTTTAATGTCCTCGTGGACACACTGTTTGAATTCCTCCACCAAGATCAATTGTCGCAACAGTTCGAAGTCTTTCCCAATCTCCTTCAAATCACACCACCGATTAAAACATGGTTTCCTTCATTCTTGCAAACTCCACATGGGTCTCACTCTCCCTCTTCCTGGCATTCCGAAATTTTTGCCGGGAAGCTTCAGGAATCAATTCATAGGCTTTGAGAATGGCTTTCCTCACTATCTCATAATCTGCACATTGGTCAATCGGTAAAGCCGAAAATATATCTTGAGCTTTACCCACCAGAAAACTTTGCACTAACATAGTCCAAGACCCCACAGGCCATTTTAGCATTTTAGCCACTTTCTCAAAGTGTAAAAAAACTTGGCTACCTCCTTTTCATTGAAGGGTGGAACCAGCCTCACATGCCTACCAACATCCCAGGTGTTCTGACTAGTTGTCGAACCAGCCAGCATGGATGCTACCTCTCCCCGTTCTCCCCTTAATTCCAGCTCCTTGAGTTTAACTTCCTTCTGATACTCCATGTCACGTTCCTTTAACTCCCTTTCGGCTCTCCTCTCCTCTGCTCTTTCCTTTTCTCTTCTTTCTTCGAGTTCCCTTTCAGTTCTCCTTTCCTCTGCTCTTCTCTCCTCGAGTTCTCTTGCAGCTCTCCTTTCTTCTGCTTTTAACCTTTCCTGGCTCTGCAGTTGCATTTCCATTTTCCGGAGCTCCACATTTTCTTTTTCCTCGGGTAACCAATCCAAGGCTACCTCTGTCCATGTTCCTTGTCCCACCATTGATTCTACCACCAATGTCTGCATCTCTGCTTTCTTCATATTAACTCGGACCTCCAAGTTAAATTGTCAGGCCAATATCAAGAGGTCCGATTTTTTTAACGCTTGGAACTGTGCCTCATTAGGGGACGCCGCAAACTGTTCTGCGTCAAACACCATGGTGACTATCAGTTAGCACCTGTTAACCTTCACACAAAAATTTTCCGTTCGAAATTTGACAGGCATCGTGTACGACCCGTTCTTGAGCCATAACGGCCCGGCGATAATTCTCTCGGAATCCGCCGCCAAAAACCTGACACGCAGGTTGATCAGTCACAGCGATGACAACTTTGTCGCAGGAATCCCTTTCCCGGGAATCCCGAAAGTTTGCTAGTGACTCCCGTTTGACAATGTTCGCTTCAGAACTCGAAGCGGCTCGGCTTTCTTGTCCGACTCATTCGCTCCGCCCTCTTTCTCCCTCTTCTTCCTCTTCGTCGTCCGGTTCCCGATCCGGTTTCCTGTTTCTTTTAACATCAACTTTTTTACCTTTTGAAAACAGTTCCTGGACAATAAACATTTTGAAAACAATAATAGTACATGGAATCAGAAATATTTACAGTGGATGCAAACCACCACAACGGAAGTGACGAATCCATAACAGATCGTGAAATTTTCCAGGATTGAAAGACATCAAAGACATGTTCCATCGTCATAGCAACATTTCTGATGAGCAGGGAGTGACACAGGTGCTGTCTACCTGTAAGTGGGATGGCATAGGTACTCTTCGACACAATGTGAAATCATCTGTCAAAAGGAAGACAGGATTTTCCAGAGCGTCGACTTTACAATTACAGGAAGATGGGAATGTAAAGGGCATTGGGCCCAAATCTGATGCAACGTAAAGGTGAACCACTCCTCAACAGGTGAGCAATGTTATTGGTATCCAAAACCGAGAAGAGCTCAAGTCCTCACCATCGACGCTCTACGGACGAATGGGAATGCAATATGGGACTTGACGAGTTGACGACTATAATTAATTAATGCAGTCCACTTGTAGAGGCTCATTTAAAGGTTTTTGTAAAATATACCCAAGCCTTCGTTGCTTACCTGAGTTTCTCTTTCCCATGTCCTGTGTGTGTGCTCTGCGCAGGGTTCTCCAGGCATGCCGGGCTTCGCTGGCACACCAGGCCTTCCGGTACGCTTGTTGTTCGATGTGTAACTTGGTCGATTTATGAGCTCAGCCTTTATGTTGTTGCCATGTTGAACAGAATGTTGTTGCCATGTTGAACAGAATGTTGTTGCCATGTTGAACAGAATGTTGTTGCCATGTTGAACAGAATGTTGTTGCCATGTTGAACAAAATGTTGTTGGTTTTAATAATTTTTATTGGTAACACTATTGCGTGATTTCCATGATACTTTTACGGAACCTGAGATAGTTTACTATTAGTCTATTACTCTTAACTTTGTTGTCCCACTGAACCCCGATGGCCGCATAGTGTCTGGGGAATCAACAAAACATACAATTGTAAAGGATAACATCCCAATTGATATAGTAAAATTGTAAAGGTTAACACTGCGATCAATATAATAAAATTGTAAAGGATAACACTGCGATCAATATAGTAAAATTGTAAAGGATAACACCGCGATCAATGTAATAAAATTATAAAGGACAACACCGTGATTAATATCGTAAAATTGTAAAGGATAACACCGCGATCAATATCATAAAATTGTAAAGGATAACACCGCGATCAATAAAATAAAATTGTAAAGGACAACACCGTGATTAATATAGTAAAATTGTAAAGGATAACGCCACGATCAATACAGTAAAATTGTAAAGGACAACACCGTGATTAATATAGTAAAATTGTAAAGGATAACACCGCGATCAATATAGTAAAATTGTAAAGGATAACACCGCGATCAATATAATAAAATTGTAAAGGATAACACCACGATCAATATAATAAAATTGTAAAGGATAACACCACGATCAATATCGTAAAATTGTAAAGCATAACACTGTGATCAATATAGTAAAATTGTAAAGGATAACACCATGATCAATATAGTAATCACCAGGATGAGCCACGAGGTGAGGAAAGTGTGTGATAGACACCGCAACGTAATCACCAATATAGTTATCTCTGCTGTGAGAGGTGAGGTAACACGAGGTGAGGTAACACGAAGTGAGGTAACGATGTGAGGAAAGTGTGTAATAGACACCGCATCGTAATCACCAATATAGTTATCTCTGCTGTGAGAGGTGAGGTAACACGAGATGAGGAATCACGAGGTGAGGTAACACGAGATGAGGAAGCTATTTGCTGACATGGATGTGACAACAACAGATACGAATAACGATACAAGGAAAAACAGGCTCACCCAATTGGTCAGTGCAACGACCAATCGACGAGTTAATATTGCTGACATAGCTACAGCCACACAATCTCGATTTATTACAGTAGATTATTACTATTACCACTTTAATCGTCCCAATTATTCCCACCTTCCTGTCAGTCACTCAAGGAAGGTTTTTGACACTTGTCTTTCACGAACCGCCTCAACATGCCTGACATTGACCTAGAGCTGATTTGGCCAGGAATTTGTCCAGGTTGCCGGTCATATCCTCTTTGAAAAATATACCGTGGGATCTTTATCGTCCACCAAATAATTAAATAATGCTGGCACATGTGATGCCCGGTGTGACTACATGATGCCGTTCACCAAATAATTAAATAATGCTGGCACATGTGACACCCGACGTGACTACACGGAGCCTGTCATCAAATAATTAAATAATGCTAGCACATGTGACACCCGGTGTGACTACACGATGCCTTTCACCAAATAATTAAATAATGCTGGCACATGTGACACCCGACGTGACTACACGGAGCCTGTCATCAAATAATTAAATAATGCTAGCACATGTGACACCCGGTGTGACTACACGATGCCTTTCACCAAATAATTAAATAATGCTGGCACATGTGACACCCGACGTGACTACACGGAGCCTGTCATCAAATAATTAAATAATGCTAGTACATGTGACACCCGGTGTGACTACACGATGCCTTTCACCAAATAATTAAATAATGCTGGCACATGTGACACCCGACGTGACTACACGGAGCCTGTCATCAAATAATTAAATAATGCTAGCACATGTGACACCCCGGCGTGACTACACGATGCATGTCACCAAATAATTAAATAATGCTAGCACATGTGACACGTGGCATGACGACATGATACCTGTGAAGTTCCACTTCAATAGTTTATAGTCAGGTTGGCAATTGAAGCTAAACCAGACAGGTCATTCAACGGTAAGTGCACAACCTCCACAGCTTTCAGATAGAACCCCAGGTAGTCCTAGTGCAACAAGTATTATCGATGAAAACCCAGCTGGCTTAATAATGATCTTTGAGGATGCATTATCTTGCTGCTTTGGCTATTTTGGCCGAAACGAGATGCCAGTGAACACTTTATGGTTGAACCTTAATTGCTCTCATGGACATTTGGGATGGGGAATTAAATGCTACCTGTAGAAGTCAATTTCAATAAATAACTGACAAAGAACCTTTGAGGCCTCAACAGTTGAAGCTATTCCCATACAAAGCTGACATCTGTTCTTGGAAATGTTGCAATATGCATCACTGTTTGCCTAATACATCTGTCCATCACTTAGGGTCTTCCCGGTCAAGATGGCCCTCCAGGTCCACCAGGTATTCCAGGATGCAACGGGACAAAGGTGATGAGATGGACACGATATAACATCCGTGCACATCACGTATAGATTGCAATGACACCTTGATTTCCTTCGGTTTCAACATCTCAAGGTTTCCATTGATGCCTTCTTACAGGTGGATCACCATCGTGGTCTCGTTAAGGGTTCAGGTTTCTTGCAGGTCGATCAACATCGTGGCCTCATTAACGGTTCAGGTTTCTTGCAGGTCGATCACCATCGTGGTTTCGTTAAGGGTTCAGGTCTCTTACAGGTCGATCACCATTGTGGCCTCGTTAAGGGTTCTGGTCTCTTGCAGGTCGATCACCATCGTGGCCTCGTTAAGGGTTTGGGTCACTTACAGGTGGATCAACATCGTGGTCTCATTATTGGTTCGGGTCGCTTACAGGTGGATCACCATCGTGGTCTCGTTAAGGGTTCAGGTTTCTTGCAGGTCGATCACCATCGTGGCCTCGTTAACGGTTTGGGTTTCTTGCAGGTCGATCACCATCGTAGCCTCGTTAATGGTTCGGGTTCTTGCAGGTCGATCACCATCGTGGCCTCGTTAAGGGTTCGAGTCTCTTGCTGGTCAATCACCATCGTGGCCTCTTTAAGGGTTTGGGTCTCTTGCAGGTCGATCAACATCATGGCCTTATTAAGGGTTCGGGTCTCTTGCAGGTTGATCTCCATCGTGTTCTCGTTAAGGGTTTGGGTCTCTTAAAGGTTGATCACCATCGTGGCCTCGTTAAGGGTTCAGGTTTCTTGCAGGTCAATCACCACCGTGGCCTCGCTAAGGGTTTGAGTTTCTTACAGGTCGATCACCATTGTGGCCTCGTTAAGGGTTCGGGTTTCTTACACGTTGATCACCATCGTGGTTTCGCTAAGGGTTCAGGTTTCTTACAGGTGGATCACCATCATGGTTTTGTTAAGGGTTCGGGTTTCTTACAGGTCGATCACCATCGTGGTCTCGTTAAGAGTTCGGGTTTCTTACAGGTGGATCACCATCATGGTTTCGTTAGGGGTTCGGGTTTCTTACAGGTGGATCACCATCATGGTTTTGTTAAGGGTTCGGGTCTCTTGCAGGTTGATCTCCATCGTGTTCTCGTTAAGGGTTTGGGTCTCTTAAAGGTTGATCACCATCGTGGCCTCGTTAAGGGTTCAGGTTTCTTGCAGGTCAATCACCACCGTGGCCTCGTTAAGGGTTCGGGTTTCTTACACGTTGATCACCATCGTGGTTTTGTTAAGTGTTCCGGTCTCTTGCAGGTTGATCACCATTGTGGTTTTCTTAAGGGGTTGGGTTTCTTACAGGTCGATCACCATCGTGGTCTCGTTAAGGGTTCGGGTTTCTTACAGGTGGATCACCATCGTGGTTTCGTTAAGGGTTCGGGTTTCTTACAGGTGGATCACCATCATGGTTTTGTTAAGGGTTCGGGTTTCTTACAGGTCGATCACCATCGTGGTCTCGTTAAGAGTTCGGGTTTCTTACAGGTGGATCACCATCATGGTTTCGTTAAGGGTTCAGGTTTCTTACAGGTTGATCACCATTGTGGCCTCGTTAAGGGTTCGGGTTTCTTACACGTTGATCACCATCATGGTTTCGCTAATGGTTCAGGTTTCTTACAGGTTGATCACCATTGTGGCCTTGTTAAGGGTTCGGGTTTCTTACACGTTGATCACCATCGTGGTTTCGCTAAGGGTTCAGGTTTCTTGCAGGTGGATCACCATTGTGGCCTCGTTAAGGGTTCAGGTCTCTTTCAGGTGGATCACCATCGTGGCCTCGTTAAGGGTTCGGGTTTCTTACAGGTCGATCACCATCGTGGCCTCTTTAAGGGTTCAGGTCGTATGCGGTAATGCACCTTGTGTAAAGGAAGTTCCCATCTTGGGAGGATGACGTGGCAGGTGTAAATCGGACACAGAATGCAATTCACTGTATATCTCCAAACAACGGCTTCATTTGGCATACCTAGTGATAGGGAAAGCTTACAGTTTCAAGGTGTGAGAATGTTGTGTTCTGATGGTTCATATTCCCTTTTTCCGTCAGGGAGCGAGTGGCATTCCTGGGGATAGCCTTGGCGGGAGGCGAGGTCCTCCGGTGAGTACTCAGTTGCAATGTGCATTGGAGGACAGGTGTTCAAACACCACTTTTTTATACACCTTATATAACGGAATAACTTCCAATTTTGTGGATACAAGGATTGCTTTTTCCTTTATTAATAACAAGTTTCAATCATGGATACTCCATTCATGGAATGCTAAACGCATTCGATGCTGGAACATTGAAAATGTTGTAGCGACGCGATGCTTACGATAGCATAATGTTTACCTTTGTGTAGCAGGTATTATATATATTATTCGTAAACTTTGCAAACTTTGCATTGTACTTTTGTTTTACATTGTGGACTTCTGCTGATGTCATTGTTTCGCGTGTGCCATAGGGAATTCCTGGTCATCCGGGTCAAAAGGTAAGAATCCCACAGCCATTTGTGATACGGAAACAATATTTTCATTGGATATGCACTGGACTGAAAGAAGGCACCTAGGGAGTTTTTGGCATTGTTACCTACTGAGAAATATCTAAGAGCAACATTTGTTTACCTAGTAAATTTTGTCTATGGTATAATCACACCCCCCTGGTTTGGAGCTTCTTTACCATTGGCTGAAGTTCCATGAATATCAATGACAAGTGGGGATACCTGAACCCAAAAGTGTTCTGGTCAAGGCCACCTTTTTATTTTAGGTTGACCTGTGGCAGGTCACACATGTCAAAAGGCAATTTTATTTTTCAAACAATGACGAGCATTTTAAAAAACTCTGCAGGTGGATCAGGTAAAAGTTTTGGGTAAAAGTCCCCAGGTGAATGTTTCAAGGAAAATACGAGAGGGTCGGGCAATGTCTGTGGTTGAGTTGGTATGGACTGATCCACCTCCTCCCTTACTTTCGAAGGTTTAAACTCTCATTGTCTTTACTTTCAGGGTCTGATCCCTGGTCCTCCTGCTGAAAAATTATTCTGCACTTGATTTGTCTATACCATTCATAGTCTTAAACATCTCTGACGGATCACCTCATCATCTCCTTCTTTCAAGTGTTCAAAGTCCCTGCTCCTCCAGTCACTCCTCATCCTGATAATCCAAACATTCCAATCGGATCTTCTGATCATTTCTTTGTTAAAGTGGACATCTCTCTGGTCATTCTCAGAGAACCTCCTCAGCACCGACGAGTCTGGCATTTCACTCAAGCTGACTGGCGTGGTCTTCAAGCAGCCATCAATCATCTGGAATGCTCTCCCATCTCCACTGCCTCTGACGTCAACTCTTCCTGGGAATTCTTCCAAAGTAAATTGCTCTCTCTCATGCACAGATTTATCCCATCTCGTCTTCAGTTGTCATACCCTTCCTCCCATCCATGGTACACGGAATCTTGTGGTGAGGCTGTTGCCCAGAAACAACTTGCCTTCGCCTCCTGGAAAGCAAATCCAATGGAAGGAAATCTCATTTCCTTTCACAAAGCCCGAAACAAGTGTGTGTCCAACCTCAGGAGAGCCAGGAAACAATATCTCTCCGTTCTCAAGACCGAACTCTCAAATCTGTCTCCCTCTTCCAAATCCTGGTGGTATCTGGTCAAATCTGTTTCTGGTGTTTGTTCCCCCTCCATCCCCTCCCTTGCCTCAAACGGCTACACAGCTGACTCCGCACGTGAAAAAGCTGAATGCCTCAACTCTGTGTTTGCCTCTAAATATTGTGTCCCAAACCCATCCCTCTCTGTACCCACCATACCCAGTCGTACCCAGCTGCTCCTGGACTCTGTGTCCTTTCCTCCTGACAAGGTGGAAAAGTTTCTGTCAACCCTCGACTCTGATTCTGCAACTGGACCTGACGGCATCAGCCCATGGGTCCTAAAATCCTGTTCTTCTGCTCTTTCACTCCCTCTCTCTGTTCTCTTCACCCTCTCTTTTGCTCAAGGTCATCTTCCATCTGCTTGGAAATCAGCCAACATCACCACTTTACACAAAAAAGGTGTAAAAACAGATCCTAGCAACTACAGATCAATCAGCTTTCTCCCAATTATCAGCAAAGTCATGGAATCCATCATTGCTTCGGATATGAAATCTTTCCTCTTCTCCAATGGCTTGATCTCTAATCATCAATTTGGTTTCAGACCAGGTCACTCTACTCTGGACATGCTGCTTCTGCTGTCTCAACAATGGATGGAGGTCCTCAATGCCAAACAGGAAATTAGAGCTGTCTCCCTTGACATATCACGTGCCTTCGATACGGTCTGGCACCCAGTTCTGGTCACCAAACTCTCCTCCTATGGTTTTTTTTTTTTTTTTTTTTTTTTTGTATACAAGATCGAGGCTCGTGAAAGAGCGAACATTAATCACACAGAAAGACAAACAGACACATAAAACAAATAACATCGGGAGCGGGAGACAAGATGGGGAGAGAGGGGGCAGGACACAAACACAACATTTGAGACCAGGGACCGAGAGACATGGAGACATCGAGAGATCTGTGGGAGGGAGAGGGCTTTGGGGGGGGAGGCATGTGAAGGGGGGGGGGGGGGGTGGGAGAGGTATAAACATATGGACACTGCCAGGACTTCCAGGAAATAAGTTGGAATTTCAAACAAGGTGGATCTGGGGTGAATTAGTGGGGGTAGAAAAGATCAAGGTTTTGGATGGGGGAAGATAAGAGATGGTGGTGAACAGCTGTTTTAAAGACCTGGAGGGAGGAGTGGGATTGAAGGGAGTGTGGGAGTTTGTTCCAGAGGCGGGAGAAAAGAGGAATGAAAGAGTGAAGGTGAGCAGAAAGCCGAGATTTCGGCAGTTTAACCATCAGAGGGTTGCTGGCAGATCTTGTGCGACCTGTAGGAATATTTGGGGGACAGAGCACAGAGAGAGCTGGGGGAGCAAGGCCAGAGAGGAGTCGGTAGAAGACAGAAAGACCACCTACCTGCCTGCGGTGAGTGAGTGAAAGGCCCTCAGAGGTAGCTTCATCGCGGGAGATTCCAATGATTTTGAAAGCTTTGGATTCAACAGCGTGAAGCCGGGCCAGGTGTGAGGCAGGAGCACCAGCCCATAGGGGAGAACAGTATTCCATTGAGCTGCGGATGAAAGCCTTGTATGTGGTGAGGAGCTCAGGTGTGCCGAGGAAGGACTTCGCACGACGGAGGATGCCCAGTCGGCGACTGGCTTTGGAGGCCAGCTTGGAAATGTGGTTTTCCCAAGAAAGATCATGGCAGATAGTGAGACCCAAAAGCTTGAGCGACAGAACTTCTTGGAGAGGATTGTTGAGAAAGTAGATGGGAGGGTTGTCCAGTCGATCTTTTCGGAGAGACATAGTAAGAGAGTGAGATTTGTCAGGATTGAAAGACATGTTCCACTTGTTTGACCAGTCTGTGATTTTGTCCAGGTCTTCAGAGAGTGAGGAGGCTGCAGACTGTCGATCTGAGGGAAGAGGAATGGAGCGGCAGAGAGTGGAGTCATCAACAAAGAGATAGAGAGGATTTTCCAGAGAGTCAGAGAGATCATTGATAAAGACCAGAAAAAGCACAGGGCCCAGCAATGGAAATCATGGAAATCTCCACGCATGGCTTGCGGACTTCCTCTCTGGTCAGAGTCAAAGTGTGGCCCTGAATGGATTTCTCTCATCCCCCCTTCCTGTTCAGGCTGGAGTTCCTCAAGGCAGTATTCTGGGCCCTGTGCTTTTTCTGGTATTCATCAATGATCTCTCCGACTCTGGAAAATCCTCTCTATCTCTTTGCTGATGACTCTTCTCTCTGTCGCTCCATTCTTCAGCCCTCAGATCGGCAGTCTGCAGCCTCCTCACTCTCTGCAGACCTGGACAAAATGACAGACTGGTCAAACAAGTGGAACATGTCTTTCAATACTGACAAATCTCACACTCTTACTATGTCTCTCCGAAAAGACAGTCTGGACAACCCTCCCATCTACTTTCTGAACAATCCTCTTGAAGAGGTTGTGTCACTCAAGCTTTTGGGTCTCACTATCTGCCATGATCTTTTCTGGGAAAACCACATTTCCAAGCTGGCCTCCAAAGCGAGTCGCCGACTAGGCATCCTTCGTCGTGTGAAATCCTTCATTGGCACAACTGAGCTCCTCACCACATGCAAGGCTTTCATCCGCAGCACAATGGAATTCTGCTCTCCCCTCTGGGCTGGTGCGCCTGCCTCACACCTAGCTCGGCTTCACGCTGTTGAAACCAAAGCTTTCAGAATCATTGGAAACTCCCGCGATCCTTTCACTCACTCACCGCAGGCAGGTAGGTGGTCTTTCTGTCTTCTACCGACTCCTCTCTGGCCGAGCTCCCCCTGCTCTGTCTGAGCTCTGTCCCCCAAATATTCCTGCAGGTCGCACAGGATCGGCCAGCAACCCTCTTATGGTTAAACTACCAAAATCTGGGCTCTCTGCTCACCTTCACTCCTTCATTCCTCTTTTCTCCCACGTCTGGAACAAACTCCCTCACTCCCTTCAATCCCACTCCTCCCACCAGGTCTTTAAAACAGCTGTTCACCACCATCTCTTATTTTTTTTCCCATCCAAAACCTTGATCTTTTCTCCCCCCGTTAAAATACCCCAAATCCGCCTCTTTCAATCCCCAACTTCTTTCCTGAAATTCCTTGAAGTGTTAATTTCCTTTATACAGTGTACTCCTCCCTCCCCCCCAAGCCCTCTCCCTCCCACAGATCTACCGACGTCCCTGTTCTCTTCTGTTGTTGTGCTTGTGTGGTTCCCTCCCGCTCCCTCCATTGCATGTTTTGTGTGTCTGTGCATGTTTTCATGAACAATGTGTTAGTTCTTACACGAGCCTCGATTCTGTATACAAAAGAAAGAACAATAAAAAGTGCCATTGTGAAGTGATTTATTTCATTGCTATATTCAGACACATTGTTGACACATTGACACATCAGACACATTCAGACACAATTCATTGCTATCTCGAAGGTAAATACTCGTCCCTCGTACTTGTTGAAACCCTGTGGACAAAACAGACAAAAAAGGTTATATTTTGTCTGTCTTGTGTTTTTGTCAGTCTTTCCTCTAATGTTGCATCGTCGAGTTTGTGCATTTTCCAAAATCTCTCTCAACTGTTAACAATGGAAATTCCCAAATGAGAGCATAAGGTTCCTTTTTGATGTGATAGACACAAAAAGAAAAATTGACTCGTCATTAACGTGTTTCCTGTTTTTGTTTAGGGTGATCCTGGTGATGTATTTTCTACATCCGGTGGGATCAAAGGAGAACAAGGACTACCGGGATTATCAGGACGCCCCGTGAGTACTGCCGACCGGTTACGGCCTGATACCTCTTGGGTTTCGCAGCATGTGCTGGCACAAAGGCTCTAGCCTGGGTGTGTGTGCTGGCACAAAAGCTCGAGCCTGGGTGTGTGTGCTGGCACAAAGGCTCGAGCCTGGGTGTGTGTGCTGGCACAAAGGCTCTAGCCTGGGTGTTTGTGCTGGCACAAAGGCTCTAGCCTGGGTGTGTGTGCTGGCACAAAAGCTCGAGCCTGGGTGTGTGTGCTGGCACAAAGGCTCGAGCCTGGGTGTGTGTGCTGGCACAAAGGCTCTAGCCTGGGTGTTTGTGCTGGCACAAAGGCTCGAGCCTGGGTGTGTGTGCTGGCACAAAGGCTCGTGTATGGGTGTGTGTGCTGGCACAAAGGCTCGAGTTTGGGTGTGTGTGCTGGCACAAAGGCTCGTGTATGGGTGTGTGTGCTGGCACAAAGGCTCGAGCCTGGGTGTGTGTGCTGGCACAAAGGCTCGAGCCTGGGTGTGTGTGCTGGCACAAAGGCTCTAGCCTGGGTGTGTGTGCTGGCACAAAGGCTCTAGCCTGGGTGTGTGTGCTGGCACAAAGGCTCGGGTCTGGGTGTGTGTGCTGGCACAAAGGCTCGGGTCTGGGTGTGTGTGCTGGCACAAAGGCTCGAGCCTGGGTGTGTGTGCTGGCACAAAGGCTCGGGTCTGGGTGTGTGTGCTGGCACAAAGGCTCGGGTCTGGGTGTGTGTGCTGGCACAAAGGCTCGGGTCTGGGTGTGTGTGCTGGCACAAAGGCTCGGGTCTGGGTGTGTGTGCTGGCACAAAGGCTCGAGCCTGGGTGTGTGTGCTGGCACAAAGGCTCGAGTATGGGTCCACGTGGCTTTGTGCGTAGGATAATTTTGTGGGCAAAGGACTGATTCAGGCAGCTTGGCAGCGACGATTAGGGATTCGAGGTGTTGCATGAGGTGTGAGACCGATAAATGATCATTATTAAATCGTTGTAAAATATGTTAAGATAAAAAGTTGTTTGGGTTTTTTAAATTAGTGTAATTTATTTGTTTTTTCCTATGTTTTGTGCGTTTCATACTTATTTTGTGATTGCTCGGCTTGTTGACTGCTGTTGTGTAAGACGTAAACTAAGTGTTGGAACACATCCCCATTAATTACACGAATTCCTACGGGGAAAGATTCCCCGCTATCTGTCATTTCGTTTTAAGTCCAACCTTACTGGAACGTATCCTTGACATGTAGCGAAGACACCTGTACTCATTTTGCCAACCTCGGAGAGATGATCGGCTGAGTCAACCAACCTGGTGTTATTTAACGGCTCGACGTTGTCTCAAACCAAGACCCTAAGATCTTAAAGCAGCACCTTAACCATAAAGCCGGCACCAGGCCTAATTATTTAGGTGCCACCATAATTGTGTCTTGCATGTGTAAATGACCTTGTATGGCCTTGTGGGTAAAATACTTGTATTTTATTTCGTGAAGAAGTTTTCAATATTTACTGCAAAACATCACCTGTTGACTCATCCTGATGGGCCTTCTCATCAGCAGATGACACTTTATGTTTTCATCCCATTTCTTTAGGGTCAACGTGGAACACCAGGTGTTACTGGAACGCAGGGACCACCAGGACCTACAGGGAGACCTGTGAGTTTCCACAAACCTGGATTTCAAAGGGAATTTTCCATGCATGTGCAGTGGATTGTGGGTAATAATGGAGGCAGATACCTGGGAGATGTGTCAAAGTATTCTCATCGCTTTAGCAGCGAAATAACAGAAATTCACATTCATTGTGAGTTTTTCTCCACAGATACAGAAAATCTAGGACAAGCTTCCTGTTTTCCGTTGTTACCTCCGACACGAAAGGTGGATGGAGGTTATGTCTTTATCCCTGTCTATCTGTTTGTTTGTGAGTAGAATATCTCAAAAAATTAAGTACGGATTTGGACAAGACTTTGTGGACATATTGGGTTTTTCACACGGACGAATTGATTCTATTTTTCTGAATATCCGTAGCCGATAATTTTCAAGTGATTCTTCACCATTGAGAGATGTCGGGCCAAAAATTATATACAACATGATATCTCGAAAAATTATGGACGGATTCGGACAAGAGTTTAACGATATGGACCTCAAACATCCAGGGCTTTTGCTCAAACCTGATTGATCTCTCCATACAGGTTGCTTCTGACAATCCAGACTTGATCTGTGAAAACAGAAACTTTCCTCCTTCAAGATGTCTCTGATTCCTTAATATCTCTTCCTGGTTACTCCCTCCTCCGGTATGATAGACCTGAGCCTCGTCCTGGTGGTGGGGTGGCTATCTTTATAAAAAAACTCTCTTCCTCACTCTCCTTGCACTGCCCTCTCTCCACCCCACCCACAGGAGTACCTCTGGCTACGGCTTTCTCTCCGCTCCCCCCTTTTGTTCATATGTGTTCTGCACCGTCCTCCAAACAGTGATGACTCCATTTACATGTCGCTGTCTGACAACATGGACCAAATTCTGTCAACTCATCCCAACTCTCTCTTCCTCATATGTGGCGACTTCAACTGTCATCATGCCAGCTGGCTGGGTGTGGGTTCCTCTCTCACCAGCCATGGCACCTCAGCAAAAGACTTCTGTGACACATTGGGACTGACACAATCTGTCAATTTCCCGACCCGGATCTCAGTCAATGGTGCATCATCTATTCTAGACTTGGTTATGACAAACTTCCCTGCAAATGTCTGCTGCTCTTCTTCTGCTCCAATCGGTTCTTCTGATCATGTGCTTGTTAAAGTGGACATCTCTCTGGCCATTCTCAGAGAGCCTCCTCAGCGTCGACGAGTCTGGCATTTCACTCAGGCCGACTGGCACGGGCTGCAAGCAGTCATCAATCATCTGGACTGGTCTCCCATCTCTGCTGCCTCTGACATCAATTCTTCCTGGGAATTCTTCCAAAGCAATCTGCTCTCTCTCATGCACAGATTTATCCCATCTCGTCTTCAGTTGTCTTACCCTTCCTCCCGTCCATGGTACACGGAATCTTGTGGTGAGGCAGTTGCCCTGAAACAACTTGCCTTTGCCTCTTGGAAGGCAAATCCAACTGAAGGTAATCTCAGTTCCTTCCACCAAGCTCGGAACAAGTGTGTGTCTACCCTCAGGAGTGCCAGGAAGCACTATCTCTCCACACTCAAGAATGAAATCTCAAACCTGTCTCCTTCTCCAAATCCTGGTGGCGTCTGGTCAAATCCGTTTCTGGTGTTTGTACCCCCTCCATCCCCTCCCTCACCTCAAATGGCTACACAGTTCACACCGCACGTGACAAAGCCGAATGCCTCAACTCTATGTTTGCCTCAAAATCTTGTGTCCCAAACCCATCTCTCTCTGTTCCCACCTTACCCAGTCGAACCCAACTGCTCCTGGACTCTGTGTCCTTCTCTCCTGACAAGGTGGAGAAGTTTTTGTCAAACCTCGACTCTGAATCTGCAACTGGACCAGACGGCATCAGCCCACGGGTCCTAAAATCCTGCTCTGCCGCTCTGTCTCACCCTCTCTCTGTTCTTTTCACCCTCACTTTTGCTCAAGATCATCTGCCAACATCTTGGAAATCAGCAAACATTACTGCTTTACACAAAAAAAGTGCAAAAACAGATCCTTGCAACTACAGACCAATCAGCCTGCTCCCAATTATCAGCAAAGTCATGGAATCCATCATTGCTTCGGACATCAAATCCTTCCTCTTCTCCAATGGCTTGATATCCGATCATCAATTTGGATTCAGACCAGGTCATTCTACTCTGCACATGTTGCTTCTGCTGTCTCAACAATGGATGGAGATCCTCAATGCCAAACAGGAAATCAGAACTGTCTCCCTTGACATATCACGTGCCTTCGATATGGTCTGGCACCCAGCTCTGCTCACCAAACTCTCCTCCTATGGTATCCATGGAAATCTCCACGCTTGGCTTGTGGACTTCCTCTCTGGTTGTAGTCAACGTGTGGCCCTGAATGGATTTCTCTCATCGCCCCGTCCTGTTCTGGCTGGAGTTCCCCAAGGTAGTGTTTTGGGCCCTGTGCTTTTTCTGGTCTTCATCATTGATCTCTCCGACTCTCTGGAAAATCCTCTATGTCTCTTTGCTGATGACGTGACTCTCTGCCGCTCCATTTCTCATTACTCAGATCGGCAACCTGCAGCCTCCTCACTCTCTGCAGTCCTGGACAAAATCACAGACTGGTCAAACAAGTGGAACATGTCTTTCAATCCTGACAAATCTCACACTCTTACGATGTTTCTCCGAAAAGACCGACTGGACAACCCTCCTATCTACTTTCTCAACAATCCTCTCCAGGAAGTTCTGTCGCTCAAGCTTTTGGGTGTCACTATCTGCCATGATCTTTCTTGGGAAAACCACATTTCCAAGCTGGCCTCCAAAGCCAGTCGCCGACTGGGCATCCTCCTTCGTGCGAAGTCCTTCCTTGGCACACTTGAGCTCCTCACCACATACAAGGCTTTCATCCGCAGCTCAATGGAATACTGTTCCCACCTCTGGGCCGGTGCTCCTGCCTCACACCTAGCTCGGCTTCACGCTGTTGAAGCCAAAGCTTTCAGAATCATTGGAATCTCCTGCGATGAAGCTAACTCCAAGGCCTTTCACTCACTCACCACAGGCAGGTTGGTGGTCTTTCTGTCTTCGACCGACTCGTCTCCGGCCTTGCTCCCCCAGCTCTCTCTGTGCTCTGTCCCCCAAATATTCCTACAGGTCGCACAAGATCTGCCAGCAACCCTCTTATGGTTAAACTGCCAAAATCTAGGCTCTCTGCTCACCTTCACTCTTTCATTCCCCTTTTCTCCCGCCTCTGGAACAAACTCCCTCACTCTCTTCAATCCCACTCCTCCCTCCAGGTCTTTAAAACAGCTGTTCACCACCATCCCTTATCTTCCCCCATCTAAAACCTTGATCTTTTCTACCCCCACTAATTCACCCCAGATACAGTTTTTGGAAATTCCAACTTCTTTCCTGGAAATCCTTGGAAACCATCTCTTATCTTCCCCCATCTAAAACCTTGATCTTTTCTACCCCCGCTAATTCACCCCAGATACACTTTTTTGAAATTCCAACTTCTTTCCTGGAAATCCTTGCAGTGTCCATATGTTTCATAACTCTCCCACCTCCCCCCAAGCCCTCTCTCTCCCACAGTTCTCTCGATGTCCCTGCTCTCACATGTTGTGTTTGTGTCCTTCCCCCTCTCTCCCCATCTTGTCTACCGCTTCCCTTATTTTGTGTTTTATGTATCGGTTTGTGTCGGTTTTACTTTTTGTGTGATTAATGTTAGCTCTTTCACGAGCCTCGATCTTGTATACAAAAAAAAAGAAAAAAAAAAGTTAATGGACATGTTTCGTACATGACAAGGACGAATCGATTTGATATTGGTGAAGTTATGGATCCGGAAATTTTTAGAGTGTTTCTTCACCATTGAAATACAGAGTAACAATGATATATAGCACGACATCTGAAACAGTTATGGACGTATTCAGTTCAGTTGAGGTCTGAATCCAGATCCGGCCTATATGTGTGATGGAAAATGTAACCTGTTCAGCCTGATGCTCTACAGAGTGCCGTACGAGTTGTTCTTCGTTCCTCCATTCAGTCTTTCATCATGGGATTGTTGTTGTTCTTGGTGTTCCATTGCTCTCCCATACTATAAAATGCCATTCCATCAAGCTAATAGTCGTTGATAAGCATATCCATTATTTTGTAATAGTACTGGCAAACAAACAAACAAACAAGGCTTTTGAGAAGCAAAACAAAACCCAAAGCTTGAATTCCCTTAGGAGGAATAAAGACAAAGCAGATGAACAAGTTTGAGTAGCAGACAGGCGTTCTAAATGTATTTATTCAAGGATAAAAACGAGAGGAAATGTGATTGGTCAGTTAGTGTTCCCATAGAAACCACTGGTTCAGGTATCCCAGGTTCAAATCCCATATACCATACATGTCTGTCCATATTTATCTACTGGTATCCTTGTAATTTATGTACAAGTACTGTGCTGTCTATGAATGTCTTTGTCCTACATATGAGTTTTGTCCAAGCTCTTCCGTGAGCTTTTGATCAAAGTATTGTGAAAGGGTAGAGTGGAAAGAGAATGGGTGAAAACGGAAAAGGGGAGATTTTAAGGTACAGAGAGAGGAAGCGATAAGTGGATTTTAAGGTATAGAGAGACGAAGCGATTGGTGGATTTTAAGGTATAGAGAGAGGAAGCGATTAGTATATTTTAAGGTAAAGAGAGAGGAAGCGATAAGTGGATTTTAAGGTATAGAGAGAGGAAGCGATTAGTATATTTTAAGGTAAAGAGAGAGGAAGCGATAAGTGGATTTCAAGGTATAGAGAGAGGAAGCGATTAGTATATTTTAAGGTATAGGAGAGGAAGTGATTGGTGGATTTTAAGGTATAGAGAGATGAAGCGATAAATGGATTTTAAGGTATAGAGACAGGAAGCGATGGATGGATTTTAAGGTATAGAGAGAGGAAGCGATAGATGGATTTTAAGGTATAGAGAGAGGAAGCGATTAGTATATTTTAAGGTAAAGAGAGAGGAAGCGATAAGTGGATTTTAAGGTATAGAGAGAGGAAGCGATTAGTATATTTTAAGGTATAGAGAGAGGAAGCGATTGGTGGATTTTAAGGTATAGAGAGAGGAAGCGATAAATGGATTTTAAGGTATAGAGACAGGAAGCGATGGATGGATTTTAAGGTAAAGAGAGAGGAACCGATAAATAGATTTTAAGGTAAAGAGAGAGGAAGCGATACGTGGATTTTAAAGTGTAGAGGGAGGAAGCAATTAGTGGATTTTAAGGTGCAGAGAGAGGAAGCGATAAGTGGATTTTGAGGTATAGAGAGGGGAAGTGATAGATGGATTTTAAGGTGAAGAAAGAGGAAGCGATAAGTGGATTTTAAGGTATAGAGAGGAAGTGATAAATTGATTTTAAGGTATAGAGACAGGAAGGATAAGTGGATTTTAAGGTATAGAGAGAGGAAGCAATTAGTGGATTTTAAGGTATAGAGAGAGGAAGCGATAAATGGATTTTAAGGCATAGAGAGAGGAAGCGATAAGTGGATTTTAAGGTATAGCGAGCAAGTGATAAATAGATTTTAAGGTATAGAGACAGGAAGCGATAAGTGGATTTTAAGGTATAGAGAGTGGAAGCATTAAGTGGATTTTAAGGTATAGGGAGAGGAAGTGATAAATGGTAGAGAAGAAAAGTTTTGAGGATACTGAAAACAGGAAGATTGCTTGAAAGAGAAGGCCAAATTGTAGTGATTACATTAGATTAGAGAAGAGGAAGCATTCACATGGAGCCTTGAAAGGTTTGAATGAATGTTCATTGACTCATCCAGGCCTCATCTCCTTTTCTTTGTGTCTCATCAGGGTTCACCTGGACTTCCCGGACCACCAGGACCAAAGGTATGATATGTATCCCTAGAAGGATGGCCTTTGGATTTCCTAGGAAAAAAGCCATTTATGGAAGAGCAGTAAGTTGTACGTCAAACTGCTGCTTGATGCACCATGTTGTTAGAGTAAAGGTGTTCAGCCTTTTACTACTTCCGAATTCCGGAGGATGGTGAAGGAACAGTTCTTCAAAAGCAGGATGTTGCATCAACGAGGGTGTCGTCCCCTCAGGTGGACGTTAAACTCGGCACCCAAGAAGGTTTAATTACAAAGATCTTCGCCTTTTTACGAAGAGGAGACGAGGCATCCAAACACCCTGGACAAATTCCAAATAATTGTTTGCAGGGGCAGTGCATCAGCGTCGCAGGCGCACCTCGGCAATCGTAGTTGGCAGAATGTGTCCAAGAGGTATTTGCAATGGCAAATGAGTCATGTGACACTGTGTTGATCCACAGGGCACGATGGGAGGTGACAGGCTGAGGTTCCATGGGCCAAAAGGAGAAAAGGTCAGTAGCATATGACTTCCTTCAACACCTCGATATCAAAATGTGTACTGATGGTAGTGACAGCTGTGATACTTAATATCAATGACAGCACCGATACTCGATATCAATATTCATGCTGATGTTAGTGACAGCAGCCATACTTGATGTCAATATGCATTCTGATGTTAGTGACAGCATTGATACTTGATATCAATATGCATGCTGATGTTAGTGACAGCAGCGATAATCGATATCAATATGCATGCTGATGTTAGTGACAGCAGCCATACTTGATGTCAATATGCATGCTGATGTTAGTGACAACCGCCATACCTGATGTCAATATGTATGCTGATATTAGTGACAGCATTGATACTCGATATCAATATGTATGCTGATGTTGGTGACAGCAGCGATACTCGATATCAATATGTATGCCGATGTTAGTAACATCAGCAATACTCGATATCAATATGCATTCTGATGTTAGTGACAGCATTGATACTCGATATCAACATGTATGTCGATGTTAGTAACATCAGCGATACTCGATATCAATATGCATTCTGATGTTAGTGACAGCATTGATACTCGATATCAATATGCGTGCGGATGTTAGTGACAGCATGGATACTCGATATAAATATGCATGCTGATGTTAGTGACAGCGTTGATACTCGATATCAATATGTATGCTGATGTTGGTGACAGCAGCGATACTCGATATCAATATGTATGCTGATGTTAGTGACACCAGTGATTCTCGATATCAATATGCATGCTGATGTTAGTGACAGCAGCCATACTTGATGTCAATATGCATGCTGATGTTAGTGACAACCGCCATACCTGATGTCAATATGTATGCTGATGTTAGTGACAGCGTTGATACTCGATATCAATATGTATGCTGATGTTAATGACAGCAGCCATACTTGATGTCAATATGCATGCTGATGTTAGTGACAGCATTGATACTCGATATCAATATGTATGCCGATGTTAGTAACATCAGCAATACTCGATATCAATATGCATTCTGATGTTAGTGACAGCATTGATACTTGATATGAATATGCATGCTGATATTAGTGACACCATTGATACTCGATATCAATATGTATGCTGATGTTGGTGACAACAGCGATACTCGATATCAATATGTATGCCGATGTTAGTTACATCAGCAATACTCGATATCAATATGCATTCTGATGTTAGTGACAGCATTGATACTCGACATCAATATGTACGCCGATGTTAGTAACATCAGCAATACTCGATATCAATATGCATTCTGATGTTAGTGACAGCATTGATACTCGATATCAATATGCATGCTGATGTTAGTGACAGCATTGATACTCGATATAAATATGCATGCTGATGTTAGTGACTGCGTTGATACTCGATATCAATATGTATGCTGATGTGGGTGACAGCAGCAATACTCGATATCAATATGTATGCTGATGTTAGTGACACCAGTGATTCTCGATATCAATATGCATGCTGATGTTAGTGACAGCATTGATACTCAATATCAATATGCATTCTGATGTTAGTGATAGCATTGATACTCGATATCAATATGCATGCTGATATTAGTGACAGCATTGATACTCGATATCAATATGCATGCTGATGTTAGTGACAGCATTGATACTCGATATCAATATGCATGCTGATATTAGTGACAGCATTGATACTCGATATCAATATGTATGCGGATGTTAGTGACGCCAGTGATTCTCCATATCAATATGCATGCTGATGTTAGTGACAGCATTGATACTCAATATCAATATGCATGCTGATGTTGGTGACAGCATTGATACTCGATATCAATATGCATGCTGATATTAGTGACAGCGTTTATACTCGATATCAATATGCATGCTGATGTTAGTGACAGCATTGATACTCGATATCAATATGCATGCTGATATTAGTGACAGCATTGATACTCGATATCAATATGTATGCGGATGTTAGTCACACCAGTGATTCTCCATATCAATATGTATGCTGATGTGGGTGACAGCAGCGATACTCGATATCAATATGTATGCTGATGTTAGTGACACCAGTGATTCTCGATATCAATATGTATGCGGATGTTAGTGACACCAGTGATTCTCCATATCAATATGTATGCTGATGTTGGTGACAGCAGTGATACTCGATATCAATATGCATGCTGATATTAGTGACAGCATTGATACTCGATATCAATATGCATGCTGATGTTAGTGACAGTATTGATACTCGATATCAATATGCATGCTGATATTAGTGACAGCATTGATACTCGATATCAATATGTATGCGGATGTTAGTGACACCAGTGATTCTCGATATCAATATGCATGCTGATGTTAGTGACAGCATTGATACTCAATATCAATATGCATTCTGATGTTAGTGACAGCATTGATACTCGATATCAATATGCATGCTGATGTTAGTGACAACGTTTATACTCGATATCAATATGCATGCTGATATTAGTGACAGCATTGATACTCGATATCAATATGCATGCTGATGTTAGTGACATCGTTTATACTCGATATCAATATGCATGCTGATATTAGTGACAGCATTGATACTCGATATCAATATGCATGCTGATGTTAGTGACAGCGTTTATACTCGATATCAATATGTATGCTGATGTTGGTGACAGCAGTGATACTCGATATCAATATGTATGCTGATGTTAGTGACACCAGTGATTCTCGATATCAATATGTATGCTGATCTTAGTGACACCAGTGATTCTCGATATCAATATGTATGCTGATCTTAGTGACACCAGTGATTCTCGATATCAATATGTATGCTGATGTTAGTGACACCAGTGATTCTCGATATCAATATGTATGCTGATCTTAGTGACAGCAGTGATACTCGATATCAATATGCATGCTGATATTAGTGACAGCATTGATACTCGATATCAATATGTATGCTGATGTTGGTGACAGCAGCGATACTCGATATCAATATGTATGCTGATGTTAGTGACACCAGTGATTCTCGATATCAATATGTATGCTGATCTTAGTGACACCAGTGATTCTCGATATCAATATGTATGCTGATGTTGGTGACACCAGTGATACTCGATATCAATATGCATGCTGATATTAGTGACAGCATTGACACTCGATATCAATATGTATGCTGATGTTAGTGACAGCATTGATACTCGATATCAATATGTATGCGGATGTTAGTGACGCCAGTGATTCTCCATATCAATATGCATGCTGATGTTAGTGACAGCATTGATACTCAATATCAATATGCATGCTGATGTTGGTGACAGCATTGATACTCGATATCAATATGCATGCTGATATTAGTGACAGCGTTTATACTCGATATCAATATGCATGCTGATGTTAGTGACAGCATTGATACTCGATATCAATATGCATGCTGATATTAGTGACAGCATTGATACTCGATATCAATATGTATGCGGATGTTAGTGACACCAGTGATTCTCCATATCAATATGTATGCTGATGTGGGTGACAGCAGCGATACTCGATATCAATATGTATGCTGATGTTAGTGACACCAGTGATTCTCGATATCAATATGTATGCGGATGTTAGTGACACCAGTGATTCTCCATATCAATATGTATGCTGATGTTGGTGACAGCAGTGATACTCGATATCAATATGCATGCTGATATTAGTGACAGCATTGATACTCGATATCAATATGCATGCTGATGTTAGTGACAGCATTGATACTCGATATCAATATGCATGCTGATATTAGTGACAGCATTGATACTCGATATCAATATGTATGCGGATGTTAGTGACACCAGTGATTCTCCATATCAATATGCATGCTGATGTTAGTGACAGCATTGATACTCAATATCAATATGCATTCTGATGTTAGTGATAGCATTGATACTCGATATCAATATGCATGCTGATATTAGTGACAGCATTGATACTCGATATCAATATGCATGCTGATGTTAGTGACAGCATTGATACTCGATATCAATATGCATGCTGATATTAGTGACAGCATTGATACTCGATATCAATATGTATGCGGATGTTAGTGACACCAGTGATTCTCGATATCAATATGCATGCTGATGTTAGTGACAGCATTGATACTCAATATCAATATGCATTCTGATGTTAGTGACAGCATTGATACTCGATATCAATATGCATGCTGATGTTAGTGACAACGTTTATACTCGATATCAATATGCATGCTGATATTAGTGACAGCATTGATACTCGATATCAATATGCATGCTGATGTTAGTGACAGCGTTTATACTCGATATCAATATGCATGCTGATATTAGTGACAGCATTGATACTCGATATCAATATGCATGCTGATGTTAGTGACAGCGTTTATACTCGATATCAATATGTATGCTGATGTTGGTGACAGCAGTGATACTCGATATCAATATGTATGCTGATGTTAGTGACACCAGTGATTCTCGATATCAATATGTATGCTGATCTTAGTGACACCAGTGATTCTCGATATCAATATGTATGCTGATCTTAGTGACACCAGTGATTCTCGATATCAATATGTATGCTGATGTTAGTGACACCAGTGATTCTCGATATCAATATGTATGCTGATCTTAGTGACAGCAGTGATACTCGATATCAATATGCATGCTGATATTAGTGACAGCATTGATACTCGATATCAATATGTATGCTGATGTTGGTGACAGCAGCGATACTCGATATCAATATGTATGCTGATGTTAGTGACACCAGTGATTCTCGATATCAATATGTATGCTGATCTTAGTGACACCAGTGATTCTCGATATCAATATGTATGCTGATGTTGGTGACACCAGTGATTCTCGATATCAATATGCATGCTGATATTAGTGACAGCATTGACACTCGATATCAATATGTATGCTGATGTTAGTGACAGCGTTTATACTCGATACAATATGTATGCTGATGTTGGTGACAGCAGTGATACTCGATATCAATATGTATGCTGATGTTGGTGACAGCAGTGATACTCGATATCAATATGCATGCTGATGTTGGTGACATCAGTGATACTCGATATCAATATGCATGCTGATATTAGTGACAGCATTGACACTCGATATCAATATGTATGCTGATGTTAGTGGCAGCGTTTATACTCGATATCAATATGTATGCTGATGTTGGTGACAGCAGTGATACTCGATATCAATATGTATGCTGATGTTAGTGACACCAGTGATTCTCGATATCAATATGCATGCTGATGTTAGTGACAGCAGCGATAATTACTTTCACTCTTTGTCTGAATAACCCTCAAAAAATATTTGCAAACACGCAAAAGTCATGCGCACGGTGGTGGTGGTGGTGGTGGTGGTACAATACATTGGTGGTAGATGTGGAATGGATTATTGATGGAGAAGGCAGTGAGTGATCTCCATTGGATGTTGAAGCAATAAAGTCCAAGTCATCAATACAAAGTGTTAGTGATCCTCATATATGTGAATAATGAGCCATGTACACCAATGTACAATTCTCTCTGTGACGCTTAAAAACGTTCAAGACCACAAAGGCTGCTCCAGCATCCATCACATCGTTTTGCCCGAGATTGTTTCAAATCTATAAATGTTGTTTGTTCGATGTATTTTATTATAGTGATGATAAAATGGCCTGCAAATGGTATGAATTCACTTCTCACAGGGTCAGCGAGGACTTCTAGGACGCCCTGGACCACCAGGATCTATTGGCGAGCAGCTGGGAACTCGGGAACAGTTTGACTTACAACCAGGACCCCCGGTACTGCCCAAGACAGCACACCTTACCATTCCACTTTATCGTTCATTACCTGATAATATTGACGCAAATACGCGACATTATCTTATGTTTCTGTTTTACTTATTTGCTCAATTGTTACCTCCATCACCGAAGGTGGACGGAGATTATGTTTTCAACCATGTTTGTTTGTCTGTTTGTCTGTGAGCAGGATATCTCTCAAAGTTGTGGACGGATTCGGACTTAATTTGGTGGACAAGGGTGGTAGGTGGGCAAGGACGAAATGAGTAGGTTTAGGTGAAGATCCGATGCGGACACGAGAATATTTTTTATTTTTCCAGGTGATTCTTCACCATTGAGAGATGGGACGAAAAACGATACATAGAATGATATTTCACAAAGTTGTGGACAATTTATGACGACACTGGGTGGACGAGTTGGGTAGGTGACAAGCACAAGCCGATTCGACTTAGGTTCAGGTCCTGATACAGATCCGGCCTATCGGTGGAAACCGAGAACTGGTCATCCTTGTGGAGGATGCACTCTATCGAGTGTCTCCTTTATGTGCGAGCTGTCTCCTTTACGTGTGAGCTGTCTCCTTTACGAGTGTCTCCTTTACGTGCAAGCTTTCTCCTTTACGAGTGTCTCCTTTATGTGTGAGCTGTCTCCTTTACGAGCGTCTCCTTTACGTGCGAGGTGTCTCCTTTACAAGTGTCTCCTTTGCGTGTGAGCTGTCTCCTTTACGATAGTCTCCTTTACGAGTCTACTTTACGTGCGAGCTGTCTCCTTTACGAGTGTCTCCTTTACAAGTGTCTCCTTTACGAGTGTCTCCTTTACGTGCAATCTGTCTCCTTTATGAGTATCTCCTTTACATGTGAGCTGTCTCCCTTACGAGTGTCTCCTTTACATGCGAGCTGTCTCCTTTATGTGTGAGCTGTCTCGTTTATGAGCATCTCCTTTACAAGTGTCTCCTTTGCGTGCGAGCTGTCTCCTTTACGAGCAAGCTGTTTCCTTTATGAGTGTCTCCTTTACGTGCGAGCTGTCTCCTTTACGAGTGTCTCCTTTACATGTGAGCTGTCTCCTTTACATGTGAGCTGTCTCCTTTACATGAGAGTTGTCTCCTTTACATGTGAGCTGTCTCCTTTATGAGTGTCTCATTTACGTGCGAGCTGTCTCCTCTATGAGTGTCTCCTTTACAAGTGTCTCCTTTACATGCGAGCTGCCTCCTTTACAAGTGTTTCCTTTACGTGCGAGCTGTCTCCTCTATGAGTGTCTCCTTTACAAGTGTCTCCTTCACATGCGAGCTGTCTCCTTTACGAGTGTCTCCTTTACGTGCAAGCTGTCTCCTTTACGAGTGTCTCCTTTACATGCGAGCTGGCTCCTTTACGAGTGTCTCCTTTACATGCGAGCTGGCTCCTTTACGAGTGTCTCCTTTACATGCGAGCTGTCTCCTTTATGAGTGTCTCCTTTACATGTGAGCTGTCTTCTTTAAGAGTGTCTACTTTACATGTGAGCTGTCTCCTTTATGAGTGTCTCCTTTATGTGTGAGCTGTCTCCTTTACATGCGAGCTGTCTCCTTTACGTGTGAGCTGTCTCCTTCATGAGTGTCTCCTTTACGTGCGAGCTGTCTCCTTTATGAGTGTCTCCTTTACGTGCGAGCTGTCTCCTTTATGTGTGAGTTGTCTCCTTTACGAGTGTCTCCTTTACGTGCAAGCTTTCTCCCTTACGAGTGTCTCCTTTACGTGTGACCTGTCTCCTTTACGAGTGTCTCCTTTGCATGTGAGCTGTCTCCTTTATGAGTGTCTCCTTTACAAGTGTCTCCTTTATGTGTGAGCTGCCTCCTTTACGAGTGTCTACTTTACGTGCAATCTGTCTCCTTTATGAGTGTCTCCTTTACATGTGAGCTGTCTCCTTTATGAGTGTCTCCTTTACATGCGAGCTGTCTCCTTTATGTGCGAGCAGTCTCATTTATGAGCGTCTCCTTTACAAGTGTCTCCTTTACGTGCGAGCTGTCTCCTTTACGAGTGCCTCCTTTACGTGCGAGCTGTCTCCTTTATGAGTGTCTCCTTTACGTGCGAGCTGTCTCCTTTGCGAGTGTCTCCTTTACGTGCAAGCTGTTTCCTTTATGAGTGTATCCTTTACGTGCAAGCTGTCTCCTTTACGAGTGTCTCCTTTACGTGCAAGCTGTCTCCTTTACGAGTGTCTCCTTTACATGCGAGCTGGCTCCTTTACGAGTGTCTCCTTTACATGCGAGCTGTCTCCTTTATGAGTGTCTCCTTTACATGTGAGCTGTCTTCTTTAAGAGTGTCTACTTTACATGTGAGCTGTCTCCTTTATGAGTGTCTCCTTTATGTGTGAGCTGTCTCCTTTACATGCGAGCTGTCTCCTTTACGTGTGAGCTGTCTCCTTCATGAGTGTCTCCTTTACGTATGAGCTGTCTCCTTTATGAGTGTCTCCTTTACGTGCGAGCTGTCTCCTTTATGAGTGTCTCCTTTACGTGCGAGCTGTCTCCTTTATGTGTGAGTTGTCTCCTTTACGAGTGTCTCCTTTACGTGCAAGCTTTCTCCCTTACGAGTGCCTCCTTTACGAGTGTCTCCTTTACGTGTGACCTGTCTCCTTTACGAGTGTCTCCTTTACAAGTGTCTCCTTTGCATGCGAGCTGTCTCCTTTATGAGTGTCTCCTTTACAAGTGTCTCCTTTACGTGTGAGCTGCTTCCTTTACGAGTGTCTCCTTTACGTGCAATCTGTCTCCTTTATGAGTGTCTCCTTTACATGTGAGCTGTCTCCTTTATGAGTGTCTCCTTTACATGCGAGCTGTCTCCTTTATGTGCGAGCAGTCTCATTTATGAGCGTCTCCTTTACAAGTGTCTCCTTTACGTGCGAGCTGTCTCCTTTACGAGTGCCTCCTTTACGTGCGAGCTGTCTCCTTTATGTGTGAGTTGTCTCCTTTATGAGTGTCTCCTTTACGTGTGAGCTGTCTCCTTTGCGAGTGTCTCCTTTACGTGCAAGCTGTTTCCTTTATGAGTGTCTCCTTTACGTGCAAGCTGTCTCCTTTACGAGTGTCTCCTTTACATGTGAGCTGTCTCCTTTACATGTGAGCTGTCTCCTTTACATGTGAGCTGTCTCCTTTATGAGTGTCTCCTTTACATGCGAGCTGTCTCCTTTACATGTGAGCTGTCTCCTTTATGAGTGTCTCCTTTACATGTGAGCTGTCTCCTTTACGTGTGAGCTGTCTCCTTTATGAGTGTCTCCTTTACGTGCGAGCTATCTCCTTTACGAGTGTCTCCTTTACGTGTGAGCTGTCTCCTTTATGAGTGTCTCCTTTACGTGTGAGCTGTCTCCTTTATGAGTGTCTCCTTTATGTGGGAGCTGTCTCCTTTACATGCGAGCTGTCTCCTCTATGAGTGTCTCCTTTACATGCGAGCTGTGTCCTTTACGTGTGAGCTGTCTCCTTTATGAGTGTCTCCTTTACGTGCGAGCTATCTCCTTTACGAGTGTCTCCTTTACGTGTGAGCTGTCTCCTTTACGTGTGAGCTGTCTCCTTTATGAGTGTCTCCTTTACGTGCGAGCTGTCTCCTTTATGAGTGTCTCCTTTACATGCGAGCTGTCTCCTTTACATGTGAGCTGTCTCCTTTATGAGTGTCTCCTTTACATGTGAGCTGTCTCCTTTACATGTGAGCTGTCTCCTTTATGAGTGTCTCCTTTACATGTGAGCTGTCTCCTTTACGTGTGAGCTGTCTCCTTTATGAGTGTCTCCTTTACATGTGAGCTGTCTCGTTTACGTGCGAGCTATCTCCTTTACGAGTGTCTCCTTTACGTGTGAGCTGTCTCCTTTACATGTGAGCTGTCTCCTTTACATGTGAGCTGTCTCCTTTACATGTGAGCTGTCTCCTTTATGAGTGTCTCCTTTACATGCGAGCTGTCTCCTTTACATGTGAGCTGTCTCCTTTATGAGTGTCTCCTTTACATGTGAGCTGTCTCCTTTACGTGTGAGCTGTCTCCTTTATGAGTGTCTCCTTTATGTGGGAGCTGTCTCCTTTACATGCGAGCTGTCTTCTTTATGAGTGTCTTCTTTACATGCGAGCTGTCTCTTTTACGTGTGAGCTGTCTCCTTTATGAGTGTCTCCTTTACGTGTGAGCTGTCTCCTATATGAGTGTCTCTTTTACAAGTGTCTCCTTTACGTGTGAGCTGTCTCCGTTATGAGTGTCTCCTTTACGTGCGAGCTGTGTCCTTTACGTGCGACCTGTCTCCTTTACGTGTGAGCTGTCTCCTTTATGAGTGTCTCCTTTACGTGCGAGCTGTCTCCTTTATGAGTGTCTCCTTTATGTGGGAGCTGTCTCCTTTACATGCGAGCTGTCTTCTTTATGAGTGTCTTCTTTACATGCGAGCTGTCTCTTTTACGTGTGAGCTGTCTCCTTTATGAGTGTCTCCTTTACATGTGAGCTGTCTCCTATATGAGTGTCTCTTTTACAAGTGTCTCCTTTACGTGTGAGCTGTCTCCGTTATGAGTGTCTCCTTTACGTGCGAGCTGTGTCCTTTACGTGCGACCTGTCTCCTTTACAAGTGTCTCCTTTACGAGTGTCTCCTTTACATGCGAGCTGTTTCCTTTACATGTGAGCTGTCTCCTTTACATGTGAGCTGTCTCCTTTACATGTGAGCTGTCTCCTTTACATGCGAGCTGTCTCCTTTATGAGTCTCCTTTATCTGTGAGCTGTCTGTGTTTGCTTCCATATACCAGATACACTCGTTCATCTATGGGACTCACTCACACCTGGCACGAAGAGTGTCCACTCCTCCAGGATAGCTCCTGCCCCAATCCCCACCACCATTACCCCTAACACCCCCTACTGTGTGTGTTTCTTCTGATTTACCGGTCACATCCTTCGATATCAGGTGCGCAAACGTTCATGGGTAAAATACTTCCTCTTTTTTTTTTTGTATGCTTAGTCTGTTTCATGTATGTATATATATATTTTATATGTATATATGTATATATGTATATATATATATATATATATATATATATATATATATATATATATATATATATATATATATATATATATATATATATATATATATATATATATATATATTTATTTATCCAAGCATACATTTGTGAAACAACTCTTGTTGAAATGTTCTTTACTTTAACAGGGTCAGAAAGGTGAGCCAGGATTTCCCGGCGAACGTGGTCTGACAGGAGATTCGGTATGTATTTACTTTCTGGCACTTAGCTTACCTGTGAGTCAACCTTGATTACCATAGCCCAGGCAAGGAGCTCACTTCTGACATCTTGAGTCCAGGTTTGATTCATAGAGGACATTGATTTGACGATAAATTGTCAATTTATTGCTCCATAAGTAATATCTTGCATCAGGGAACACACAGCGTAGTGTGTTAAACTCGTTTATTCATCCTGCATTCACCTATTTATGTAAATATTTGAAATCCCACATTTTCTATTGTACGAGTACGAGTAGGCCTTTGGGCTGATACAAAGGTTGAATTCCGAATTCCTGCTTCAAACTCTGGCATCATTTGGAAAGTTAACGCCATTTTTACAAACTTAGTGCTTTTGCCTATATGGTTTTGTTGTTCGAAGAAGAAGAAGAAGAAGAAAAAGAAGTTGTGGTAGTAGATGATTATTGCAAATAATCTTTTGGAAACCAAAAACAGGAAATCCAAGTTATTGGCCCCCGTTGGACTTAGTCCGAGACGAGGCCTTATGGATTGGGTCTCGTTCGTCCATCCGTCTGTGCGTGCATCCGCAACCATATCTCGAACATGTATCGACCGATTTTATTTATACTCGGCACAAAGACATGATGGAATAAATATGCACAGCATTTTGTTTCGCAATGCGATCAAAGATGGCCGACTTGCGGCCATTTTAGTTGTAAAAAAAAACCCGATGTTGAACACGTCCTCAACCATTTCTCGGACATGCATTTACCAATCTTATTCAAATTTGCCACACAGATAATCAATCTTGGCTTACACATGCACATCATTTTGTTTCGCAATGCGATCAAAGATGGCCGACTGGCAGCCATTTTAATTGTAAAAAACCCGATGTTGAACACGTCCTCAACCATTTCTCGGACATGCATTTACCGATTTTGTTCAAACTTGGCACAAAGACAATGCATGAGAATGTACATGTGCAGAAGATTTTGTTTTGTAATCCGACCAAAGATGGCTCACTGGCGGATTTTAACTCAGCAGATCAAAATTACTTAATCTCGTTCTTGTTTTTATCTCACTGTGACATCATTCAGGCCACACATTGTGGTGGACTCTTCATGCCCTCAGGGCAACTTTTAATGGCCATTAAAACCCAACCTATAAAATATCAGCTCCGTCCTAAACATTCCTAATCAAACGAGGAGCTGATGCTCGAGGTACCCGCCTTTTGGGTGGTATGAGGAACGGATCTGTGCAATATGAAAGGTAAACCTTGAACGGTTTTTGCAATATCGTGTGCACAAGCCAAGTGACCACGATGGTTGCTATGGCAACATAATTCAGCCAATCAGAGCCGTTATCTAATCATGTTGAGACAATGTCATGAGGAATATATTTCTGCAATATGAAAGCTAAATGTCCAACTGTTTTTTGAAATATCACGTACACAAAAGTGCATGGACAGATAGTCGGTCGGTTTGTCGGAGCTCATTTTAACGTACACTTTCGATGTTGTTGGAAGCGCAAGGGACATGAAATAACAGACGGCGTAGACTAATATTGACACTTGTTTACAGCTGTGAAACATGTTCACTGTAAGTAAGGAGAAGAATATGATTCGCCCACAACCTCTTCGACCTTCGTTCCTTTTATATGAAATCCGTGCTTGTACTTATTTAGCTGATAATTAAACTTTAACAGAAATAACTTTATTTCACTTCCAGAAGTTCTCGTTTTGTCTTCCCTTCCCTCCCTCTTTGCCAACAAGGGACCTCCGGGGTATGGTAGAAAAGGTGGAAAGGGCGAGCAGGGAGATCTTGGAAAAAGAGTGAGTTTTATTATTAAAAGTATCAAATCCTACCCCATACACACCCCCTTGGTTGTCCCCGTATTCCCCTAAACCTCGGCGTCCTCATGACACCCTTTTTTTTTTTTCCAAAATTCCACTCTTTTAGCAAAACCTATTACTAAGTTATCATTAATGGAGACATAACTCCATTGAGCCTTTGTAGTGAAACTGATAACGATACATTGTCGGTAATTATGGAGTATAACAATGCTGTAAGTACTTGGTAATATTTATTAGGTGTTAATTTAAATGTACTGTTGGGTGTCACACGTTGTGTTTGAAGATGGCCGCCATCAATGCCAAAAGGGTTTCACACCATGTGTTTGAAGATGGCCGCCATCAATGCCAAAAGGGTTTCACACCATGTGTTTCAAGATGGCCGCCATCAATGCCAAAAGGGTTTCACACCGTATGTTTGACGATGGCCGCCATCAATGCCAAAAGGATTTCACACCGTGTGTTTGAAGATGCCCATCATCAATGCCAAAAGGGTTTCACACCGTATGTTTGAAGATGCCCGTCATCAATAAAAAATTTTTTAAAAACCACCTTTAGAGGCCATTTTTCCCTGCAAAGCAGGGGTTGGCCTTTTTCGGGAACCGTGGTTGTTGTTGTTTTTCGGTCCCCTTTTTGAAGCAATGTTTTACGGCCGGATGCCCTTCCTGACGCCAACCCTTTTTGCCGCCTTTAACGACAAACAGGGAATTACCAGTGAACTGGTACTCAATTAGCCGACCTCGGAAGGATGACAGGCTGAGTCAACCCCCCTGGCGTTAATTCAGCAATTGACCGGGATTCGAACCCAGGATCCTTGGATCCGAAGCCGGCACCCTAGCCGCTAGCCCAACACCAGGGTCTTTTTGGCATTGATGAAGGGCATCTTCAAACACACGGTGTGAAATCCTTTTGGCATTGATGGCGGCGATCAATGCCAAAAGGAGTTCACACCGTAAGTTTGAGGATGGCCGCCATCAATGCCAAAAGGATTTCACACCGTGTGTTTGAAGATGCCCTTCATCAATGCCAAAAGGGTTTCACACCGTGTGTTTGAGGATGGCCGTCATCAATGCCAAAAGGATTTCACACAGTGTGTTTGAAGATGCCCGTCATCAATGCCAAAAGGGTTTCACACCGTATGTTTGATGATGCCCGTCATCAATGCCAAAAGGATTTCACACCGTATGTTTGACGATGGCCGCCATCAATGCCAAAAGGATTTCACACCGTGTGTTTGACGATGGCCGCCATCAATGCCAAAAGGATTTCACACCGTATGTTTGACGATGGCCGCCATCAATGCCAAAAGGGTTTCACACCGTATGTTTGAAGATGCCCGCCATCAATGCCAAAAGGGTTTCACACCGTATGTTTGACGATGGCCGCCATCAATGCCAAAAGGATTTCACACCGTGTGTTTGAAGATGCCCGTCATCAATGCCAAAAGGTTGTCACACGTTGTGTTTGAAAATGGCTGCCATCAATGCCAAAAGGGTTTCACACCATGAGTTTGAAGATGGCCGCCATCAATGCCAAAAGGTTTTCACACGTTGTGTTTGAAAATGGCCGCCATCAATGCCAAAAGGGTTTCACACCATGAGTTTGAATATGCCCGCCATCATTGCCAAAACGGTTTCACAACGTATGTTTGACGATGGCCGCCATCAATGCCAAAATGGTTTCTCACAGTGTGTTTGAAGATGCCCGTCATCAATGCCAAAAGGGTTTCACACCGTGTGATTCAAGATGGCCACCGTCAATGCCAAAAGGGTTTCACACCGTGTGTTTCAAGATGGCCACCATCAAAGCCAAAAGGGTTTCACACCGTGTGTTTGAAGATGGCCGCCATCAATGCCAAAAGGGTTTCACACCGTGAGTTTGAAGATGGCCACCATCAATGCCAAAACGGTTTCACACCATGAGTTTGAAGATGCCCGCCATCAATGCCAAAAGGTTTTCACACGTGTTTGAAGATGGCCACCATCAATGCCAAAAGGGTTTCACACGTTGTGTTTGAAAATGGCCGTCATCAATGCCAAAAGGGTTTCACACCGTGAGCTTGAAGATGGCCGCCATCAATGCCAAAAGGTTTTCACACGTTGTGTTTGAAAATGGCCGCCATCAATGCCAAAAGGTTTTCACACGTTGTGTTTGAATATGGCTGCCATCAATGCCAAAAGTTTTTCACACGTTGTGTTTGAAAATGGCTGTCATCGATGCCAAAAGAGTTTCACACCGTGTTTCAAGATGGCCGCCATCAATGCCAAAATGGTTTCACATCGTGAGTTTGAAAATGGCCGCCATCAATGTCAAAAGGTTTTCACACGCTGTGTTTGAAAATGGCCGCCATCAATGCCAAAAGGTTTTCACACGTTGTGTTTGAAAATAGCCGCCATCAATGTCAAAAGGTTTTCACACGTTGTGTTTGAAAATGGCCGTCATCGATGCCAAAAGGTTTTCACACGTTGTGTTTGAAAATGGCCGTCATCGATGCCAAAAGGGTTTCACATCGTGTGTTTGAAGATGACCGCCATCAATGCCAAAAGGTTTTCACACGTTGTGTTTGAAAATGGCCGTCATCGATGCCAAAAGGTTTTCACACGTTGTGTTTGAATGTGGCCGCCATCAATGCCAAAAGGATTTCATGCCGTGAGTTTGAAGGTGGCCGTCATCGATGCCAAAAGGTTTTCACCCATTGTGTTTGAAGATGGCCGCCATCAATGCCAAAAGGTTTTCACACGTTGTGTTTGAATATGGCGTCATCGATGCCAAAAGTCCATTTAATATGATCAAGGGGATTGCACTCTTGGGATGTGTTGTCATTGATCGAGCCGACTAGACTCTTACATTAGCCAGCCCTTTCTCACCTGAGGGCCCTTTCTTACCTGAGGGTCACTTTCTCACCTGAGGACCCTTTCTTACCTGAGGGTCACTTTCTCACCTGAGGGCCCATTCTTACCTGAGGGTCACTTTCTCTCCTGAGGGCCTTTTTCTCACCAGAGGGCTCTTCCTCTCATCAATAAATTCCTCCATCTATGTTTGTGCACACTTGTGGCTTCCCTCGTGACATGTCTTATCTTTATGCTTTTAAGGGAAAACCTGGAAAGGATGGAGAGCCCGGACCACCTGGATTTGATGTAAGTATGTTGACATGTCGACCTTGAGCCACCTTGCAGAGCCTAATCATGAGATATTAAATCTATCTGAACCTCACCTAAATATCCTTTCCTCCTCCCTCCATGTCTTTATGCAGGGACCTCCTGGACAATTAGGAAGGCCTGGGGTGAATGGAAGGCCAGGTATCACTGTAAGTTGCACACCACTGCACGTTTCAGTATATTCCCACCTTTAGGCAATCAAAAAGAGAAAATATTAAATAACAAGTCAGGAGACGACGATGGTTCACGAGCGAGCGGTATTCAATGACAACGGATGGACTATAACCGAAACAGGCCCGGACTGGGGGGTCGGGGGCCCACGTAGCAGGTGTCGGCCCCCGACATGCGGTGTACATGCCTATTTACAAAGGGACCCAATGCGCGCGTGCGCAGGCCTTTAAGAGCTGTACGTAATTGTGTGTGGTGCTGGCCTAGAAATGAGATAGAAAATAATGTATAATCAGTTATGAGGTTAGTTAGCGACACAATACCGAAAATTCGGTTCGATTCCGACAACTTTGAAAATTTGACCTGTGTGACCTTCAAGGGTCAAAGATTCTGAAATTTGTTGGAAAACTTGTATTTCATGATGTATGTGATAATATAAGATCATGTGCGACATTTCACCCTATCAGGAAGCGAACAATCTCATAAAACCATCAAAAAATTTCTAAATTTTGTGACCTTGTGACCTTGACCTTGGGGCGAAAATGAAAAATCGAGCTCCGTGGGGCTAGACACATGACATTGGCCTAACCAAATACCAAAACCCCTGTCAGATTCCACCAACTCCCTCGGAGAAGATGTAGCTTGAACTCGATTACCTCCTAAAAAGACATCTTTTTTGGGCGTCGCTCCGCCCACAATGGGCGCAATACGCCCACTCTAGGCAGGACACAACTAGATCATGATATCAACCTCCCACCCAAGTTTCATCAACATCGGATGATATCATCGGGTAGTTATGCTGCGGACAGACAGACAGACACACACACACACACCCATGACGAATATAGTGGTCACGCTGTTTGATAACTCGTGAACCAAAACACAACACTGAAGACTTTAATCATCCAACAGGAAATTGGAAAATGCATATTTTGGAAGAATATTCTGTTTTTATTGGGTTGTGAGACCCTCCACTTCACTCACCCAACACGACCCCCACGTGCTTTGTCCACTTCATTTCGTCCCATTAGAGTGTGCAGGTGCAGTTTTTGATTTTCACCGCACCTCTGCCTTGCTTGTGTTTGTTATAGGCTTCTCATACTTCCTTCCATCATACTAAAATACACCATTTGGTGTTTGTCTGATGATTTTTTGACCGCGATACATTCCGTCGTTACTTATCCAATCTCAACCAAACTTGAAAGGATGACGAAGGGTTACACAATGAAGGTTATAGCGCATTCATTTGCCCCCCTCCCCAAGGGGGTTTTCTCCCTGAAGCGGGTTTTCCCCGCCATTGCCATCAATAGGGTTGTGTGTTGAGGTGTATATCCATGTTAAGTTAGCTTTATCGTGGCGTTTTTCCAAGGCCGCTTAGAATAACAAAACTAACGATAATGGCATAATATCAATGTTATTACAAAACAATATTAATACTGACGTGTGACTACCCTTTGTGAACACCGTAGGGTAGCACGGAGGAACAAACGAGCTTTAACACTCCGAGGCATTCAGTTCAAAAATATAGCGGAGGATACACATGGGGGCAAGTGAGGGAGAGGCCCAGAGCGCTTACCTTCATGGATCCCCCAATGTTCTCGATGCTGCAATAAATCAAATCAAACAACCCAGTTTTATAATGTACAAAAATAACAGGTTTAATGAAAGAAATGCCAGTACAAAGAAAATGCGAGATAAACTAAATTCCTAAGTGGAGCACTCCCACAAACAGACTCGAAAACAGACGAAGGATAAAACAACTGGAAAATAAATTGCGTTGTTTGTGGCGCTTAGCTCAAATCGGCTGGGGCGTCTCGTAAGGGGTCGTCAAAATCGTCCCAGGCCCTCTCCAAGCGCACAATCCGGACGTGGCTCTGGTTTTGGTGGGAAAAAGACCTCCCTCGCCCTCGTTCACTAGGCCACGCTCATTGGCACGAAACAGGCCTTACGCGCAAAGCGAACGGCAGGTGTGCAGCCCACTCTTCCATGCCGTGTTCGTCCACCCGTCCTCTGCACGGAAAACCGCAGTTCCCGGGCCGCGGCTCTTCCCCCGCACAACCACCAGCAAGATGTCCCAACATGGCCGCTCACGATGAAGCCTCCACAACGAGAGAAGGCAAGAGCGAGCAAGGGGGAAGGAAAAGAATATGCCGGCACACAACAGTCCACCACCAGACCCTAAACCGAGAAGGAAAAATGCACAACCGTTCACTATGACATCCAGAACAAGAAGGGAAAATGTCCGCCGCTCCAACTATCTTGTACATGCTGCTCTGACTTCATCCATGCCTGCTTCACCAATCAGAGTGTGCCACCTCTTTGTAGTCCATCTCTGCTCCTATCAGCAAGTCCCATCTTACCTGGGCTTGTGCCAATCAACTCTCCCCACCCAATCACCGCTCTTCTTGGCATAGCTCTCGGCCTGCCTGTCCTTGTGGTGATGTAGCGGCTGCGGCGCCAGCGATATTGTTCGATCTGAGTTTCCGGTTAGTTTTATTATTAATTAGTGGGATTTAATGGGCGATTTTGGCTAGTGTCTAGTGCGATGTCATAAGGAACAAAGGTATAGATTACAGAGGTATTTATAAACAGGGAATTAATTTACCCATAATCCCTTGATAATTAACAATGCCCACTCCCCTGATGGGGACGAATATACAAACTTAACCCGACAGTCCGGTCCAATACAAAGTCCCTACTTATTACATGGGGTGGTTCTGCCCTTCACGACAATCGGAGCACACTAATCGATACATTCTACCTGGTTCTAAGGTAATCATTCATGTAAGGTTCATGGAATACTGTTCTCCCATCTGGGCTGGTGCTCCTACCTCACAATTAGCTCGGCTTCACGCTGTTGAAACCAAAGCTTTCAGAATCATTGGAATCTCCCGCGATGAAGCCGATTCTGAGGGCCTTTCACTCACTCACTACAGGCAGGTTGGTGGTTTTTCTGTCTTCTACCACCTCCTCTCCAACCTAGCTCCTCCAGCTCTGTCTGTGCTCTGTCCCCAAAATATTCATAAAGGTCGCACAAGATCTGCCAGCAACCCTCTTCTGGTGAAATTGCCAAAATGAAGACTCTCTGCTCACCTTCACTCCTCTTTTCTCCCGCCTCTGGAACAAACTCCCTCACTCTCTTCAATCCCACTCGTCCCTCCAGGTCTTTAAAACAGCTGTTCACCACCATCTCTTATCTTCCCCCATCCAAAACCTTGATCTTTTCTACCCCCGTTAATTCACCCCAGATCCACTTTTTTGAAATACCAACTTCTTTCCTGGAAGTCCTAGCAGTGTCCATGTGTTTTATACCTCACCCACCCCCCTCACCCCTTTCCCATGCCTCCTCCCACCAAGCCCTCTCCCTCCCACAGATCTCCCGATGTCCCTGCTCTCAAATGTTGTACTTGTGTGCTTCCCTCTCTCTCCCCATCTTGTCTCCCGCTCCCTTTATCATATGTTTTATTACATATGTATCATATGTTTTATCATATGTTTGTTTTTTTGTGATTAATGTTAGCTCTTACATGAGCCTCGATGTTGTACACAAAAAAAAAACCAAAGAAATAAATTGTCTACCCCCGACAAACGTAACAATACCAATAATATCCTACTTCCCCGACATGTTTTTCCTCCTTGAACAAACGTCGAGTCAACGTTTATAAATAACTTATCATGGCGTTTCTGTGGGAGCAACGGCCTCTACCAGCGGTAAAAAGATTATAAACCACAAACACGTATGCTTAGCTTTTTAAACAGGCGCTGGTGCTCCTTATAACACTAAATGAAGAAATTTGGAGGAATCCTGACATCCGTGAGGTAAGTTTTACCTACAGAACTGAGCGAAGATCTACTGTACTCTAGGTACCCCATAAGTGTTGGTTAATAACATCACACTTCCTGCTGCTACCGTGGCGTTTTTCGAAACAAACTTTTGAAACTCGCTACTGCTATTTAACACGCAACTGAAAGGGACAAGCTTGGGTTGTGCTCATTTACCAAGCGGCTAGCTAGCGCTTGCTAAGCCCGCCGTTCCTTAACCGTTTTGATTGGAGTGATTGCTCGAATGCTTAAACCACTTGGCAATCTCTCCACAAGAAACTTGGTAAATGAACACACACCCAATGTTCTTGAGACCCGACCATAGATCGACTGTAATCTATTTACCCCAAAGATGAATGACCCTTCCTGCCACTCCTGTAGTGAGCGGGTGTACCAGTTACACAAATACACAAACCTCGGGCAGCAGTTTGTTCATTGACCCACCAGTTCATTCACTTTCCTTTTCCAACTCATTATTTTCCTTTTATTTTACCATTTATTCCTTTCCTACTAAACGTATGCTTCCTGAAACTTATTCCCCTATTTATATCTTCCCCAATTTGGTTTCAATTTGGTTGAAATTGATGAGAAGAGGAAGAAGTTCAAGGAGTGGCAGAATGCGAAGGGTATGGGGGCAGAAAAGGCAGAGCAGGAAAGTTATAAGGCAGCCAAGAAGGCTGCAAAGAAAGAGGTAACAAAGGCACAGGAGGCATGTAGGAAAAAGTTCAGAGAACGCTTGGATTTGGAAGAGGGTCAGAGAGCGGTATTCAGGATTGCAAAGCAGATAGCGAAAGAGAGGTGTGATGTGATGGGGGTGAGTTGCTTGAAGGATGAAGTGGGACAAATCGTTGTGGACCCAGATGGAATTAAAGGAAGATGGAAGAGATATATGGAAATACTGTTGAATGCAGAGAATGAATGGGATGGCAACATAGAGAGTAACCCCGTTTTAGGACCGGCAGAGAAGATAACCGAGAAGGAAGTTGAGGAAGCGATAAAAGCAATGAAGAGTAGAAAAGCGGGAGGGCCGACGGGAGTTGTGGGAGATATGTTGAAGGCAGCGGGAAATTGGGGTGTGAAGAGAATGACAGAGATCTGCAATCTGGTGGTGAAAGAAGGCCGCATTCCAGTGGATTGGGAACTGAGTACCCTCGTCCCTCTATACAAGGGGAAAGGTGACCCTCTGGAGTGTGGCTCGTATCGAGCGATAAAGTTATTGGAGCATGGAATGAAGGTATTGGAAAGGGTGTTGGAGAGGAGGATAAGGAAGAAGGTGAAGATCGACAAAATGCAGTTTGGATTTATGCGAGGAAGAGGAATGACAGACGCGCTCTTCATTGTGAGGCAGTTGCAGGAGAAGTACATGGAGAAGAGGAAGAAGTTGTTTCTTGGGTTTGTTGATCTGGAGAAAGCAATCGATAGGGTTCCCCGCGAAGTATTGACATGGGCATTGAGGAAGTTAGGAGTGGAGTAATGGTTGATCAGAGTAGTAATGGCAATGTACAAAAGAGCGCGCACAGCTGTAAGGACGAAGGACGGGAACAGTGGTGAGTTTGAGGTGAAGGTGGGAGTGCATCAGGGGTCGGTACTAAGTCCACTACTATTTGTAGCTGTGATGGAGGTGCTGGCTCAGAACGTAAAGGAGGGTTTACCATGGGAGTTGTTGTATGCAGATGATCTGGTGTTGAGTGCGGAAAGTATGGATGGACTGAAGGAAAAGATGAACAAGTGGAAGGAATGTATGGAGACAAAAGGTCTGAAGGTGAATATAGGAAAGACGAAGGTGATGGCAAGTGGTAAAGCATGTGGTGAGGTGGAAAGAACTGGGAAGTGGCCATGTGCTGTGTGCAGGAAGGGTGTCGGAGTGAACTCCATTCAATGTACAATGTGCGCTGAGTGGGTTCATCAAAAATGTAGTGGTCTGAGAGGGTCATTAACCAGTGTGGCAGCTACATTCAAATGCAAGGTGTGCACAGAGGGAGCTGCAGATGGAGGAAATGTTGAGTTGGATCTTGGAGACGGCGTGAAGCTGGAAGGTGTGAAAACATTTTGCTACCTCGGAGACATGCTGAATGGAGAAGGTGGATCAGACTCGGCAACGGTTGCAAGAGTGAGATGTGCATGGAAGAAGTTTCGGGAACTGAGTGGCGTGCTGATGAGGAGGGGAGTGTCGTTGAAGCTGAAGGGAAAGGTGTATGCTGCATGTGTGAGAAGTGTTATGATTTATGGGAGCGAGACATGGGTAATGAACGTAGAGCAGCAACGAAGGCTGGAAAGGGTGGAAATGCGAATGGTTCGGTGGATGTGCGGAGTATCGTTGAGAGAGAGGAAGACAAATGATGAATTGCGAAAGATGATGGGAATAGAGCCTGTGATTGATGCTGTGAAGAGGAACAGGTTGAGATGGTTTGGTCATGTGTTGAGGAAGGATGAAAGTGACTGGTTGACAAGAGTGATGGAAATGAATGTAGAAGGAAGTAGAGGACGGGGAAGACCGAGAAAGACTTGGCTAAAGATGGTGGAAGAAGAAATGCGGGCAAGGGGGTTAACAAGGAGAGATGCAGAAAATAGGGCAAAATGGAGAAGATTGTCATGGGGACCGCAAGGCTAACCCCCGCTCTAACAGGGAAAATGGCCTTAAAATGCATGTTGTTGTTGTTTGTATATCTTCCCCAATTTCAATATGTCGTGAATATGTCACCAACAAACTCCAACTGCTGCGCGTCACTTCACTGCTCTGCCACTCCCCAACTTCTGTCACTTTCATCCACTCCCCCACCGCTGTCCCACTCACTCCACCAACAGCCACCTCTGTCCCTTCCACTCATTCTGCACCCATGTCCCACTCACTCGACACCGGCCACCTCGGTCCCTTCCACTCACACCCCACTCCTGTCCCACTCTGTTCCTTCCACTCATTCCGCACCCCTGTCCCACTCACTCTACACTGGCCACCTCCATCCCTTCCAGTCATTCCGCATCCCTGTTCCACTCACTCAACACCAGCCACCTCTGTCCCATCCACTCACATCCCACCCCTGTCCCACTCACTCCACACCGGCCACCTCTGTCCCTATCATTCATTCCCCCACTCCTATCCCACTCACTCCACACTGGCCACCTCTGTCCCTTCCACTCACACCCCACCCCTGTCCCACACACTCCACACCAGCCACCTACGTCCCTATCACTCATTCCCCCACTCCTGTCCCACTCAATCCACACCGGTCACCTGTGGCCATGGGCGATCTTGAACCAAGCAACACAATCTTCTGACATGTGCCTGTATTTGTGTGGTGTATAGGCAACTGACAGCTTCCTCAATTGCTCCTGAAAAAAATAACTCAGGTTACGTGCATGAAGCAAAAACATGGCCATTGCTTATAGTTCAAAACACCTCACTGTACTGCAAAATGTGGGAACAGGAATACTGTACATACTGTGCAGGTGGGGACTTGTAATATACTATTATGAATTTGGGTAGAGGAATATCTAGAGCCAGATAGATCTGTATAGGTAGGTATCCGACTGTCGCGATAGGGAATCTGCCTGTAATAAGTTCTGTGTTTTTAGGCGGTTTGTCGGGGTAAGTGTATACCTGTGAACATACAATGATGTTCTTCTGTTAAATAGTTGTAGGGACTAAGATAAACCCCTGTGTGTCAGACCTGGTAATCATTCCTTTGCCCCTTATGGCAATGCACTCATATAAACACTTATATAGGTCCTTAGTGCACACATTAGTTCCCTTCCCTTACAATGACCTTGGAAGAAAACGGGCAGGAAGCCAGGTCGGGGCACCGCCGATGGGGCCGCAGCCAGCCACACCACCAGCTGGCCTAGCAACTAGCCTCGTGGCAGGCTGGGAACCACGCCCAGGAGGACTGTTGATTGGTCCATGGGAGGAACAGAGAACTGCCCCGTGACAGGAAGGATGGGAAGGACTGATGGTTGGCCACAAGGGTGGCGTGACATGGTGGCGGGAAGCACTTGGCCAATGAGAAAGGACCAGTGCATTGAGAACCTTCGAGAGGCCAAGAGACGAAGGCGCTGACTGAGGGGCGAGCAAGACTTAACGACACACGAGGGGACAAGAGGACGCGCTGTACGACATTTTGTCTCTTGGCTCTCTCTCTCCTCTTCGCGCTGGACCCATCGCCCTTCGTGTGAAGATCGACGCTTTGTGCTTGTGCTCTCTGCGCTGGGATTGGAGATCGCGTTCTTCGTGGTGCGTGGTGCTTGGAGCGGTCCTTCTCGGTGCTTTCGGAGCTTGGAGTGGTGCTGGGGCCTTGTGTGCGATCGACTCGGAGCTTGGAGCGGTGCGGGCCGCTCGGGGCCTGGCAAAGCGTGCGAGCGAGGCGGACGGAGGGTTCCTTCGCGCTGGAGCTCGGAGCCATGTTGGACTGCGGACACTTCACGACTGACAGATAAGGCCACACCCCACAGAACATTACACGACGAGACATTTCTTTTCGTAATTCAGTCCTTTGTTCGTTTCTGAAGTGTGGTGTGCGGGATCCCGATTTAGGACCGTTATTTATCTTCCGTTGCGTTCTCTTGTTCTCGGGTTCCGAAATAAACGTGTTTATTTTTGTGCATTGAACTCGGGTTTCGTTTGAGTTGCTTTCCTCCAGGGTCGGAATTGCCGTCGGGGCTAAAGGTAATCGCTCCGCTTCTTCTTCTTCCCTTCTTTCTCCCGTGCTTTCATGGCAAAATCCGTATTTGGTCGTTGCCTCCATTAAAGCCGTTCGGTCTTCCGCGGTCCCTGGTGAATCCAGGGAATCCAGTGAATCCAGGTGAATCCGTGAACACACACACACAATCCCTTGAGGGATTTTTTTTTTTTTTTTTTTTGTATACTGAATCGAGGCTCGTGAAAGAGCTAACATTTACTTCACAAACAAATCAACCAGACAAGCAAAATACCCAAAAAGAGGGAGCGGAAGACAAGATGGGGAGAGAAGGGGAAGCACACAAACACAACATCCGAGAGCAGGGAGATGTGTGGAAGGGAGAGGGCCCGGGGGGAGGAGGCATGGGAAGGGGGGGGGGGGAGGGAGAAGTATAAAACACAAGGACACCAAGGACTTCCTGGACAGAAGTTGGTATTTCAAAAAAGTGGAATTGGGGTGAAATTAGCGGGGGTAGAAAAGATCAAGGTTTTGGATGGGGGAAGATAAGAGATGGTGGTGAACAGCTGTTTTAAAGACTTGGAGGGTGGAGTGGGATTGAAGAGAGTGAGGGAGTTTGTTCCAGAGGCGGGAGAAAAGAGGACTGAAGGAGTGAAGGTGAGCAGAGAGTCTTGATTTTGGCAGTTTAACCATAAGAGGGTTGCAGTCAGATCTTGTGCGACCTGTAGGAATATTTGCGGGACAGAGCCCAGAGAGAGCTGGGGGGGCAAGGCCAGAGAGGAGTCGGTAGAAGACGGAAAGACCACCAACCTGCCTGCGTTGAGCGAGAGAAAGGCCCTTGGAGTTAGCTTCATCGCGGGAGATTCCAATGATTCTGAATGCTTTGGTTTCAACAGCGTGAAGGCGAGCTAGGTGTGAGGCAGGAGCACCAGCCCAGAGGGGAGAGCAGTATTCCATTGAGCTGCGGATGAAAGCCTTGTATGTGGTGAGGAGCTCAGGTGTGCCAAGGAAGGACTTCGCACGACGGAGGATGCCCAGTCGGCGACTGGCTTTGGAGGCCAGATTTGAAATGTGGTTTTCCCAGGAAAGATCATGGCAGATAGTGAGACCCGAAAGCTTGAGTGACAGAACTTCTTGGAGAGGATTATTCAGAAAGTGGATGGGAGGGTTGTCCAGTCGGTCTTTTCGGAGAGATATCGTAAGAGTGTGAGATTTGTCAGGATTGAAAGACATGTTCCACTTGTTTGCCCAGTCTGTGATTTTGTCAAGGTCTGCAGAGAGTGAGGAGGCTGCAGACTGCCAATCTGAGGGATGAAGAATGGAGCGACAGAGAGTAGAGTCGTCAGCAAAGAGATAGAGAGGATTTTCAAGAGAGTCAGAGAGATCATTGATGAAGACCAGAAAAAGCACAGGGCCCAGAACACTGCCTTGGGGAACTCCAGCCTGAACAGGAAGAGGAGATGAGAGAAACCCATTCAGGGCCACACATTGACTACGACTCGAGAGGAAGTCCGCCAGCCATGCGTGGAGATTTCCATGGATACCAAAAGAGGAGAGTTTGGTGAGCAGAGCGGGGTGCCAGACCGTATCGAAGCACGTGATATGTCAAGGGAGACTGCTCTAATTTCCTGTTTGGCATTGAGGACCTCCATCCATTGTTGAGAAAGCAGAAGCAGCATGTCCAGAGTGGAGTGTCCAGGTCTGAAACCAAATTGATGATCAGAGATCAAGCCATTGGAGAAGAGGAAAGATTTCATATCTGAAGCAATGATGGATTCCATGACTTTGCTGATAATTGGGAGAAGGCTGATTCGCGCGACAATACCTTCTCACACCTGGTGGCGTGCCACACGATACACATTTACATTGAGAATTTGCACCCCCTCACTTCCCCTCCTCCCTCGCACCCCCTTCCCCCCCCCCCCCAAGACCACTGGCAAAGAGAAAACACCCCCGTACACTAATTGGGGTCATTCTGATCCTATGTAGCAAGTCTGGATGTAATGGGGACAGAACTGGAGGAATAGCGTGACAAACACACACACACACACACACACACACACACACTCACACACACAACCAAACACACACACACACACACACACACACACACACATACACACACGTACACACTCACACTCACACAACCACACACACACACACACACACACACACACTCACACAACCGAACACATACACACACTCTCACACACACACACACACACACACACACACACACACACACACACACACACACACACACACACACACACACACACACACACACAAACACACACACACACACACACACCAGTCCGTGAATTATTGTATGAATTGCTGAATTGAAATGAAGAACCTGATTTCTAGAAGGTATAATGCGAATCAACAATATTCCATTCTTTTTGTTTTAGGGACTAAAGGGAGAGCCTGGAATTCAGGGTGGACCAGGACGGGTAAGTTTGCTTTTCTCCAATGATGTTCAACTCTTTGTTTTTGAACTCTGACCACCTCTGTCGATGTTTTTGAATGTTCTGTTGAGTAAACTGGATTCGGTGGTGGAATGGTTGGAGTATCCTCCCTGGGTTTGGGAGATCGGTGGTTTGAATCTTGGCCGAGTCATACCATTGACTTTAAAAATTGTACGTGCTGCTTCCTTGCTTGGCACTCAGCATTTAAAAAGGATAGAGCATAATTAGATGGAGAATAATTTGCATAAATCTAATATGGCCGCTCAGTACCATTTTAGGACCAATTATATGTATGTATATACATATATATGATTAAATATTCGATTCTCTCGAGGAGCTGCTGCCATATTATGCTGCAGGACATAACTTGTATGCAGAACCAGTGCACACACACACACACATATATATATATATATATATATATATACAGTCACGTGAAAAAGTAAGTACACCCCATGTAAAGTTTTGACTTTTTCAACATATTTCAACATACAGCTATTTGATCTTAATTTTTTTTTTTTTTTTTTTTTTTTTTTTTGTATACTGAATCGAGGCTCGTGAAAGAGCTAACATTTACTTCACAAACAAATCAACCAGACAAACAAAATATATAAAAAGCGGGAGCGGAAAACAAGATGGGGAGAGAAGGTGAAGCACACAAACACAACATTTGAGAGCAGGGAGATGTGTGGAAGGGAGAGGGCTTGGGGGGAGGAGGCATGGGAAGGGGGGGGGGGCGGAGGAAGAAGTATAAAACACAAGGACACCAATGACTTCCAGGACCGAAGTTGGTATTTCAAAAAAGTGGAATTGGGGTGAAATTAGCGGGGGTAGAAAAGATCAAGGTTTTGGATGGGGGAAGATAAGAGATGGTGGTGAACAGCTGTTTTAAAGACCTGGAGGGTGGAGTGGGATTGAAGAGAGTGAGGGAGTTTGTTCCAGAGGCGGGAGAAAAGAGGAATGAAGGAGTGAAGGTGAGCAGAGAGTCTTGATTTTGGCAGTTTGACCATAAGAGGGTTGCAGGCAGATCTTGTGCGACCTGTAGGAATATTTGCGGGACAGAGCCCAGAGAGAGCTGGGGGGGCAAGGCCAGAGAGGAGTCGGTAGAAAATGGAAAGACCACCAACCTGCCTGCGGTGAGTGAGTGAGAGGCCCTTGGAGTTAGCTTCATCGCGGGAGATTCCAATGATTCTGAATGCTTTGGTTTCAACAGCGTGAAGACGAGCTAGGTGTGAGGCAGGAGCACCAGCCCAGAGGGGAGAGCAGTATTCCATTGAGCTGCGGATGAAAGCCTTGTATGTGGTGAGGAGCTCAGGTGTGCCAAGGAAGGACTTCGCACGACGGAGGATGCCCAGTCGGCGACTGGCTTTGGAGGCCAGATTTGAAATGTGGTTTTCCCAGGAAAGATCATGGCAGATAGTGAGACCCAAAAGCTTGAGTGACAGAACTTCTTGGAGAGGATTATTCAGAAAGTGGATGGGAGGGTTGTCCAGTCGGTCTTTTCGGAGAGACATCGTAAGAGTGTGAGATTTGTCAGGATTGAAAGACATGTTCCACTTGTTTGCCCAGTCTGTGATTTTGTCCAGGTCTGCAGAGAGTGAGGAGGCAGCAGACTGCCGATCTGAGGGATGAAGAATGGAGCGACAGAGAGTAGAGTCATCAGCAAAGAGATACAGAGGATTTTCAAGAGAGTCAGAGAGATCATTGATGAAGACCAGAAAAAGGACAGGGCCTAGAACACTGCCTTGTGGAACTCCAGCCTGAACAGGAAGAGGAGATGAGAGAAACCCATTCAGGGCCACACGTTGACTACGACTAGAGAGGAAGTCCGCCAGCCATGCGTGGAGATTTCCATGGATACCAAAAGAGGAGAGTTTGGTGAGCAGAGCGGGGTGCCAGACCGTATCGAAGGCACGTGATATGTCAAGGGAGAATGCTCTAATTTCCTGTTTGGCATTGAGGACCTCCATCCATTGTTGAGAAAGCAGAAGCAGCATGTCCAGAGTAGAGTGTCCAGGTCTGAAACCAAATTGATGATCAGAGATCAAGCCATTGGAGAAGAGGAAAGATTTCATATCTGAAGCAATGATGGATTCCATGACTTTGCTGATAATTGGGAGAAGGCTGATTGGTCTGTAGTTGCTGGGATCTGTTTTTGCGCCTTTTTTGTGCAAAGCGGTGATGTTGGCAGATTTCCAAGCAGATGGAAGATGACCTTGAGCAAAAGAGAGGGTGAAGAGAACAGAGAGAGGGAGTGAAAGAGCGGAAGAACAGGATTTTAGGACCCGTGGGCTGATGCCGTCAGGTCCAGTTGCAGAATCCGAGTCGAGGGTTGACAGAAACTTTTCCACCTTGTCAGGAGGAAAGGACACAGAGTCCAGGAGCAGCTGGGTACGACTGGGTACGGTGGGTACAGAGAGGGATGGGTTTGGGACACAAGATTTAGAGGCAAACACAGAGTTGAGGCATTCAGCTTTTTCACGTGCGGAGTCAGCCGTGTGGCCATTTGAGGTGAGGGAGGGGATGGAGGGGGAACAAACACCAGAAACAGATTTGACCAGACACCACCAGGATTTGGAAGAGGGGGACAGATAAGAGAGTTCGGTCCTGAGAACGGAGAGATATTGTTTCCTGGCTCTCCTGAGGGTGGACACACACTTGTTTCGGGCTTTGTGAAAGGAAATGAGATTTCCTTCCGTTGGATTTGCTTTCCAGGAGACGAAAGCAAGTTGTTTCTGGGCAATAGCCTCACCACAAGATTCCATGTACCATGGACGGGAGGAAGGGTATGACAACAGAAGACGAGATGGGATAAATCTGTGCATGAGAGAGAGCAGTTTGCTTTGGAAGAATTCCCAGGAAGAATTTATGTCAGAGGCAGTAGAGATGGGAGACCAGTCCAGATGATTGATGGCTGCTTGAAGACCGTGCCAGTTGGCCTGAGTGAAATGCCAGACTCGTCGATGCTGAGGAGGCTCTCGGAGAATGGTCAGAGAGATGTCCACTTTAACAAGCACATGATCAGAAGAGCCGATTGGAGCAGAAGAAGAGCAGCAGACATTTTCAGGGAAGTTAGTCATAACCAAGTCCAGAAGAGAAGATGCTCCGTTGACTGAAATCCGGGTCGGGAAATTGACAGTTTGTGTCAGTCCCAGTGAGTCACAGAAGTCCTTTGCTGAAGAGCCATGGCTGGTGAGAGAGGTACCCACACCCAGCCAACTGGCATGGTGACAGTTGAAATCACCACATATGAGGAAGAGAGAGTTGGGATAGGTAGATAGAAGTTGGTCCATATTCTCAGACAGCGAGATGTAGATGGAGTCATCACTGTTTGGTGGACGGTACAACACACATATGAACAAAAGGTGGGAGCGAAGGGGAAGCCGTAGCCAAAGGTATTCCTGGGGGTGAGGTGGAGAGAGGGCAGTGCAGGGCGAGTGAGGAAGAGAGTTTTTTTATAAAGATAGCAACCCCACCTCCAGGACGAGGCTCAGGTCTATCATACCGGAGTAGGGAGTAACCTGGGAGAGATACCAAGGAATCAGAGACATCATGAAGGAGGAAAGTTTCTGTTAAGCAGATCACGTCTGGTTTGTCAGAAGCAACCTGTATGGAGAGATCAGACATGTTTGAGCGAAGGCCCCGGATGTTTGAGGTCCATACTGTTAAGGAAGAGGAAGGGGGAGCATCGGATACAGAACAGGGGGGGGGGAGCGGTAGGGTAAGATGTGGAAGAGGAGGAAGAGGTAGGGAGAGCTGTTGAACGTGTGTCAGAGATTACAGAATAGCTCGGAGAAAGGGAAGGATGGGGCAGACAAAAGGTTTGATGGTGATTGGGAGAGGCGCAGTGAGGTGTTATTTGACGAGGGGGAAGAGCGAGGCAGAAGGTTGAGGGAGATGAAGGTGAAAATTGGAAGGGGGAAGAAGCGGGGAGGACGCTTTGAAGGGGAGGGGTGAGAGGGGAGTCTAGGAGGGGAGGAGCGAGGGAGAGTCTCGGAGGGGAGGGGTGTGGGGGGAGATTTGAAAGGAATGGGTGATTGGGAAGATTTGGAGGGGAGGGGCAAGGGGGAAGATTTGAAAGAGATGGGTGATGGGGATGGTTTGGAGGGGATGGGCAAGGGGGTAGATTTAGAGGGGAGGGGTGATGGGAAATGGGGTTTTGGGGTGATAGGGATTTTGAAAAATGTACGATTAATGGGAAACGAACATTTATTGCAAAATGAGTTTCTTGAGACATTCGAGTCAAAAATACGTTTGAGGACGCTGGAGGGAGGATGGAGTGCTGGAGAGTTTAGGGAATGAATGAAAGATGCACTATAAGAGATGGAATTTTTTTTTGGAATGAATGGATTTGGTGAGCAAGTCGAAAGCATCCTTTTATAGAAGAAGAAGAAAAAGGTGTTATAGAATATGACAGAATACAGGTCTTCAGGGTTCAGATGAGACATTTTTTAACAACGTGATCACAAACAGCGTGGTCGAAGAATGAACGAACGAACAACTAAGAACGAATAAACGAATAAAAACGGAAGGAAATGCTTTTGGGGTTTTTTTTTTGTTTTTTTTGAGATTTTAAAACAAGGAAGTATGGGATGAAAAGACCGTGAAAACAGAGACCGGAAAAAAATTTCAGCGTGATCGGAGAACCGCTGAGACAAAAACAAAGCCTAAAGCCAAGGTTGGACACAGTAGCCTAGTACTACACTTAGGCCTCAGAATACACGATGAGAAAGACCGACGATTCTGTACACAGGTACAAAAATCCAACGCCAAGAATACTATTAAAGACACCCCAATAGGTACATACAAGACCAGTTTCGACAAAAACACAATTGTGAAAAGTTACTTAACTTGACTTCGAAAGCGAGCGTGCATGGACAGCTTTGAAGAGACGAGACCTCCAATCTTGCGCATGCGCAGACCAACAACAATTTCAACAATATTGATAGATAAAGGTGATATAATATAACAAATATCATGAAGTATTTACATTTTGTAGTCCATTGTATAATTTAAATAAACATAAATGCAAATTTCGCATGTGGAAAAAGTAAGTACACCCCTACATTTATCACTACTTCAAATACCTAAAATTAGAATCATGTGCACGAGCTCAGGTGCAAATGATTAGAACATCGTTAGAGAGGATCTTGGAGGAACCTGTCTTATTTAAACCTCAGACATTTAGTTTGGTTTGCTCTTTGTTGTTGAAGTGTGCGGCGTCACCATGCCTAGATCAAAAGAGCCCTCTGAGGCCTTCAGAAAGAAGGTTATAGATGCCTACGAGTCTGGGAAGGGATTTAAAAAGATCTCCAAACAATTTGAAATCAATCATTCGACTGTCTGGAAGATCATCTACAAGTGGAGAAGATTCCAAACAACTGCCAACTTGTTCAGGCCAGGCCGCCCCAGCAAGTTCGGCCCGAGAGCAGACTGCAAGATGCTGAAAGAAGTCTCTAAGAACCCCAGAATGTCATCACGGGACCTACAGGTAGCTCTTGCCACAGTTGATGTCAAAGTGCACGAGTCTACCATTAGAAAGAGGCTGCACAAATTTGATCGACATGGGAGGTGTGCCAGGAGGAACCTTTGCTGTCCAGCAAGAACATCAGGGCAAGACTAAAGTTTGCCAATGAACACCCAGGCAAAGACCCGCACTTCTGGAACAATGTGCTCTGGACAGATGAGTCAAAGGTAGAACTATTTGGCCAAAGTAGCAGAAGACATGTTTGGCGAAAACCAAAGACAGCATTTGACCACAAGAACCTGATACCAACTGTAAAGCATGGTGGTGGAAATATTATGGTTTAATGCATTTATTTTATATAGCGCTTTTCAGGAAGCCCAAAGACGCTTTGACAGAGTGCAAAACATAATGCATAGCAAAACATAAAAACAATTGCAAAAAAAGAAGAATCAATAGGGAAATATTCAAAGCACAAAGGAGGGAGAAGGAGAGGAGATAGTCAGGGGTTAGATGCTGTGGGTTAAATGTTGAATGCAGTGTTGAACAGGTGGGTCTTGAGTGATGTTTTGAATGTGGTGAGTGAGGAGGAGTCTCTGATGGTGTGAGGTAGCGAGTTCCAGAGGGTGGGAGCAGCGATGGAGAAGGCCCTGTCCCCCCAGGATCTAAATTTGGTCCGGATGGGGGGGGTCAGGAGGTTGGTACCAGCAGAGCGGAGGTTGCGGGTGGGAGTGTGTCTGGAGAGGAGGTCAGCCAGGTAGGATGGGGCCAGGTTATGGAGGGCTTTGTAGGTCAAGAGGAGGATTTTGTACTGGATTCTCTGGGAGATGGGGAGCCAGTGAAGCTTGTAAAGGACGGGGGTGATGTGGTCACGGGTCCGAGAATGGGTGAGTAGACGGGCAGCGGAGTTCTGAATGTATTGGAGTTTATTGGTGATTGTTGAGGGTGAACCATAAAGGAGGCTATTGCAGTAGTCCAGACGGGAAGTGATGAAAGCATGGATGAGGGTTTCTGCAGCCACGGAGGAGAGGGATGGACGGAGACGGGCGATGTTTTTCAGGTGAAAGAAGGCTGTCTTTGTGATCTGTTTAGTGTATTTGTCGAAGGAGAGGGTTTGGTCAAAGATGATGCCAAGATTCCGGATGTGAGGGGAGGTGGATACTGGGAAACCGTCGATGTTGAGGACAAAGTTATTGGTTTGGGGCAGCTTTGCTGCATCAGGGCCTGGGCAGCTCACCATCATATAATCCACTATGAATTCCTCATTGTACCAGAGGGTGCTTGAGGATAATGTGAGGCCATCTGGCGGAAAGTTGAAGCTCAACCGAAGGTGGACCTTGCAACATGACAATGACCCCAAACATACCAGTAAATCCACCAAGGAATGGCTGAAAAGAAAGAAATGGAGGGTTCTGGAATGGCCAAGTCAAAGCCCGGATCTAAATCCCATCGAGATGTTTTGGGGGGATTTGAAACGAGCTGTGCATGCAAGAAACCCCTCAAACATCGCACAGCTGAAAGAATTCTGCATGGAGGAGTGGGCAAAAATTTCTCCCAGTCGATGTCAGAGACTGGTAGACAGTTATAAGAAACACCTACTTGAGGTTGTTTCTGCGAAAGGGGGCAATACCACCTATTCGAGCCAAGGGTGTACTTACTTTTTCCACATGCGAAATTTGCATTTATGTTTATTTAAATTATACAATGGACTACAAAATGTAAATGTTTCATGATATTTGTTATATTATATCACCTTTATCTATCAATATTGTTGAAATGAAGATCAAACAGCTGCATGTTGAAATATGTTGAAAAAGTCAAAACTTTACATGGGGTGTGAAAAAGTCAAAACTTTACATGCTTACTTTTTCACGTGACTGTATATATGTATGTATATGCCTCCAGCGAATGCTTCAGCTTCAGATGCAGCACCGATAAGTGTACAGGTTCTTCCATTCTGGCCTCCATGTTATTCGTCGAAGCGAAGTTACTGTGCGGGACTTGGACAGTTATATCAAGGGTAAGTTGTAATGTAGGGGAAACCATGATCAACGGTAACAGTGTTAAGTAGACACAGCCATCATTGTGATCAATTGTAACTGTATATAACAGACGTATATAACAGATGCCATGAGGGTTGCAATTTGTCTTCAGGGGGTTGAGCCCAAAATACATTTCTTGGGAAAACAGCTGAAGTTACCCCCAATGTGTGCCCATATTAGGCCCATACACGAACATCAGGAGGAGTACGTTATACCCCAATGAGTGCGCATATTAGGCCCATACACGAACATCAGGAGGAGTACGTTATACCCAAATGTGTGCCCATATTAGGCCCATACACGAACATCAGGAGGAGTACGTTATACCCCAATGTGTGCCCATATTAGGCCCATACACGAACATCAGGAGGAGTATGTTATACCCCAATGAGTGCGCATATTAGGCCCATACACGAACATCAGGTGGAGTGCGTTATACCCCAATGTGTGCCCATATTAGGCCCATACACGAACATCAGGTGGAGTGCGTTATACCCCAATGTGTGCCCATATTAGGCCCATACACGAACATCAGGTGGAGTGCGTTATACCCCAATGTGTGCCCATATTAGGCCCATACACGAACATCAGGTGGAGTGCATTATACCCCAATGTGTGCCCATATTAGGCCCATGCACGAACATCAAGTGTAGTGCGTTATACCCCAATGTGTGCCCATATTAGGCCCATACACGAACATCAAGTGTAGTGCATTATACCCCAATGTGTGCCCATATTAGGCCCATGCACGAACATCAAGTGTAGTGCGTTATACCCCAATGTGTGCCCATATTAGGCCCATACACGAACATCAGGTGGAGTGCATTATACCCCAATGAGTGCCCATATTAGGCCCATACACGAACATCAGGTGGAGTGCATTATACCCCAATGTGTGCCCATATTAGGCCCATGCACGAACATCAAGTTAGTGCGTTATACCCCAATGTGTGCCCATATTAGGCCCATACACGAACATCAGGTTGAGTGCATTATACCCCAATGAGTGCCCATATTAGGCCCATACACGAACATCAGGTGGAGTGCATTATACCCCAATGTGTGCCCATATTAGACCCATACACGAACATCAAGTGTAGTGCGTTATACCCCAATGTGTGCCCATATTAGGCCCATGCACGAACATCAAGTGTAGTGCGTTATACCCCAATGTGTGCCCATATTAGGCCCATACACGAACATCAGGTGGAGTGCATTATACCCCAATGAGTGCCCATATTAGGCCCATACACGAACATCAGGTGGAGTGCATTATACCCCAATGTGTGCCCATATTAGGCCCATACACGAACATCAGGTGGAGTGCATTATACCCCAATGTGTGCCCATATTAGGCCCATACACGAACATCAGTTGGAGTGCGTTATACCCCAATGTGTGCCCATATTAGGCCCATACACAAACATCAGGTGGAGTGCATTATACCCCAATGTGTGCCCATATTAGGCCCATACACGAACATCAGGTGGAGTGCGTTATACCCCAATGTGTGTCCATATTAGGCCCATGCACGAACATCAGGTGGAGTGCATTATACCCCAATGTGTGCCCATATTAGGCCCATGCACGAACATCAAGTGTAGTGCGTTATACCCCAATGTGTGCCCATATTAGGCCCATACACGAACATCAAGTGTAGTGCATTATACCCCAATGTGTGCCCATATTAGGCCCATACACGAACATCAGGTGGAGTGCATTATACCCCAATGAGTGCCCATATTAGGCCCATACACGAACATCAGGTGGAGTGCATTATACCCCAATGTGTGCCCATATTAGGCCCATACACGAACATCAAGTGTAGTGCGTTATACCCAAATGTGTGCCCATATTAGGCCCATGCACGAACATCAAGTGTAGTGCGTTATACCCCAATGTGTGCCCATATTAGGCCCATACACGAACATCAGGTGGAGTGCATTATACCCCAATGAGTGCCCATATTAGGCCCATACACGAACATCAGGTGGAGTGCATTATACCCCAATGTGTGCCCATATGAGGCCCATACACGAACATCAGGTGGAGTGCGTTATACCCCAATGTGTGCCCATATTAGGCCCATACACAAACATCAAAAGGAGTACGTTATCGCCCAATATGGGTGTATCTGGTTGTTTTTTGAGGGTTTTTTTGCCAAAATACCGTTGGGATAATTAATTCTGCATTTGTAACATTTTCTGGTTTCATTATTTACGTTGAAGGTCATTTCCGGAACAGGAACGCAGCAAGGCCGAGGTGTCAAGGGTGATCGGGGTTTCCCTGGGCCCCAAGGCCCCAAGGGGGAACCTGGGTTCAGAGGTATGTCAAAAAACATCTTCCTTACAATCCTACCTTGATAAGAGGTCATCAACATATTACATATGCAAAATTGTCAGAATTTATGACCTCCCCACACCTATAATTCCATATCCGGTGTCCAGTTGAAGTCCTACTCGGCATCCCATGACTATAGCGAGTAAGTGTCGAGTATTCACAAACTGGCTTTACTTTACTTGTTGCATAAAAACAATTAATTACTTTTTATTCTTCTCTTTGGAATGTTGCAGCACTTTTCCGATCTACTATAATCTATACACTAAAGCGCGGCGTTACGCGCGCTGCTTGTGAGCAAGGAGGAAGCGGACACGCGGTAACATATAAACGCCTTTATTCAAGACTACACTGTAACACTGTACCGCTCCGGGCTGGGCGCCCGGTGTCTCTCATGAGGCCACGCCTACCCCTCGGACGTGGCCACCGCCCACTTGGTGCGTGGAATGATGTCACCACGCCAGTGGGCTTTTGTGTCCGCCACACGCGCCCCCCCAGAATTCCCGCGCACCTGGAGGGCCAGTTTGCGGGGCAGACGAATGACCCGGCCGAAGCGCCCCCTGGCGATCGGCGGCGTCCGGGGTGCAGGGATGCCAGGTGGGATGCCCCTGGCTGCTCCTGGGATGGGTGCCGGACCGGGGGGCGGCGTGGCTGGGCGGTGCCGGGGGTCCGCCCGCAGGAGGGCGGCCCCGACGTGGGGGTCGGGCCACTGGCGGTGGATGGTCCACATCGAGGTGGGCCGGCTTGAGGCGGTCTACCGAAACCCGGTCAGGAGTACCGCCGATGTCCAGGGTGAAGTGCTTCGCCCCGGTCTCCAGCACGCGGAAAGGCCCGTCGTACGGGGGCCGCAGTGGTGTCCGATGGGCATCGTGGCGGACGAAGACGTACTCCGCCGTGCGAAGCTCCGGGGCGACGTGCGTCGGTGGGTGCCCGTGGCATGCCGTTGGCACCGGGGCGAACCTCTGGGCGGTCTCTTGCAGAGCGGAGCGCTGCTGTGCCGCGGACCATGGTGCCGTGGAGTCGGGGAGGAACTCGCCCGGCACCCGCAGCGGTTGCCCGAAGACCAACTCCGCCGCGGATGCGCGCAGGTCCTCCTTGGGCGCCGTCCGGAGGCCCAGCAGGACCCAGGGGAGCCTGTCGACCCAGCCGCCGTCGCGGAGGGTGGCCCGGAGCGCGGCCTTCAATGAGCGGTGAAATCGCTCACACAGGCCGTTAGCCTGGGGGTGGTAGGCCGTGGTTCGGTGCAGCCGGACCCCGAGCCCCTGCGCAACCGCCCCCCAGAGCTCCGAGGTGAACTGGGGGCCGCGGTCGGATGAGATGTCTGAGGGGGCGCCGAACCTGGCGACCCAGGTGGCGATGAAAGCCTGCGCGACATCGGCCGCCGTTGTCGACGCCAAGGGCACGGCCTCCGGCCACCGGGTGGTGCGGTCCACCATGGTGAGGACGTGGGTGAAACCCCGCGAGGGGGGCAGAGGTCCCACCAGGTCCACGTGGACGTGGTCAAACCGGCGTTCCGGCACCGTGAACGGGGCCAACGGGGCCTGGGTGTGCCGGTGCACCTTGGCGCGCTGGCACGCGAGGCATGTCCTGGCCCAGCCGCGGACGGCCTTCCGGAGGCCATGCCAGACGAACTTGTCGGCGATCAGCCTTTGGGAGGCCCTCGCGCCCGGGTGGGACAGGCCGTGGATGGCGTCAAACACCTGGCGCTGCCAGCCCGCGGGCACAATGGGGCGAGGACGCCCGAGGGAGACGTCGCACAAGAGGGCCGCGCCCGCGCCGTCGAACGGCACCTCGGTGACGCGGAGGCCCGTGACGGCGGTCCGCAAGGCCTGGACGTCGGGGTCAGCGGCCTGGTCCGCTGCCATCCGGGCATAGTCGATGCCGAGGTGGACTGCGTGGGCGACGGCCCGGGAAAGGCAATCCGCCACCGGGTTGTCCTTCCCCGCGACGTGCTGGATGTCCGTCGTGTACTCGGACACGGCCGAGAGGTGACGCTGCTGCCGGGCCGACCACGGCTCGGTGACCTTGCCCATCGCGAAGATCAGCGGCTTGTGGTCGACGAAGGCAGTGAACGCCCGGCCCTCGAGCAGATGGCGGAAGTGCCTGACCGCCAAGTGAAGTCCGAGCAACTCGCGGTCGAAGGTACTGTAACGGCGTTCGGGCGGGCGAAGCTGCCGGCTAAAGAACGCCAGCGGTTGCCAAGCTCCACGCACCCATTGCTCGTGCACCGCGCCCACCGCGTAGTCCGAGGCATCGGTGGTGAGGGCGATCGGTGCATCGGGCGCCGGGTGCGCGAGCATGGTGGCGTTAGCCAAGGCGAGCTTCGCGCCCGTGAACGCCGTGTGCATCTGCTCGGTCCAGGTAACGTCGCCTTTGCCCGGCTTACCTCGGAGAGCTTCGTGCAGGGGGCGCAGGAGCTGGGCGATACGGGGCAGGAACCGATGGTAAAAGTTCACCATGCCCAGGAACTCCTGCAGCCCTCTGATCGTGCGGGGGCGCGGAAACCCCTTCACCGCCTCCACCTTGGCCGGCAGGGGGACGGCTCCGTGCCTGGTGACACGGTGCCCCAGAAAATCGATTGTGGCGGCGCCGAACCGGCACTTTGCGGGGTTCACAATCAGGCCATGCTGGCCCAGGCGTTCGAAGAGCGTGCGGAGGTGGCGTAGGTGCTCTTCGCGGGACGCGCTGGCGACGAGGATATCGTCCAGGTAGACGTAGACAAAATCCAAGTCGCGCAGGACGCTGTCCATCAGTCGCTGGAACGCCTGAGCCGCATTCTTCAGACCGAAGGGCATGCGCAGGAACTCGAAGAGTCCGAATGGCGTGATGACCGCCGTCTTCGGGACGTCCTCCGGCCTGACGGGGACCTGATGGTAGCCGCGTATGAGGTCCACCTTCGAGAAGAAGGACCTGCCCGCCAAACGGGCGGAAAAGTCCTGAATGTGGGGGACGGGGTAGCGGTCGGGAGTCGTGGCGTCATTGAGACGGCGATAGTCCCCGCACGGTCGCCATCCCCCGCCGGGCTTCGGCACGATGTGCAGCGGCGACGCCCAAGCGCTCTCTGAGCGCCGAACGATGCCGAGTCGCTCCAGGGTAGCGAACTCCGCTTTTGCCACCGCCAGCTTCGTCGGCTCGAGGCGGCGTGCCCGGGCGTAGACCGGTGGCCCGACGGTGGGGATGTGATGGGCCACCCCGTGCTTGACGGCCCCCGCCGAGAAGGTGGGCCGCGTGAGGGCCGGGAAACCGGCGAGGAGGCGGGTGAATGCGTCCGCTGCCGGAAGCGTACAGACCAACGTGGCCGGAACCGAATCGTTCGGCAAGCCGCTTGGCAAGCCGCTCGTTGAGCTGGGCAACGCACATGCGAGCGAGCTGAACGTCTCGGCCTGGACAAGCCGTCTGCGCTTGACGTCGACCAGGAGCCCATTAGCGCACAGGAAGTCCGCGCCAAGCAGTGCCATGGGCACGTCGGCGGTGACGAACGTCCATCGGAAAACCTGCCCTCCAAACCGCAGAGAGAGGCAGCGTTTTCCGTACGTACGGATGGGCGTCCCGTTCGCGGCAAGCAGCGCGGGGCCCCCACCCGCGGCGTGCTTGTCTGACATGCCGGCGGGAATGACACTCACCTGTGCTCCCGTGTCGCACAGGTAACGGCGCCCGGAGAAGGTGTCCGTTATGAACAGCAGGCTGCTCGAACGGCCGGCGCTCATCGCCACAATTGAGCGCCGGCCCGGGCGTTTCCCGACCCGTTGAAGGAGCACGGCGGATGACACCGCCGAGCTTCGTGGCCGAACTTGGCGTGGAACCAGCACCAGGTGGTGGAGCTGGAGGAGCGCGGCTGGCTCCGCCAGGCCGGTGGAGTCGACGGGTTTCCCCGCGGTGGCGGTTTTCGCCGCGGCGGTGGGCGGGGCGTGGCGGCGTTCACGAGGTGCGTATCAGCATGCTGCTGAACCACAGCGTGCTGTAGAAGATGATGCTGTGGAACATCAGCGTGCTGTAGAAGATGATGCTGTGGAACATCAGCGTGCTGTAGAAGATGATGCTGTGGAACATCAGCGTGCTGTAGAAGATGATGCTGTGGAACAGCAGCGTCGAAGGCCGTGACGGCCACGCCAACGCTCGCCCGCGTGTCCGAAGCGGCGAAGTACTTGTCCGCCTCGGCCGCCAATGCTCGGGGTTCCGTTAGCCCGGTCCCGGCCAACGCGAGGCGAACCTGCGCTGGAAGTTGGCGACGGAAAAGCGCCCGGAATAGCGAACCGGGGGCTTCGTCGCCCAACAGTGACAGCATATGGTCCATTCGGACCGACGGGCGCGTCTCACCGAGCTCGGGGAGATCCAGGAGGCGGTCGGCCCGTGCGTCGTCCGTGAGTCTGAACGTGGCTAGGAGTAGCCGCTTGAGTGCCTCGTACTTGTGGCCGTCCGGTGGGTGGCGAAGGACGGACACAACTCGAGCGGCCGTGCCGGGCCCGAGGGAGGCGACGACGTGGCAGTAGCGCGTGTCATCGCCGGTGAGGTGCCGAAGCTGAAATTGGGCTTCGGCCTGGACGAACCAGACTTCGGCCTGAGCCTCCCAAAATTCCGGAAGTTTGACGAAGGCGGCCATGGCGATGGCGTCGCGTGTGGAAGGATCGCTCCGGCAGATCCAACGTCGAGGGTCACCAATAAAGCGCGGCGTTACGCGCGCTGCTTGTGAGCAAGGAGGAAGCGGACACGCGGTAACATATAAACGCCTTTATTCAAGACTACACTGTAACACTGTACCGCTCCGGGCTGGGCGCCCGGTGTCTCTCATGAGGCCACGCCTACCCCTCGGACGTGGCCACCGCCCACTTGGTGCGTGGAATGATGTCACCACGCCAGTGGGCTTTTGTGTCCGCCACAACACAATACTTATCCCAGCTTTCCTTCCTCTTCCTCTTCCTCGACTTCCTCTTCTCTCCCCCTTCTTCTTTCTCTTCCCCTTATTCTTCTTCTTCTTCATCTTCCACCTCTTCTTCCTCTTCTTCCCCTTCTGCTTCTTCGTCTTCTTGCTCGTCTTCCTATTATCTCCCCTTCTTCTTCCCTTCCTCCTCTTCTCCTTCTTTCTCCTCTTCTCCTTCTGCTTCTTCCTCCTCTTCTTCCTATTTTCCTCCTCTTCCCCTTCTTCTTCTTCCTCGTCTTCTCCCCAGTCCTCCTCTTCCTCCTGTACTTCTTCTGCTTCTTCCTCTTCTACTGCCTCCTCCTCCTCTTCTTTTTCCTCTTCTTCTTCTTCCTGTTCCTCCTCTTCTTCTTCCTCCTCTTCCACCCCCTCTTCTTCTTCCTCTTTTTCCTCTTCTTCTTCCTCTTACTTTTTCCTCTTCTTCTTCCTCTTACTTTTTCCTCTTCCTCTTCTTCTTCTTCCTACTGTTCTTTCTCTTCTTCATCATCATCTTCTTCTTCTTCTTCTTTTGCTAATTAGCCAGGCTCTCATGGAGAATTACATATTCATGACTATATCATGGTAATTCTACACATGTGTGGTAATATTAGATCTGGTTTACCTGTTTTGAATGCTTCCAATGAAGAGGCCGAGGCACATGATTGTGGTAGCTAGTTTCAATCATAGAGGATCCAGGGAAAGAAAGAGTGTTTGAGTGCCGGGTGGTCGATCGCCTCTTGGAAAAAGCGATGAGGCCCTCAAGTTGTAGCATCACCATGTTGTAAATACTTGGACTTGTTCATCTCCACTAAACCATTGTTCATTTTCTCAACATACTAAACCTATTGACATCACTTAGGCCTTCCAAACTTCTCCATCTGTCACTCAGCATTTTCTCCCCACATCCCGGCGTCCTATCGCCATAGTTACCAGAGACAAATCTAGAGGCCCTTCTCTGGACTTGTTCGAGTTGCTGCGCATCTTTCTGTAGATATGGATCCCATGCTGCTGATGCGTACTCTAATACAGATCTGGCCATAGTTTCATAGGCAGCCATCTTTTAGGACTGCAGTCACCTGACTTCCTTCTGAGAAAGCTTCGAGTTATTTTGGCCTTGTCGGCGACCATGTCAGCGTGTTTAGACCACATCAGGTTACCTGTGAAGGTGACACCAAGGTCCTGAACGATCTGTTTGAGCAGGAGGTATTCTGTTCGGTGAGTCTCCTTGGTTCTGTTAGGTATGATCCTGAAGGAGCTGGGGCTCCCACGTCGATCGGAAGAATGGACGCGACAAAAAGCTGGAATTCATCCGAGTTGCTTTAATCAAACCAAACACTCAGGCACTCTGAAAAGCCCGTTTATCGGGCAGCAATATATATACATATTATCCCGGAGCGTTTGCCCAGGAAAGGCGAGAGGGGGCGTGGCCGAGCGTCCTGGCTGCGGCCTGGCAAGTTGAGGGCGAGCCTGCCCGGGCATGCCCGGGCGTCCCGACCGAGGCCTGGCAAGTTGAGCGCGGGCCTGCCCGGGCGTCCTGGACGAGCCCGGCATGGTGATCGCTCCGCGTCCTTGATAGGTGCAAGGCGATTGTGAAAACCCAGCGGTAGCCGCTACACACGTCCCCCCAGAATCGACTTGCACCGGCAGGGTCAATTTGAGGGGGGTCCTGATGACCCGGCCGAAGCGACCCCTGGCGGGTCGTGGGAGGGGGTCCGGTGTGGTGGTGGGCGGTCGAGTGGGGGGCACCGTGGACGGGGGGCGGCCTCGCCGCAGCGGAAGGGCCACCCGTGGTGGGTGGTCGACGTCCACGTGCGCCGGCTTGAGGCGGTCCACCGCAATCCGGTCCGACCTGCCGCCGATGTCGATGACGAACGACTTGTCGCCCCGTCGCAGCACCCGGAAGGGCCCGTCGTACAGCGGCCGGAGTGGCCCCCGATGTGCGTCGTGACGCACAAAAACATACTCCGCTGTGCGAAGTGCTGGGGGGACGTAGGACTGGGGGTCACCGTGGTGGGATGTTGGCACGGGGGCAAACCGTCGGGCGGCCTCCTGGAGGTCCGAGCGCTGGTGAGCTGCGGACCAGGGACTGGTAGCGTCGGGCACGAATTCGCCCGGGACGCGTAGCGCCTGGCCATAGACCAGCTCGGCGGTGGATGCCTGGAGGTCCTCCTTGGGGGCCGTGCGGAGGCCCAAAAGGACCCACGGCAGCCGGTCGGCCCAACCGCCGTCTTGAAGGCCGGCCATGAGCGCGGCCTTCATGGAGTGGTGGAATCGCTCACACAACCCGTTTGCTTGGGGGTGGTAGGCCGTAGTGCGGTGGAGCTTGACCCCAGGTTGCGGGCGACTGCGCCCCACAGCTCGGAGGTGAACTGTGGTCCGCGGTCTGACGAGATGTCCGCCGGTGCGCCGAAGCGGGCGACCCAGGTGGCGATGAAAGCCTGCGCCACGTCGGCGGTGGTGGTGGAGACGAGGGGAACGGCCTCCGGCCACCTGGTGGTCCTATCCACCATAGTGAGCAGGTGTGTGAACCCCCGTGACAGGGGGAGGGGGCCCACCAGATCCACGTTGACGTGGTCGAAACGTCGTTCGGGCACGGTGAAAGGTGCCAGCGGGGCCTGGGTGTGTCGGTGGACCTTGGCCCGTTGGCAGGCCGTGCAGGTGCTGGTCCAATCGCGGACGTCCCGACGAAGGCCGTGCCAGACGAATCGCGCCGACACCAGCTTCTGGGAAGCTTTCCGGCCCGGGTGGGAAAGGCCGTGGAGGGAGGCGAAGATGCGGCGTTGCCAGGTGACGGGCACGATGGGGCGAGGCTGCCTTGGGAGACGTCGCAGAGCAGGACAGTGTCCGCGAAGGGGATGTCGACCAGGCGGAGGCCCGTGTCCGCCGCCCGGAGGGCTTGCACCGTGGTGTCGGTGGTTTGGTCCGCCGCCATAAGCGCAAAGTCCACGCCCAGGTGGACCGCGTTCGCGCTGGCCCGGGAAAGACAGTCGGCCACGGCGTTGTTTTTGCCGGCGACGTGCCGGATGTCCGTGGTAAACTCCGACACGGCGGAGAGGTGGCGCTGTTGGCGGGTCGACCACGGCTCCGTGACCTTGGCCATGGCGTAAACCAACGGCTTGTGGTCGACGAACGCCGTGAAAGGTCGGCCCTCCAGGAGGTGGCGGAAATGGCGGACGGCCAGGTGTAGACCGAGGAGCTCCCGGTCAAACGTGCTGTATTTGAGCTCGTTCGGCCGGAGCTGCCGGCTGAAAAAAGCGAGTGGCTGCCAAACCCCGTTCACCCATTGCTCATGTACGGCGCCCACCGCGTAGTCGGAGGCATCCGTGGTGAGGGCGATGGGAGCGTTGAGCACTGGGTGAGCGAGCAGTGTTGCGTCGGCGAGGGCCCGCTTTGAGCTTTGGAAGGCCGCATCCATTGCTGCGGACCAGGCGATGTCGTGCTTGGCCGGCTTGCCCCGGAGGGCTTCGTAGAGGGGCCGCATGAGTTGAGCAGCGCGGGGCACGAAGCGGTGATAAAAATTCACCATTCCCAGGAATTCCTGCAGGGCCTTTATGGTGCGGGGACGCGGGAACGTGGTGATGGCCTCGACCTTGGTTGGCAGCGGCACGGCCCCGTTCTTGGTGATGTGGTGGCCCAAAAAATCAACGGCCGTCGTGCCGAAGTGGCATTTGGCCGGGTTGACGATGAGGCCGTGCTCGCTGAGGCACCCGAACAGTGTTCGGAGGTGGAGGAGGTGCTCGGCCCGGGACGTGCTGGCGACGAGGATGTCGTCCAGGTAAACGAAAAGGAACGGCAGGTCACGCAGCACGCTGTCCATCAAGCGCTGGAATGCCTGAGCCGCGTTCTTGAGACCAAACGGCATCCGCAAGAATTCGAATAAGCCGAACGGCGTGATGACTGCCGTTTTAGGGACGTCGGCCGCCCTGACAAGTACCTGGTGATATCCCCGTATGAGATCAATTTTCGAAAAAATGACCCGTCCTGCCAGACGGGCGGAGAAGTCTTGGATATGCGGGATCGGGTACCTGTCGGGGGTGGTAGCGTCATTGAGACGGCGGTAGTCGCCACACGGGCGCCATCCACCCCCCGGCTTTGGCACGATGTGCAGTGGCGAGGCCCACGCGCTATCGGAGCGCCGCACGATGCCGAGGTGCTCCAATGCGTCGAATTCGGCCTTCGCCACGGCGAGCTTGGCTGGGTCGAGGCGGCGGGCCCTGGCGTAGACCGGCGGGCCCGTGGTTGGTATGTGGTGCTCGATCCCATGCCGTACTGCGACGGCCGAAAACGTCGGCCGCGTGAGGGCCGGGAACTCCGTGAGCAGGCGAGCAAACTCGTTCGCCGCCGGGAGGGCGCATGCCAGCTCGGTCGGCGTGGAGCTGCTCAATGTGCATATCAGGGAGCTGAAGGTTTCGGCGTTGATTAAACGACGCCGTTGGACGTCCACCAGCCGTCCGTGTGCACAGAGGAAGTCGGCGCCTAGCAGAGCCATGGGCACGTTTGCGGTTACAAACGTCCAAGCAAAGCGTTGGCCGCCTAAGCAGAGGGTGACGTTGCGCGGGCCGAAGGTGCGGATGGTCGATCCGTTGGCCGCAACCAAGGAGGGGCCGCAAACCGCGGACTGCCTGTCCTGGTCAGAGGCGGGTATGACGCTCAGTTGGGCGCCGGTGTCGCACAGGAAGCGCCGTCCGGACGCTTTATCCGTGATGAACAGTAAGTTGCCCGTGTGGCCGGCGCTCATGGCTGGTAATGAACGCCGGCCCGGCCGTTTCCCGGCCTGCCGAAGGTGCACGGGGGTCGGCATGTCCGGGCCTTCTGTCCGAACCTGGCATGATAGTAACACCACGCTTGGTCAGGTGGAGGCCCCGGTCGTCGTGCTGGAGGTGGTCAGCTCGGTGTAGCGGCCGCCAATTGCGTCAGCAGTTCGGTCGTCGACCGTGCCGGGTGCTCGGGCGCCATGGGTGTTGCGTCGGACGGCGGTGGGTCCCATGTCGCCGCTGCGATGCGCTGACCTGCGGCGGAGATCTTGTCGGCTTCTCTGGCAAGGGCCCGGGGATCTGTGATCGTCGTGCTTGCCAGGGCGAGGCGTACCGGGTTAGGCAGCTGACGGAGGAACAGCTCCCGGAACAGGAATGCCGGAGAGTGCTCGCCGAGCAGTGAAAGCATGTAGTCCATTCGCTCGGAAGGGCGCGTGTCGCCGAGCTCGGGCAGGTCGAGCAGGCGCCGTGCGCGTTCCGCTGATGGGAGGGCGAAAGCGTCGAGGAGAAGCTTCTTAATCGCGCCGTATTTGTTAGCGGCTGGCGGGCTCTCGAGGAGGCTCAGGGCGCGGGCCGCGGTGGCCGAACCGAGCGCTGCTACCACATGGTGGAAGCGGGTGTCGTCGGCCGTGATGCCTCGCAGGGCGAACAGGGAATCCGCCTGTGCGAACCAAACCGCCGCGTAAGCCTCCCAGAAGGTAGGCAGTTTAAGGGCGACTGCCGTGTCCATGTCGGTAGGTCACCAATGAAGGAGCTGGGGCTCCCACGTCGATCGGAAGAATGGACGCGACAAAAAGCTGGAATTCATCCGAGTTGCTTTAATCAAACCAAACACTCAGGCACTCTGAAAAGCCCGTTTATCGGGCAGCAATATATATACATATTATCCCGGAGCGTTTGCCCAGGAAAGGTGAGAGGGGGCATGGCCGAGCGTCCTGGCTGCGGCCTGGCAAGTTGAGGGCGAGCCTGCCCGGGCGTCCCGACCGAGGCCTGGCAAGTTGAGCGCGGGCCTGCCCGGGCGTCCTGGACGAGCCCGGCATGGTGATCGCTCCGCGTCCTTGAAAGGTGCAAGGCGATTGTGAAAACCCAGCGGTAGCCGCTACAATCCTAATGACTGCATTTCGATGGATTAAATTTCATCTTCCTTCTTTTCTCCTACTGCTCAAGCAATGACAGGCCATCTTGGAATTCTCTGTTGTCCTCCTTATCCAATATTCCATTGAAGAGAGAGGCGGCGCCATTGTTTTAGCGTCTCTGGTACCCAGAGTGCAGCGGGAAGCAACGACACGTCTCCCAAACCCAGTGGCTGTGTTTGTCTCGTCTAATGGTCCTGTGTTTGTCTCTTCTAATGGTCCTGTGTTTGTCTCGTCTAATGGTCCTGTGTTTGTCTCGTCTAATGGTCCTGTGTTTGTCTCGTCTAATGGTCCTGTGTTTGCCTCGTCTAATGGTCCTGTGTTTGTCTCGTCTAATGGTCCTGTGTTTGTCTCGTCTAATGGTCCTGTGTTTGTCTCGTCTAATGGTCATGTGTTTGTGTTGTCTAATGGTCCTGTGTTTGTCTCGTCTAATGGTCCTGTGTTTGTCTCGTCTAATGGTCCTGTGTTTGTCTCGTCTAATGGTCCTGTGTTTGGCTCGTCTAATGGTTCTGTGTTTGTCTCGTCTAATGGTCCTGTGTTTGTCTCGTCTAATGGTCCTGTGTTTGTCTCGTCTAATGGTCCTGTGTTGTGTCTCGCGTAAAGGAGACGAAATGGGATAGGCCATAGTTTGTAAACCACTGTGACATGCATGGTAAATGTGTAAACCAGTGCGACATGCATGTTAAGGGTGTAAACCAGTGTGACATGCATGGTAATGGTGTAAACCAGTGTGACATGCATGTTAAGTGTGTAAACCAGTGTGACATGCATGGTAAGTGTGTAAACCAGTGTGACATGCATGGTAAATGTGTAAACCAGTGCGACATGCATGTTAAGGGTGTAAACCAGTGTGACATGCATGGTAATGGTGTAAACCAGTGTGACATGCATGTTAAGTGTGTAAACCAGTGTGACATGCATGGTAAATGTGTAAACCAGTGTGACATGCATGGTAAGTGTGTAAACCAGTGTGGCATGCATGGTAAGTGTGTAAACCAGTGTGACATGCATGGTAAGTGTGTAAACCAGTGTGACATGCATGCTAAGGATGTAAACCACTGTGACATGCATGACAAGTGTGTAAACCAGTGTGACATGCATGCTAAGGATGTAAACCACTGTGACATGCATGGTAAAGGTGTAAACCAGTGTGACATGCATGGTAAGGGTGTAAACCAGTGTGACATGCATGGTGAGGGTGTAAACCACTGTGACATGTATGGTAAGGGTGTAAACCACTGTGACATGCATGGTAAGTGTGTAAACCAGTGTGACATGCATGGTAAGGGTGTAAACCACTTTGACATGCATGGTAAGGGTGTAAACGTCTGTGACATGCATGGTAAGGGTGTAAACCACTTTGACATGCATGCTAAGGGTGTAAACCACTGTGACATGCATGGTAAGGGTGTGAACCACTTTGACATGCATGGTAAGGGTGTAAACCACTTTGACATGCATGGTAAGGGTGTCAACCACTGTGACATGCATGGTAAGGGTGTAAACCAGTGTGACATGCATGGTAAGGGTGTAAACCACTGTGACATGCATGGTAAGGGTGTAAACCAGTGTGGCATGCATGGTAAGGGTGTAAACAAGTGTGACATGCATGGTAAGGGTGTAAACCAGTGTGACATGCATGGTAAGGGTGTAAACCAGTGTGACATGCATGGTAAGGGTGTAAACCAGTGTGACATGCATGGTAAGGGTGTAAACCACTGTGACATGCATGGTAAGGGTGTAAACCACTGTGACATGCATGGTAAGGGTGTAAACCACTGTGACATGCATGGTAAGGGTGTAAACCACTTTGACATGCATGGTAAGGGTGTAAACCACTTTAACATGCATGGTAAGGGTGTAAACCACTGTGACATGCATGGTAAGGGTGTAAACCAGTGTGACATGCATGGTAAGGGTGTAAACCACTGTGACATGCATGGTAAGGGTGTAAACCACTGTGACATGCATGGTAAGGGTGTAAACCACTGTGACATGCATGGTAAGGGTGTAAACCATTGTGACATGCATGGTAAGGGTGTAAACCAGTGTGACGTGCATGGCAAGGGTGTAAACCAGTGTGACATGCATGGTAATTGGTAAGGGTGTAAACCATTGTGACATGCATGGTAAGGGTGTAAACCAGTGTGACGTGCATGGTAAGGGTGTAAACCAGTGTGACGTGCATGGTAAGGGTGTAAACCAGTGTGACATGCATGGTAAGGGTGTAAACCAGTGTGACGTGCATGGTATGTAAACCAGTGTGACGTGTATGGTAAGGGTGTAAACCAGTGTGACGTGCATGGTAAGGGTGTAAACCAGTGTGACGTGCATGGTAAGGGTGTAAACCAGTGTGACGTGCATGGTAAGGGTGTAAACCAGTGTGACGTGCATGGTAAGGGTGTAAACCAGTGTGACGTGCATGGTAAGGGTGTAAACCAGTGTGACGTGCATGGTAAGGGTGTAAACCAGTGTGACATGCATGGTAAGGGTGTAAACCAGTGTGACGTGCATGGTCAGGGTGTAAACCAGTGTGACGTGCATGGTAAGGGTGTAAACCAGTGTGACATGCATGGTAAGGGTGTAAACCAGTGTGACGTGCATGGTAAGGGTGTAAACCAGTGTGACGTGTATGGTAAGGGTGTAAACCAGTGTGACATGCATGGTAAGGGTGTAAACCAGTGTGACGTGCATGGTAAGGGTGTAAACCAGTGTGAAGTGTATGGTAAGGGTGTAAACCAGTGTGGCGTGCATGGTAAGGGTGTAAACCAGTGTGGCGTGCATGGTAAGGGTGTAAACCAGTGTGGCGTGCATGATAAGGGTGTAAACCAGTGTGACGTGCATGGTAAGGGTGTAAACCAGTGTGACGTGCATGGTAAGGGTGTAAACCAGTGTGACGTGCATGGTAAGGGTGTAAACCAGTGTGACGTGCATGGTAAGGGTGTAAACCAGTGTGACGTGCATGGTAAGGGTGTAAACCAGTGTGACGTGCATGGTAAGGGTGTAAACCAGTGTGACATGCATGGTAAGGGTGTAAACCAGTGCGACGTGCATGGTAAGGGTGTAAACCAGTGTGACGTGCATGGTAAGGGTGTAAACCAGTGTGACATGCATGGTAAGGGTGTAAACCAGTGTGACGTGTATGGTAAGGGTGTAAACCAGTGTGACGTGTATGGTAAGGGTGTAAACCAGTGTGACATGCATGGTAAGGGTGTAAACCAGTGTGACGTGCATGGTAAGGTTGTAAACCAGTGTGACGTGTATGGTAAGGGTGTAAACCAGTGTGGCGTGCATGGTAAGGGTGTAAACCAGTGTGGCGTGCGTGGTAAGGGTGTAAACCAGTGTGGCGTGCATGGTAAGGGTGTAAACCAGTGTGACGTGCATGGTAAGGGTGTAAACCAGTGTGACATGCATGGTAAGTGTGTAAACCAGTGTGACGTGCATGGTAAGTGTGTAAACCAGTGTGACGTGCATGGTAAGGGTGTAAACCAGTGTGACGTGCATGGTCAGGGTGTAAACCAGTGTGACATGCATGGTAAGGGTGTAAACCAGTGTGACATGCATGGTAAGTGTGTAAACCAGTGTGACGTGCATGGTGACTGTGTGTTCGCAAAGAGCTATTTTGTTGAGAATCTCGTTCTTTTAGCTCCGATTCTTCACAAACAGGGAATTGCATCATGGAATCCATTTATCCATTTGAAGGGAACACTGTCCTCGTGGTGTTGCCTTTGCTTACACTTGTTTATCAAATACAACGACAGCGCGGACAGACAGAAAGCAGACAACCTGGAGTTTGGACGCAGGACAATTCCCCACATAGCAAGTTGTTGTTTTTCTTGCCAAGGCCTTTCTTTCTGTCTAGGATTAAAATCCCCCTGCTTTTTGTTTTGATCACCTTTTGGTTTGTCAGTTTTTATCAGGTGAGTGAACAGGCATGTTCTTTGCGTGTAGTGCTTACATACCTGTGTTTGTGAGCAAGATGCTGTGCACCTGACATCACACGTTCGTCCATTCTTCCGCAAACACCGTCACTGAGCAGCTTTTAATTGTTTAATTGGTGTAGTTTGTGATAGTAACTTTGATTTGAGTCGAATCCTGTTAGTTAACGTTTCCGCATTCCAGGTACATGCAGGTGTTCATAAAATGCGATGACACTCACGATGGAATTAAAACTGAAATCACAAAGAAGAAGAAGAAACAGGAAGTAGGAATGAGGTTACTCATCCAGTTCCAGGTTGATCATGCAGGAATGATTACCTACATTCCATCATCTCCCACTCCTGTCCCGGCCAGTCATTGCCCCACCTTTCTTTCCACACACCTGTGTGTACGGTAATATTTTACGAGTACCCGACTGCAAAGCCGCAATGAGCCGGCGAAGCCAAAGCCTCTTGCCACTATTTTACCCATCACGATGGCATCAGCGGGTTAGGTAGTTGGTAGTAGGTAGGTGTAGTAGGTACCGTACCTGGTAATACTTGGTAAAAGAGAAGAGCAGACAGTCCTCCCCAATACCTACATACAATAAATGTCACAAGAAGCTTCAGGAAGTACTATACAATGTGCTAGCTTAGGGCCTATTTTAAGAAATTTTAACTGGGCTTAATATACGTTTTCACAGTATGTGTGTAGTCTTCTAACTTCAGTCGCTGTCAGGGCTGGTTCTCTCCAGGCACTGCGGCTTCCTCCACCAGAAGAAGCTAGCTTGCAGAAAGATCAGTGCCGACAGATCAGATGATAGCGCCGTTTCAACGGCAATGTGTGACTGTCGTTAATCAAACCGTGTCGATGGCGCTGATTGGCTGACCTAAGATGATCGCTGATTGGTCAGCTCACAAAATTTCGCAAATTCAGACCTAAAATGACACCATTTGCATTCTGGATGAGATTAAAATTGATTACATTTACTTCTTGATTAATTCGGTGAATTCCGTCTCAACTTCGGATATTTCTGGCCGTGAAAAACTAACCCCTACGGCCGCGAGATTTCTAAAAAATAATTCTTCGTCAATTTTAGAATATTTGACGCCGTTTTCACCCTCCGAAACGCGTAATAAGCTTTTTTGAAGTATTTTTTCAAATGCTCGAATCTCATTGGTTCCGGTGTTTGATGACGATTTTCGTTTAAGATAACCAGGCCCGTGCGGGCCGAGGTTGGTCCTAAAGTATTTTAATTACAAATTAGAGGTGCATAAGATTGTGAATCAAACAAAGACGGGTGAAACAAACTCCTATGGAACTTTTTCAAATTTGTTATGCATACTTCCGCATCCGCAAGATGGCGGCCTCCATTAAGCGATTTGGTGCGTCAAAGCTTCGAAATTCTCAAGCCAAGGGATCCAGCATAATCTGTTTTTTCAACATAATACGTACGCATTCATTGACAACACCGGCTTCGCCGGCTACTAGTACCGGACTGCAAAGCCGCAATGAGCCGGCGAAGCCAAAGCCTCTTGCCACTATTTTACCCATCACTATGGCATCAGTAGGTTAGGTCGTTGGTAGTAGATAGGTGTAGTAGGTACCGTACCTGGTAAGACTTGGTAAAAGAAAAGAGCAGACAGTCCTCCCCAATACCTACATACAATAAATGTCACAAGAAGCTTAAGGAAGTAACTATACGATGTGCTAGCTTAGGGCCTATTTTAAGAAATTTTAACTGGGCTTAATATACGTTCTCACAGTATGTGTGTAGTCTTCTAACTTCAGTCGCTGTCAGGGCTGGTTCTCTCCAGGCACTGCGGCTTCCTCCACCAGAAGAAGTTAGCTTGCAGTAAGATCAGTGCCGACAGATCAGACGATAGCGCCGTTTCAACGGCAATGTGTGACTGTCGTTAATCAAACCGTGTCGATGGCGCTTATTGGCTGACCTAAGCTGGTCGCTGATTGGTCAGCTCACAAAATTTCGCAAATTCAGACCTAAAATGACACCATTTGCATTCTGGATGAGATTAAAATTGATAAAATTTACTTCTTGATTCATTCGGTGAACTCCGTCTCAACTTCGGATATTTCCGGCCGTGAAAAACTATCCCCTACGGCCACGAGATTTCTAAAAAATAATTCTTCGTCAATTTTAGAATACTTGACGCCGTTTTCACCCTCCGAAACGCGTAATAAGCTTTTTTGAAATAATTTTTGAAATGCTCGAATCTCATTGGTTCCGGTGTTTGGTGACGATTTTCGTTGAAGATAACGAGGTTGGTCTTAAAGTATTTTAATTACACATTAGAGGTGCATCAGATTGTGAATCAAACAAAGACGGGTGAAACAAACTCCTATTGAACCTTTTCAATTTGTTATGCATACTTCCGCATCCGCAAGATGGCGGCCTCCATTGAGCGATTTGGTGCGTCACAGCTTCGGAATTCTCAAGCCAAGGGATCCAGCATAATCTGGTTTTCAACATAATACGTACGCGTTTATTCACAACACCGGCTTCGCCGGCTATGAGTATCAGTTTTTTTTAAATAGAAATCGATTTTTTGTAATAAGTAATAGCTAATTTTTTTTCCTTTCCTTTTTAGCGCTCTTGCACCCTGCTAAGCCCCGCCCTAAAAAAAAACCGAATTTCACTGCTACCAGATCACATGACGTATGACGTCACCTCCAGAACAAAGTCCATGCCATCTCGATTCGCTATGCTTCGGCTCGTGATCCTTTCCTTGTAATTTGTACGTACTCTACTTTTGATTTGCGATCGTCGAGTTATTCCAAAGTTCATCGGTTAATAAACAGCGGAAATGCCTGCAAGGTGCCTTGTTGCAGGTTGCAACAACACAACAAAAGATGGAGTTAGTCTTCACCTTTTTCCTAAGGATGCAAATCTGCGGAAAATCTGGACGGGAAAGGTAAGATTGACGAGGTCAATCTGGCAAGGACCAAGTGATTCCAGCGTTATATGTAGCGCACACTTCAGCGATAGTGACTACGACAGTGGCCTGTACTCAGAATTTAACATCATAAAGTTGAGACGGCTCAAGCCTGATGCCGTTCCGGTAATTAAATGCAGAATTAAGCCCGACACAGAGAAAAAAAAAGAAGTGGAAGAACGGAAAAGAATGAGGGTAAGTGTTGACTGGATACAATGTAGATATCATCATCAATCATGACCGTATAATTCGTTCACGCTCATGTACTACTCGTACTAACAAGCATTCTGAGTATTGCGCTGCAATACATGTCCCCTACCAAAGTTCAAAGTGCCATAACTTTGTCAAAAATGATCGAATATGCAAATTTATGCACGGTTGATGCTGGTTTTCAAACTTGATCTGAGGTATGCTGAGACACGTGTGTCACGCCTCGCCTCGTTGATAAGCCCGCAAGGTCGCTCCGTGGAGCAGCCTGCACGTATTGCACTGTGTGAATTATATAATTACCAACTCACGGTCTGAGGTAACTCGGCTAAAAATTATCCGATTTGCACCAAATAAAGTTTATGAATGGTTGCACAGACCCCTACCTCTCACTAAAAGTGGAAACAGAATGTAAATTGGAGTTAAAACAAGTGTTTGATTTGTATCAAGCAAATGCACGTGGAGCGTGCTTGTGAGCGAGCTGCGTTCTGGAGGTGACGTCACATGGATTACGTCATCGGCTTTGAGGTATGGGGCAGAATTTTTAGGGGCGTTCCCAAGTGGTTCGGTTTACTTTCATTTTTAATGTTTCAGAGTGAATATAACAAAAAATCAATGCCATATTTGAATTCACCATAAAAAGACTCATTTGGATGACATCAAATGTATTTTGAGTGAGATTCCGTGGCTGTGAACCTTTAAGGCCCTTTGTCTTTTATTCAACTCGGTTCCTTGGTATATTTCTTATCAAATAACACGTGGGAAATTTATTTATTTTCCATTACACCTGTATAACAATAAATGTGTCCTTCTGCAGGTAAATTAAAGTTACGAATACAATCTGTCAAACCTACATAATGGAATGGCCTTTGACAATAACATCTTAGGGTCTTGACTTTGAGGCCCTGTTGAGCCGTCAAATAACACCAGGTGGTTGACTCAGCCCATCATCCTTCTGAGATTGGCAAAATGAGTGCCAGCTTCCTGGGAAGACTGGGTCATGTGAGTAATCAGAGTGGCGACCCGTGCGGGATTGTGCCCCGCTAGGCCCAGGATCGTGCCCCCCTAACGTGCGAATTAAACGATACGTTAGTGAAATTATGTAATGTTTGAATGGCGACGTTGAATGATCTTCAGTTCAAGATCTATTTTGTGTGGTTACCTTCCTTTGCAGGGCAAATTGGCTTACCAGGTCCCCCAGGAGGAACAGAAGGTTGGTGAACCAATCATAATGCTTTATTGTCATCTCTACGTTCATTACAAAGGTTTATATTTGTGTCAAATAATAAAAAAATTAATAGTAATAAAAGGTGAAACGTTCTTCAACAGGAGAAACATTCCGTGGACTACCTGGGCTTCCAGGACCACGAGGTCCTCAGGGACCTCCTGGTGACCCCGGTCGAGATGGTACTTCGTTTCCTGGACAGAAAGGGCGGGATGGGATACGTGGGCGTGCTGGTGCTCCTGGTTTGCCTGGGCCTCCTGGAGAACCCGGTAAGGATTTGAAAACTCAAGACAATTAAAAATGTCATAAATTATAAATGTTCCAATGGATGAAATCAACGGAATGTTGATCGAGCTGTGATAATCGCCGTGAAAATCAAGGGGGAAGCTGAAGTTTCGAGCAATAACCTTTCAACGAAGTAAAAGAAGTAGGTGGCACAAGGTAGCATCGTTTTTAAGTGATACACCTCAACAGAGGGCAATGGATCAACAGACAAATATATTGAGGCTCAAAAGGTACACAGGAAAAACAGTGGGATGAGGACAAATAGGAATACCAAAGCACCAGGAGACGAATTGTCTAAGTGTGAGAACAGGGTCTCAGCAACTGTGCTAAAACCAGGTAGTGAAATGGGGACAGATCACAAGATGTTAGACCACAGAAGACTTGTAGGGAAGACATTGAAACGACTAATCCTGCAGGTAAGAGATGGAGACGACTGACTCAGAAAGACAGTTTCACAGGTGAGAAAAGATGGGCTTGGAAGGATGGAGGTGAGCATTGAGTTTTGACGAGGGAGGCTAACGAGGTTAGGGATTCTGATAGAATGTACATGACTTGGAGCGACATATGTGTTTCATATGTCGAAATGAACACGGAATTATGACAAAGGCGAGAAACCACCACATGCCAATTGCAATGAAAAACAAGAAAAAGCAATCAGAGATTGCAAACCCCTGCCAGGATGTATTTTCAGTGGTTTTTAAGGCTTTTGTGTGAAAACAAATATGGCGGCCCAACCACGTGACCGATGACATCATCATTATTATTTTTTCTCCACTAATTTATTCTTTAGATTATGCTCAATAAATTTAATCTTGATCGGATGAAGTTTTGTACTTGTCGAATTATGATATCATAATGGAGGCACCTATGACATCATCATGAACGTATTTTATTCCCCATGGAGAGTTCTTTACAATGAGCCATGTCTCAATTTTTTCTATTCAGCACTTTTGGAGACATAGAGGTGCAAAGGTTTTCGGTTTTTCCAAGATGGCGGCCGAACCACGTGACCAATGACATCATCATTAACATATTTTATTCTGCATGGAGAGTTCTTTGCAATGAGCCATGTCTCAATTTTTTCTATTCAGCACTTTTGGAGACATAGAGGTGCAAAGTTTTTCGGTTTTTCCAAGATGGCGGCCGAACCACGTGACCAATGACATCATCATTAACATATTTAATTCTGCATGGAGAGTACTTTGCAATGAGCCATGTCTCAATTTTTTCTATTTAGCACTTTCGGAGATATAGAGGTGCAAAGTTTTTTGGTTTTTCCAAGATGGTGGCCGAACCACGTGACTGATGCCGTCATCAATTGGGCACAGTCCATTCCAGGGCAAGACAAATGTGTGTGTAAAGTTTGGTGATTCTACATGCAGCGGTGTAGACGTAGTACTGCGCACAGACAAACAGACACACAGATGAAAAATCGGTCAGAGACCGAGGACTTGACGGAATTTACTTTTTTATGGGCCATTTAGGACAAATATGGCGGCCGAACCACATGACCGATGACGTCATCATTAACATATTTTATTCCCCATGGAGAGTTCTTTACAATGAGCCATGTCTCAATTTTTTCTGTTCAGCACTTTCGGAGATATAGAGGTGCAAATTTTCTCGGTTTTTCCAAGATGGCGGCCGAACCACGTGACCGATGACGTCATCATTTGGGCACAGTATATTAGAGGGCAAGACAAATACGTGTGCAAAGTTTGGCGATTCTATGTGCAACGGTGTAGACGTGGTGCTGCAAACAGACAGACCGACAAACCAACCAACCGATCAACATACTTGCCGGAATCCTTTTATTTCCGGCAAGTAACAAACAGACTCAAATGCAATACCCTCTCCTCAGGCGAGGGTAATAAAGAAACGCACACAGGCCGACAGGTGAGCTCACTTCCTGATCCGGAATGCCCCATTCAAGGAAAAAAAATTTCTTCTGAAATGGGTATTTGTGGGCAGGGCTCGGTGCTCGATTCAGGACCCCTTGCATCTTCTTCTTCTTTTGTATGCAGCCCGTGGCTGTATACAGCAGCATCATTTGACGGAGGCACAGCTGTGCTACTGATGCAGTGCTTGTTGGGGTTAGGTTAAAAAAAATTCAGATCCAGATCCAGATCTTCACCAAAATCTAATCATTTTGTGCTTGCCCCACACCTAAGCTGTCCACCAAGTTTCGTCTGAATCCGTCCACAAATGTTTGAGATATCCTGTTCACAGACAGACAGGGGTGAAAACATGGCCTCCATCCACCTTCGGTGGTGGAGGTATTAATGAGGATCAGAACCAAACGGGGTATATGTTGAGCCACAGAGCTCATGTCACCAGGATCTGTGCCTGATGAGGTGTAGAGGGTGGCCTACACAGGTGATAACTCAGGAGCATGTTGTGAAGGGGGTGAATCATCTTGTGAAGGAGAATATGGGCAGCTTGGCCATTGCATGGTTTGAGACACCCGGAAGAGCAGATTATGAACAAGACAGCAGGGCAAGGTGAACATGGCTGGATGCAGCACGAAGAGTGAACCATGAGGCAAGATCTGCATTAGGAAATTCAGCAACTGTGTGAGACTGGCTGTGCCACTGTAGGCCTTGGCAGCGCTGATGTGTCGGGGTGGCAGAACTCATAATAAACATGTTGGTAAATAAAATCTTCACAAATAGGAAAATAAATCTCAGGAAAGTGGTTGCTGGGCGGATGTGATGTCAAATTTGTGAAGAGTGCAGTCAGTGATGTGAGTTGGTCTTACAGACAGATGCAGACACAGACACAGACACACAGACACACACAGACACACAGACACACACAGACACACACACAGACACAGACACAGACACACACATTCACAGACACACACACACACAGACACACACAGACAGACACAGACACACACAGACACACACAGACACAGACACAGACACACACACAGACACACACAGACACAGACACACACAGACACACACACACACACACACAGACACACACAGACACACACACAGACACACACAGACACACACACAGACACACACAGACACAGACACACACAGACACACACACACACACACACACTTACAGACACACACTCACACACACACACATGCAGAAACAGAAACACACACAGAGACACACAAAGACACACAGAGACACACAGAGACACACAGAGACACACACAGACATACACAGACACACACAGACACAGACAGACACAGACACACACACACACACACACACACACACACACACATAGACAAGATGCCAAGAATAAACATGGGAACTTTGAATTTTTTTTAATTCTTTCACGTTCTTCAAACAAGGTGAAAACCCTTTGTTGTTGTTGTTGTTGTTGTTGTTGTTGCTGCTGCTGTTTCAAGGTGCACTCTTGTGCCATTGATATTTGCACTTTCGTTCCTTCCTTGTCCACAGCTTACGTTCCTGGGCCTGACTTTGGAAGTCGAGGACCTCCCGGACGACCGGGTCCACCTGGCGAGCAAGGATATCCTGGAGAAAGAGGTTTTAAAGGTACATACCTTCCACCACTTTATACCTTCCACCACTTTATACCTTCCACCACTTATTCACTGAATTATACTCCTGTCTGTGTGAGGTAGTTTGATCTCTCGGAGCAAGTTTGCCGTAGAGTTTGCAAACCTGCATCATTCCGTACACGTCAAACTCACTCCCATTGGTCAAATAGAAATGTGCAACAAAATCAGTAACGTCACTTCACTAGGTGCCATAAGCTTGTCACAGCATCAACACTGATGTCACATACGTATTTAGTCCTGGTTGTCATGTGTCTGTGGGAATCATGTGACCGACCTGAGATCACTGGCTTTCAGGAACCAAGGGAGAGCATTGCCTCCACTGCACGACCAATGGTGGAAGACCTCCTGGGATACCAGGTCGACCCGGACCACCTGGACCACAAGGATTTCCTGGTAAGTTCCTGCAATCATGGATGTATCAAAGTGCAGTAGTTTTAGTCATTCTGCCTTTGTCTGCAATATAATTCCGCAACTCACCTTGTGCCCCAAAACATCAGTGGTCGCAGACAAACATCAGTATCCACTTGTGCACAGTACGTACAAGTGTACATCTACTGTGTAACCCAGGTGAATAATACAGGCCTGTGTGAAATGAGCTGACAGGAGAAAGAATAGTCGGTTAATAAAGGAACAAACGAAGGGAACTACTGGCAAAAGTAGGCAATGCTTTAGAAATCACGGACAAGGCTGGGTAAAACCGGAAGTCTGCCAGTCTGCCAGAGGATGCCCAGTCTGCCAGAGGATGCCCGGTCTGCCAGAGGATGCCCAGTCTGCCAGAGGATGCCCAGTCTGCCAGGGGATGCCCAGTCTGCCAGGGGATGCACAGTCTGCCAGAGGATGCACAGTCTGCCAGAGGATGCCCAGTCTGCCAGGGGATGCACAGTCTGCCAGAGGATGCACAGTCTGCCAGAGGATGCCCAGTCTGCCAGGGGATGCACAGTCTGCCAGAGGATGCCCAGTCTGCCAGGGGATGCACAGTCTGCCAGAGGATGCCCAGTCTGCCAGGGGATGCACAGTCTGCCAGAGGATGCCCAGTCTGCCAGAGGATGCCCAGTCTGCCAGGGGATGCCCAGTCTGCCAGAGGATGCCCAGTCTGCCAGGGGATGCCCAGTCTGCCAGAGGATGCACAGTCTGCCAGAGGATGTCCAGTCTGCCAGAGGATGCCCAGTCTGCCAGGGGATGCACAGTCTGCCAGGGGATGCACAGTCTGCCAGAGGATGCCCAGTCTGCCAGGGGATGCCCAGTCTGCCAGAGGATGCACAGTCTGCCAGAGGATGCACAGTCTGCCAGAGGATGCCCAGTCTGCCAGGGGATGCACAGTCTGCCAGGGGATGCCCAGTCTGCCAGAGGATGCCCAGTCTGCCAGGGGATGCACAGTCTGCCAGGGGATGCCCAGTCTGCCAGGGGATGTACAGTCTGCCAGAGGATGCACAGTCTGCCAGGGGATGCACAGTCTGCCAGGGGATGCCCAGTCTGCCAGAGGATGCCCAGTCTGCCAGGGGATGCACAGTCTGCCAGGGGATGCCCAGTCTGCCAGAGGATGCCCAGTCTGCCAGAGGATGCACAGTCTGCCAGGGGATGCCCAGTCTGCCAGAGGATACCCAGTCTGCCAGGCGATGCACAGTCTGCCAGGGGATGTACAGTCTGCCAGGGGATTTACAGTCTGCCAGGGGATGCAGAGTCTGCCAGGGGATGCACAGTCTGCCAGGGGATGCACAGTCTGCCAGGGGATGCACAGTCTGCCAGGGGATGCCCAGTCTGCCAGAGGATGCCCAGTCTGCCAGGGGATGCACAGTCTGCCAGGGGATGCCCAGTCTGCCAGGGGATGTACAGTCTGCCAGAGGATGCCCAGTCTGCCAGGGGATGCCCAGTCTGCCAGGGGATGCACAGTCTGCCAGAGGATGCCCAGTCTGCCAGGGGATGCACAGTCTGCCAGAGGATGGACAGTCTGCCAGGGGATGCCCAGTCTGCCAGGGGATGCACAGTCTGCCAGGGGATGCCCAGTCTGCCAGGGGATGCCCAGTCTTCCAGGGGATGCCCAGTCTGCCAGAGGATGCCCAGTCTGCCTGGGGATGTACAGTCTGCCAGGGGATGCCCAGTCTGCCAGGGGATGCCCAGTCTGCCAGGGGATGCCCTGTCTGCCAGGGGATGCCCAGTCTGCCAGGGGATGTACAGTCTGCCAGGGGATGCCCAGTCTGCCAGGGGATGCCCAGTCTGCCAGGGGATGCCCAGTCTGCCAGGGGATGTACAGTCTGCCAGGGGATGCCCAGTCTGCCAGAGGATGCCCAGTCTGCCAGGGGATGCCCAGTCTGCCAGGGGATGCCCAGTCTGCCAGGGGATGCCCAGTCTGCCAGGGGATGCCCAGTCTGCCAGAGGACGCTCAGCTTTATTTTGCCGAATTGCCGTCATCTTTTGCCATCTTTTGCCGAATCTTTCGTCTTCAGGATAAAAATAGGTTGTACGTGACTTTTCACATGGATTGATATCGACTCTGGGTGTAAGCACTCAGGTATGTATTGCTTCTCCACAGGAAATCCTGGACTTTCGGGGACAAAGGGAGACAGAGGTTCAATTGGAATCCATGGTGGACCAGGCTCATCTGTAAGTTTGTTTTTTTTACCTCCACCACCAAAGGTGTATGGAGATTTTGTTTTCACCTTTGTTTGTCTGTCTGTGAGCAGGATATCTCAAAAAGCTATGGATGGATTCAGACAAAACTCGGTGGACAAATTAGGGTGTGTGACAAGGACGAATCGATTTGATTTTGGTGAAGATCTGGATCCGGATCCGGATCTGGATACTAGAATTTTACTCATTCTTTCCAATCGAGAATATGAATGATCGTTTTAAGGCCATTTCCCCCGCTAGAGCGAGGGATGGACCGGGGGCTGGAGCAGGGGATAGAGCGGGGGATAGAGCAGGGGATGGAGCGGGGGCTGGAGCGGGGGATAGAGCGGGGTATAGAGCGGGGGATAGAGCGGGGGATAGAGCAGGGGATAGAGCGGGGGATAGAGCGAGGGATGGACCGGGGGCTGGAGCGGGGGATAGAGCGGGGGATAGAGCGGGGGATAGAGCGGGGGCTGGAGCGGGGGCTGGAGCGGGGGATAGAGCGGGGGATAGAGCGGGGGATAGAGCGGGGGCTGGAGCGGGGGATAGAGCGGGGGATAGAGCGGGGGATAGAGCGGGGGCTGGAGCGGGGGATAGAGCGGGGGATAGAGCGGGGGCTGGAGTGGGGGATAGAGCGGGGGCTGGAGCGGGGGATAGAGCGGGGGCTGGAGCGGGGGATAGAGCGGGGGCTGGAGCAGGGGATAGAGCGGGGGATAGAACAGGGGATAGAGCGGGGGATGGAGCGGGGGATAGAGCGGGGGATAGAGCGGGGGCCCCATGACAATCATGGTTCCCTGTTTGAGGCAATGTTTTTATGGCCAGATGCCATTCCTGACGCCAACCCTTAGTCGCCTCTTACCTATACGGTGTGCCTATTCCAAACCGGGGTTCACACCATGATCATTCATCCCAGTGAACTGGTACTCAATTTGCCGACCTCGGAAGGATGACAGGCTGAGTCAACCCCCCTGGTGTTAATTCAGCGATCGACCGGGATTCGAACCCAGGATCCTAGGATCCCAAGCCTGCACCCTAACCGCTAAGCCAGCACCCTAACCACTAACCCAGCACCCTAACCGCTAAGCCAGCACCCTAACCGCTAAGCCAGCACCCTAACCACTAACCCAGCACCCTAACAGCTAAGCCAGCACCAGGCTTCGCTAAGCCAAGCGAGAAATCGGGCCAAAACGATGTATAGCTGAAATCTTAAAAAGTTGTTCACATATTTGGACGGAACTTGGTGGGTGAGTTGGGTAGGTAACACAAACAAGCCAATTCGATTTTGGTCCAGGTGTAGATCTAGATCCAGCCTATCAGTGCTATGCAAAACATAAACTGTTCAGCCTGGCAGATGTATGTGCTCTGCCAAGTTCCCTTCTCGTTATTTTTTGTTAACTATATGGTATTCATGGAATACATACCCCGCACAGTCTTGAGAAAGATTGGTGCAAGTTTTGTTTTCTTTAATTCAATATGGCTGCGAGACCACATGACCTATGACATCATAAAGTTACATTACGCTGAAGAAATTTCAAAACTGATCTGACTAAGCGTTGTACTTGTTGAATTATGACGTCACAATGAAGGCACCTGTGACGTCATCATTAACAGCACACCAAAGGTGGACGAGGTTGTGTTTTGACCCTTGGCTGCCTGTCTGTTTATTACTTGGCAAATTTTTTGACAAGTATGTTGATCACTCCGGTTGGTGTGTTTGTTTGTGTGTGTGTGTGTGTGTGTGTGTGTGTGTGTGTGTGTGTGTGTGTGTGTGTGTGTGTGTGTGTGTGTGTGTGTGTGTGTGTGTTTGTTTGTGTGTGTGTTTGACTGTCCACTCACTTATACTTGCCTACAAGTCACAATTTTAAACCGATCTTCACGAAACTTCACCAAATGGTGGAGTTCGTGGTCCGAAAAAATCCTATATACTTTTGAGGTCAAAAGGTCAACATAGGCCAAAGGTCAACCACTTTTCTTCAAAATTCTAAAATCCTCAATTTTATCCGATTGACTTGAAATTTGAATGGGATTTACATATCAGCTAACTGAATTCAACCACCAACTATTTTGAGGTCAACAAGGTCATAAGGTCAACATAGGCCAAGGTCAACCACTTTTTTCAAATTTCTAAAATCTTCAATTTTCATCCGATTCACTTGAAATTTGAATAGGATTTTCACATCAGCTAACTACATTCAACCACCAACCAATTTTGAGATCAACATAGACCACAAGGTCAACATAGGCCACAATGCCAACATAGGCCAAAGTTCAACCACTTTTTCTAATTTCTAAAATCCTCAATTTTCATCCGATTGACTTGAAATTTGAATAGGATTTTCATATCAGCAAACGGAATTCAACCAGCAATTATTTTTGAGATCAACATAGGCTAAACGGTCAACATAGGCCGATGGTCAACCACTAATCTCAAATTTGTAAAATCCTCAATTTTCATTCGATTGACTTGAAATCTGAGTAGGATTTGCATGTTTGCTTACTGAAACCAACCACCAACAATTTTTGAGGTCAACATACGCCAAAAGGTCAACATCAGGATATGCCAAAAGATCAACATCGGCCAAAGGTCAATCACCATTTCAAATTTCTAAAATCCTCAATTTTTATCTGAATGACTTGAAATTTGAATAGGATTTTCATATCAGCAAACGGAATTCAACCACCAATTGTTTTTGAGATCAACATAGGTCAAAATGTCAACATAGGCTTATGGTCAACCACTATTTTCAAATTTCTAAAATCCTCAATTTTCATCCGATTTTTTTTTTTTTTTTTTTTTTTTGTATACTGAATCGAGGCTCGTGAAAGAGCTAACATTTATTTCACAAACAAAACAACCAGACAAACAAAATATACAAAAAGAGGGAGTGGAAGACAAGATGGGGAGAGAAGGGGAAGCACACAACCACAACATTTGAGAGCAGGCGAGAAGTGTGTGAGGGAGAGGGCTTGGGGGAAATTGGGGGAAATGGGGGGAAATGGAAATGGGGAAAATGGCCTAGCAACACAGATGTGTGGGAAAGGCAGGGGGGGGGGGGGCAGAGGTATAAATCACATGGGGACCGAAATTAGCGGGGGTAGAAAAGATCAAGGTTTTGGATGGGGGAGGATAAGAGATGGTGGTGAACAGCTGTTTTAAAGACCTGGAGGGTGGAGTGGGATTGAAGAGAGTGAGGGAGTTTGTTCCAGAGGCGGGAGAAAAGAGGAATGAAGGAGATTGACTTGAAAGATTGACTTGAAATGTGAATAGGATTTGCATGTCGGCTAACTGAAACCAACCACCAACAATTTTTGAGGTCAACATAGGCCAAAAGGTCAACATAGGCCAAAAGGTCAACATAGGCCAAAAGGTCAACATAGGCCGATGGTCAAACACTATTTTCAAATTTCTAAAATCCTAAATTTTCATCCGATTGACTTAAAATTTGAAGGCGATTTGCATATCAGCCAACTGAATTCAACCAGTAATTATTTGTGAGGTCAAAAGGATTCTCTACTGTGTGCCATTCTGCTTTGTTCTCTTTTGCCAAGTGTCGCTCTATGAGTGATTTTTAATCTGTTTGTCTGTTTGCTTGTGAACAGGGTATCTCAAAACGTTGAGGATGGATTCTGACGAAATTTGGTGGAGAGGTTGGGTGTGTGACAAGGACAAAATGATTCGATGTTGGTGAAGATCCGTATCTGGATTCGAGAATTTTTAAAGTGATTTTTCACCATTGAGAGAGAGGGCAAAGAGACGATATATAGCACGATGTCTCAAAATGTTGTGGACAGATTCAGACGTAATATGGTGGACATATTGGATGTGTGACATGGAATAATTGATTCCATTCTGGTGAAGATTTGAATCCGGATCTGGATCAGATAATTTTTAAAGTGATTCTTCACGATTTAGTATTAGGGCTAAACCGATATATATATATATATATATATATATATATATATATATATATATATATATATATATATATATATATATATATATATATATATATACACACACACACACACACACACACACACACACACACACACACACACACACACCACGATATCTCACAAAGTTATGCACAGATTCGGAGGAAACTTGGTGGACAGTTTGGGTGGTGAAGATCTGAATACGGATCCGTTTACAAGACTTTTCAAATTTTCCAAGTGATTCTTCACCATTGAGTGGTAGTGTGCAAAACGATAAAAAGTTGTGGATGGATTGTGCCAAACTAGGTTGTTGAGTTGGCTAGGTGACAAGAACAAGCGACTTCATTTTGGTTCAGGTCTGGACCAAGATCCAGCCAATCAGTGGGATACAAAACGTAACGGTTCAGCCTGGCAGGGAGGTATGCTCCCTAACAAGTGCAGTTCTATTTCCCCATGCGGACTTACTTACAATGAGCCACGTTTCAATGTTCCCATAGAGCGGTTTCAGAGATATGGAGGTCAAAAGTTTTGGACCTACCATTTGACCTATGACATAATTATCACTAAATAAGTTTATTTTAAAAATGCTAAAATGCAGATACGTATCTAGGTACGTAACCGATTGCTTAACCATGCTTTTCGCTTTGCGAGCACAGGGTAATGATGTGTACATGTTTCCAGTGACCATGGAGCTAAATGGGACTACTTGCAATTTCCACTATGGTCTTTTTTTGCGATGTCAAGCCAGCATGAAAGGATGACTGAACATGCATTTCTCCTGCAGGGCCCACCAGGCAACCCTGGACCGATGGGTATGAGGGGACAAAAGGGTGATCCTGGAGATGCTGAAGGAGGATATACAGTGAAGGGAGATAGAGGGGATCCAGGACATCCTGGCATACGAGGACTACCTGGTCTCAATGGCCTACCAGGATCGGCTGGCATTCCTGGGCTTCCTGGTCCGAAAGGAGATCCCGTAAGTCCAGAGGCCTGTAACTTGTGGCAGTTGTGATTGATTTAATGAAAGAGCTCACGGTTTTTGGAGCCAATGTTTCTTCAATTCATGTTCTTTTCTTTTGGATATCAAATCTGAACCAATATAACCTCCTTTGGTAGAGCACAATGTTTCCTTATAAATATGCTTGAATTCATGTTTTTCATTATATGACTTCATTTTATCCTTATTTTAAAACATTATATTATCTCCAATACCACATCTCTAATTTATAACCATTCTTGGATATACATTGTTTTTTCACCAAATAATTCTGGTTCTGTGTTGACTCTACAGGTGGAGCTTCTATAGAATATATATTGGAACGTAGCATCTATAGCGCAAACTGGTCCCATTAGTTGTCAGATGAAGTGCCTTCTTTTGGGTATATCCTGCCTCCACTGTATATCCTGCCTCCACTGTATATCCTGCCTCCACTGTATATCCTGCCTCCACTGTATATCCTGCCTCCACTGTATATCCTGCCTCCACAATTGACACTGCTCGATTTTACGTCTCCTCGTATTCTTCCCCTACATCCTCTCTCCATTCTGTTTGTCTTCTCACACTATGTGCACTTCCACAACTTAAGGACTGGTATTATTGACTCGAGAACATGGACACTTCGGGGGAACATATTTAATAATCAAAATACTCTCCATGGTTGTGAGTCTGTGAACGTTAATCTGTGAATAATTCATAGTTAAAAAGTTAATTGAAGCACACACACACACACACACACACACACACACACACACACACACACACACACACACACACACACACACACACACACACACACACACACATCCAGCAGCGAAGGTGAGGTCAGGCAGTGGGGGAGGAAACACAGAACCACCAGAACTTCCAGTCGTGGACCGAGTGAAAACACCTACACAGTTGGTGGGGATGAAAACGAGAATGGCGGATGATAACAGGCAGAAGGTCGGGGGCAAGGAGAGAAGGAGGATGAGGATGTTGAGGAGCAGCGAAGACTGGAGGAGGAGCTGGCAAACAAAATAGTGGAGATGAGAGTGACATCATTCGGGAAGAGACCACAACTATACAAGATAGAAAACAACCAACAAAACGACAACGGCACAACAATACTGCAATTAGATAACGAAGTATCATACAAATACCTCGGAGAAGAAGAGGACGACCTAATATGTCACAAACAAATGCGCAAAACAATCGCCAAAGAATACCGACGTAGAACGAAGCTGATCCTGAAAACATACCTCTCCCCAAGAAACAAAATCAAAGCCATAAACCAGCTCACAGTACCAGTGTTCCAACATAGCTGCGGAATAATAAACTGGGCCCAATCAGAAATCAACAAGTTAGACATCAAAACAAGAAAACTCCTTACCATCAACAAAATGTTTTACAAAAACCAGTGAATCGCGAGAATGTACCTGCTGAGACGAGAGGGAGGGAGCGGCCTGATGAAGGTCAACCAAGCGCATAGAATAACAATTATTGGATTGGCCGAATACATAAAATTTTCAACAGACTACCGAATCCAAATTTTTAGCAAATAGGAAGACAACAAACCAGAGAAGGTATCCCTAACCTAACCAGCAAAAAAATTCCAAAAGCAGGTGAGAATGGGAGATGTGATACAAGAAACCGAAACATCGAGTACAGCCCCAACAATTGCAAAAAAGACAAAATAAATATATAAAAAGATATCAAGAAATATACACCAACAACTGGGAGAAAGACAAAAGAGCAGGAAAATACAAAAATGAATTGGGCAGAGTGGGGATCGACAAAGAAGGATCACTGGAATGGCTAAGAGGAGGTCAGCTCAACTGGGACAGAGAACAAATCATAATAAATTCCCAAGATCAAGGAGACCACACCAATGGATTAAAAAAGATGGCGGGACTGAGCCAGACGGAAAAGTGCAGATTCTGCAAGACAGAAACAGGAAGCACTAGTCACCTGCTCTCGGGATGCAAAAAAGTATTATCAGAACAACTTTACACACACCGGCACAATAAAGTATGCAAAGTGATTCAGTGGAATATCTGCAAAAATGTAAACATCCCAGGACCAGACCAGAAAACTCATGGAAACATGAACCAAGGGCAATCATTGAAAATGAGGATGTCATGCTCACGTATGACCTGATGGTCCCAACGAACATGAACATAGAAAACAAAGCATTGCGTCTGGAAATTGTACTTAGGAATAAAAAGGAAAAGACAGCATTGCTGATTGAGATATCAGTACCCAGCGATTTTGGCTAAAAACGCAGAAAGCAAGAAAATGACCAAATACCAGGACCTCAAAAATGAGATCGAGATTTTGGAAGCTGAAGAGCATCAAAATTGTACCAGTGATAATTGGAGCAACATGAGTGATGAAGAAGAACGTCACTGAGATTTTGAAAACCATCCCCAGGAATATTACCACAAATGAGAACTACAATTGGAGGCAATCCAGGGTTCGGTGACGATCCTGAAATGAGCCCTTGGAACAAAACTCAGAAAAAGTTGAACAGTTTGGTCCATAAACCGTGATCCCTTACCGAAGAGGAGGAGGATACTTTGTGTCTTGGGAGGACTCTGTTCCACCTTCGGGAACCCGCAAATGGAGATAACAACCAACCGCACACACCCATGTAAGAAACACACACATACGCATACAGACACAAACTCCCATGTAAGGCACGCACACATACACACAGACACAAACACCCATGTAAGGCACACACAGACACAAACACCCATGTAAGCATGCACACATACACACACAGACACACACACCCATGTAAGGCACGCACACATACACACAGACACAAACACCCATGTAAGCACGCACACATACACACACAGACACACACACCCATGTAGGCACGCATACACACACACAGAGACACACACACCCATGTAGGCACGCACACATACACACAGAGACACACACACCCATGTAAACACACACACAGACACAACACACCCATGTAAGCATACACACACAGACACACACACCCATGTAAGCATGCACACATACACACACAGACACACACACCCATGTAAGCATGCACACACACACACACACACACCCATGTAAGCATGCACACATACACACACAGACACATACACACGTGTAAGCATGCACACATACACACACAGACACACACACCCGTGTAAGCATGCACACAGACACACACACACCCATGTAGGCACGCATACACACACACAGAGATACACACACCCATGTAGGCACGCACACATACACACAGAGACACACACACCCATGTAAACACACACACAGACACAACACACCCATGTAATCATACACACACAGACACACACACCCATGTAAGCATGCACACATACACACACAGACACATACACACGTGTAAGCATGCACACATACACACACAGACACACACACCCGTGTAAGCATGCACACATACACACACAGACACATACACACGTGTAAGCATGCACACATACACACACAGACACACACACCCGTGTAAGCATGCACACATACACACACACCCATGTAAGCACGCACACATACACACTTATGGTGTTCATGTTTGCCCTTTTCGTACCATGCTGAATTGAGCCGAGCCGGGTTGTGTTCGCTGCCCAGCTCGGGTTCAAATCCCGAGCCACATTATAAACTGCCATCCTGGTTTTTCACAAACAGGGTGATCCATCAATGTGCGCGTCGTCCCGCGGATGGACGATAAAACGGGCGCCCGTCTGACGGAATTAGTTGGAGGACGTTAGATCCCATGGTGTCATTTGTGAAGAGAAGACGAGTTATCGATGTATGCTGTGTATCGACGATGATGATGATGATGACGACGATGACGACGACGACGACGATGACGATGACGATGACGATGATGATGACGACGATGATGATGATGATGATGACGACGATGACGACGATGATGACGACGATGATGACGACGATGATGATGACGATGACGATGACGACGATGATGATGACGATGACGATGACGACGATGACGATGACGACGATGACGATGACGACGATGACGATGACGATGTTGACGATGGTGGTGGGCTTAGTCTGGTCGGGTTGGCTCAAGCCGTGCTAATGCTCTCACAAATGGTTTTTCGGTTTAACACTGGTGACTTAATGCTCAACATAAGGATTCAAATTGAGAAACCGTTTTAGGTTTTCCGACTCCCCTACACCGCCCCTATATGACCAGCAGTACTAATATTGTACACCATCTGCCATTGTTAACCTATTGTCCAGGTAGAATATCTCCGAGGCTCGAAGCTCCTCCTGTGTGTTCAAGTCATCACACGGAACGTGATAATGAAGGGATATTAAACAAGAATGTATCAATTGAATGCAGGTTTATTAGCAACAACGATGAACAATCAATCTGCAAGGCAAAGAAAGCGATGGTAGATATTAGAATAAGATAATAGATACAGAATATGCAAATAACAATGCGCAGTATTACACAAGATGAGAACGCAATAGAGAACAGCACCATACAAGAGTTGTCTATCTCCCTTTCCCAAAAACGTTCAATTGTGACACAGAATAGAACGAAAACTGGAGACCGAGAAAAAGGATCACATGAGTTTATAATTGATATTCTTCTGAATTGAATCGGGCTGGTGGTTTGATAATTCGCTTCGGGCGGCCCGTCACCACCCGATCAATCGTCGGAGTCCTCTGAGGGCAGTTCGTAATTTCCTGGTCCATTGTGGGAGTCTTCGGTGGGTGGTTCACTATCGCCCTGTCCGACGCCGGAGTCCCCTCCAGCTGGTCCATCATCACCCGAACCTTCAAGGGGGCAGAAATAGGCAGTGACTGTGGAGGTGTGGCGGTGGTCTGCACATGTGGTTGGTTAGCGACTCTCGCGGGTGGTGTCATCGCGGTGGTGGAGCGGAGTGTCTGTGATGGTAAGCCCGGCGCAATGACATGTTGGGGTTCACCCTTCTGGGGAGTGGTAACAGGATTGAGACAGACTCTTGGAGCGGCGATGGGTTGGGTACCAGACATTAAGTATTTCGGTACGATTGGCATAACACTTGGCATAATGCTTGGCAGCATGCCACTTTTGCCAGTCGTAGTGGGAGTTGTCATGCTGAAAGGCGTAAAACGTCGCAGGAACTTACGATTCCGGAGAGTGATTCTTCCGGAGCCATCCACCTTGACAACGTATTGATCGAATTGTTTGACCTCAATCACGGTTCCGGTCCGGTCCCATTTTCGTGGTTCCAGGCCGGTCTGGTTCTGGATCCGGACATGGTCCTCGACGGCCAGTGGAGGTAGTTTTGTCGTGTGTTCAGAGAGTCTTTCGATCTCCCTGGCATGCCAAATGCGCAAAGCTTCCTCACGATTGTTGCGTGTTTCCCGCCAGATATCCGATGGCAAGTATCTGCCTGGGATGATGGGTATGAAGTCCTTGACTGGCCTCTTGAAGATGATCATGGCTGGAGACAACCTAGTGTCCTGATCCGGTGCATTCCGGTACTGGAGTATTGCACGTTGGAACCGATCAGTGTCTAGTTCACCATTGGAACCAGTGTTATCGGTGATCATTCTTTTCGATGTTTTGACTGCGATCTCGGCACGACAGTTGCTGTGTGGGAAGGCAGTGGATGACAACCGATGGTTAACGCCCCACCGACGCAAGAAGTCTTGGGTGTCATGTGCCGTGAATTCTGGCCCATCGTCAGATGCCAATTCGTCGGGGATACCATAAGTGGCGAAGTTCGACCGCAGACATTTCACTAGGCCTTGTGCCCTGCCAGTTGTTAGCTGAATGATTGGCCAATTAGAGTAACGATCAACGGTGACCAAATAACTCCGACCCTTGTGATGAAAGTAATCTGAACAAACGTACTGGAAAGGGTAGGCAGGTTCAGCTGAGGCTGTAGGTGGAGCGCTTGGTTGCGATGGGGCCATCCGATTGCAGTGTGAGCAGCGATTGCGCATCTCATGAATCTGGGGAGTGATTCCAGGCCAAAAGATCGAGCTGCTGGCCCGGGTGGTCATAGCCGTGACTCCTTGGTGAGCAGCATGAAGATTCTCAAGGACAAGCTTCCGTAGCTTCGGTGGGATGATAATCCTCCCCTTGTAGACCACTATGCCATCAATAGTGTAGAGGTGTTCACGGAAGGGAAAGTATTCCAAAATGGACACAGGGAAATCGTCCCGACTGGCAGGTAGACCCTGCTCAATAGAATTGAGTAACTGCAGCATCTGAGTGTCACTTGCTGTTTCGTCCCGAACATCGTCCCAAGTGACGGACCGCACAGAATCGGGCGTCTTGATGGCTGCCATAGAAATAGCCATTTCCATGCCAGTGTCGTCATCTGTGGTCCACAGCCCAGTCAAGGTGTGCTGTCGTAGTGTAGTCGATGTGGCCACATCCATAATGGAGGAAATGTCATCCACCAGTGGCAGTCGTTCCGATGGTCTGGCACCCGACGGATGTCGTGAAATCGCATCTGGTACGCAGTGTCGTTTTCCCGGGATGTGGATAATTCGGAAACGATATGCTAGAGTCCTTTCTTTCAAGTTGGCAAGCCGCGTGTTATGGATGTCCTCTAATCGTCTGTCGCCAAGAAGCTTGATTAAGGGCTTGTGATCGACGGCAATAATCAGGTTCTTGCATCCCAACACAAAATACTTTACTTTTTCCAGGCTGTCCGCCACTGCTAGAGCTTCACCCTCTATCGGAGCATAGCGCGACTCCGCTGCATGGGTGAAGCGGCCTCCAGCAAGGGTGATTTTCCAGCCATCGGGGCAGCACTGTGGGGTTTCACCAGGGCATCTGCAGTGTTTTTGGAGGAGCCAGAAGCCAATCCCATCCTTCGACCAGTCAGTTGCGAGACATGTTGTCCGTTCCTTGTCAAAGATCCGGACCCCATTTGCGACTTCAGATATGATGAGTCGTTTTGATTCTTCGAATAGGGATTGTAGTGTTGCATCCCAGTAGAAGGGGGTGGATGGTTTTAGGAGGTCCCGAAAAGGTCGCATCCTCTCGGTCATGCTGAAGCAGTATGTTACCTGATTGACTAGCCCAAACCAGGAGCGAATGTCAGTAATTGTTTTTGGTGTGGGGAAGTCCTGTATCGCTTGGAGATACCTTTGGCATGGTCGTACACTGTCCATGGTGATCTCGAATCCAGCGAATTCGACCGTGTCCTGACCAAAATGGAATTTCGTCGGATTTGGCGTAATCCCATTACGGCCGCACAGTTCGAGCCAGTTGCATGTCTGAAAAAAGCTCTCTTCCAATGTGTCGCTCCACATGATGGTGTCATCAATACATTTGGACTTGTTTTTGAAGTCCGATACAATTTCGTCAAATCGTCTGGAGTATCCATCACCTGAAGCGATGTAACCTTGGGGAGTGGTGCAGTAACGGTATCGGCCCCATGGTGTGATGAACGTTGTCAGATGGCGGTCACATTCTCTGATTGGAACGCTGTGATAGCCATTCCAGGCGTCTGTTACCGTCTTTTTGGTGTTATGTGGCACCGCCATTGCTTGATGGAAGGGTGACTGGGTGTGGTGGGTCTCACGTGTGCAGTGCGCATTCAGTGGTTGCAGATCAACTGTCCTCCGTGGGGTCCCATCCTTCTTTGGACAGGCGACCATTCTGCTGCACCATGTCACTGGTTCACCAATTGGCACCGGTTCCAGAACCCCTAACCTGATGTCGCGATCGATACCAGCCTTGACTTCTGCCTGCCAGTGTAAGGGGACAGGCACTGGGGTGTGCACCGCTTTTGGTGTTGCCTCGGGGTCAACCATCAGTGTGAGAGGCGGACCTTCCATGTGGGGTAGTGGCTGGTGTTCGCAGACATTGAATGTGCTGCTTTTGTAGTACTCCAGTAGCCATTTCTCCAGCCTCTCTCGGTTCTCGTCAGTGGCCGGAAATGGGATAGATATAGGCAGTGTAGGGGGAAGCGATCTTTCCGGGCAGTTACAATTTGCATCGATAACTGCTGCCACTGCAGCACCAACTGTGTTGGATTCGCCAATGGTTGGGAAGTTACTAGACACGAGGCCTAGATCGATGCATGCTTCACGACTGAGATACATGTTCCGTGTGTCAGGTGAGATGTAGCAGATTTGTCGGGTTTCAATAATGTCGCCATTGGCTGTGCGACCAGACAGGTGTAGGAGCATGGCGCCGATAATCCGGACCCTTCCACTGTTAACAGCATTCATCTTCAGGTTGACAGGTAACAGGTCTTCATTACGCAGCCCGAGTTTGTGGAAAATATTAAGTCCTGTGAGGCAGCTTTGACAGCCAGTGTCGGCCATGGCCTGGAGCCTGGCCGATTTTGGTCGGGATGACAGTGGCTGGCCGAAATGGTCATAAGCTTCCTTATCGATCCGTGCTATGAGTTTTATGTACGGCTGTGGTTGAGACTTCTTCTTGGTCCAGCCAGAGAGGTGGTCAAATATATGGTGGTCGAGGTGTAGTGGAGTTGACAAGGTGGCCATGGCCCTTTTAATTTGCGGCTTCCAAATGGCCATTTCTCGTTCCGTGACAGAGCAGAGGAGATCGTGGACCTGGCTGCTTTCTTCCACATCATGAGCATCCATTGATTTGTCCGTAGGTTTGTTGTCCGCCTTTTTCGTGCCTCCCCGGCAGACATGTGCAAAATGGCCGCGAGTGGCGCATTTACTGCATGTTTTCCCGTAGGCATTGCAGAATTGACGCCTTTGGTCGATGTTCGGCTGTTTGCCATGACCAGTTTTGCCGCAATAACTACAAATGGCCGCCTGCTTGTCGGTAGTGATCAGGGCTCTTTTGTTCTTCCAGTTTTTGTATTGGCTTGCGCCATGAGCGCCTTCACTATCGAGCAAGGCATTCTGGGAACGTTTCCCTGCTTCCTTGGCCTCGATGAAAGTGAGAACTTCCTCCAAGCTCATGTTCTGATTTTGATCGCCGAGAATGTCCTGTTGTATATCTTGTTCGGCGAGTCCCCGACATAGGACATCACGAACCATGTCCTTGGTGTAGTTGACATCAGTAGGGGGATTGCATGAGCATACAACAGAAAACTTGCAGATCTCAGCTTGACCAGCCAGACGGGCTGCATAGGTACGAATTGGTTCTTCTCGGTCCTGTCGCATGTTGTGGAGGTTGACGCGGGACACCATAGTATTCTCCTCTCGGACAGCAAGGGACCGAATGGCTTGTAGTATAGCTGCCTCGTCCTTGATTTCAATGCGTGGGTTGCTGCGGTGGAGGTCACGTCGTAGGTTAGCATCACAACATTCAAGGAGTTGAACGCGAACATCATTGCCGATTATCTGGGTCGCTGCCTTGTAACCATCCCATCTTCTGGTGAAATATTGCCAATCTTCGCTGGTACCGCCGGTTTGGATACGAGGACGGCTGACTTTGTCCGGTTTGGCTGGTGCAATGGACGTGTGAGTCATGGCGTGGATGGAGAGCTGGATAGCAGCAACGGCATTGTCGGTGCTGTCAGTAACGTAGACACAGCTCGGGAAGGGGCAGACTGCAGCAGGCATCTTCAGATGAGTTGATTGTTCATAAACAAGAATGTATCAATTGAATGCAGGTTTATTAGCAACAACGATGAACAATCAATCTGCAAGACAAAGAAAGCGATGGTAGATATTAGAATAAGATAATAGATACAGAATATGCAAATAACAATGCGCAGTATTACACAAGATGAGAACGCAATAGGGAACAGCACCATACAAGAGTTGTCTAGATATGACATCATATGTAATTTTCTTGCTAACCCAACTATGTCGTACCACACCCCTTACATCTGAACCTTGTGCCTAAGAAACATGCATCTCGGGCCCATTTCCATTCTACTTGGCCCAGCCCTTGTTCTGCCTAAAAAAAAGGCCTTTGACACCGGTTTACACATTTTAAAATCCTTAACAACACATTATGATGCATCTACAATCTGCCATTTACCCTTTCAGTTCTTTGTGCAGTATACTGACCTCATGTTGAAGAACTGAATTATTGAGGTTCTGTTTTGTTCCTCTTGCGATGTTCTTTAGGCCCCGTATGGCGGTAAAGGCGAGCGGGGCTTCCCCGGAGATCCAGGAACTCCGGGCCTTCCTGGAGAAAGAGGCACAGATGGGCTTCCGGGTTCCGGTTTTCCTGGGCCTCACGGCATGAAGGGTGTTCCGGGTGTTCCCGGATCTCGTGGTCCTCCAGGAGTTTCCGGTGAGTACCCCAGAAGGCTAGTTTGTTACACACTGCGCAGAATGCTTTGAGACTCAACTCTTCTTTTGCTCGTCTACGGTCTTCTTCTGCTTCGTTCATCAACTTGTTTTGCAATTAAACACCCATTGTCCGATGAGATGCAAATCAGAGGGATTCCTACACATTGCATTTGCACTTTCCAGTTTCTTTCTCCGTTTATGTCAAAACCATGTCGGTGTTGTTGAGGTGTGGTGCACATTCAAGTGTCTTTCAGCACCCAAAAAGAATGACACTTCGGGAGCTGGACAAATACGTCCGGGCCATTTGGCCAATGGTGCCACCAAACCGAACATATTGAAAAATGCCGATGAGAACTTTCCTGTCATTAACCTGAAGAGAGATGACATGATAATCTCATTGGGCGAACAATTCGGTGGACATCTCATGAGCTGATCCCATTGGGTCAGGAATCTGGGTGGACGAGTCGTTTGCTATTCCTACTGGATCGATGTGTGATCCCATTGGACATGTCATGAGCTGATCCCATTGGGTCAGGGATCTCAGTGGACGAGTCGTTTGCTATTCCTATGGGATCGATGTGTGATCTCAGTGGACATGTCATGAGCTGATCCCATTGGGTCAGGGATCTGGGTGGATGAGTCGTTTGCTATTCCTATGGGATCGATGTGTGATCTCAGTAGACATGTCATGAGCTGATCCCATTGGATCAGAGATCTCAGTGGACGAGTCGTTTGCTATTCCTATGGGATCGATGTGTGATCTCAGTGGACATGTCATGAGCTGATCCCATTGGGTCAGAGATCTCAGTGGACGAGTCGTTTGCTATTCCTATTTGATCGATGTGTGATCTCAGTGGACATGTCATGAGCTGATCCCATTGGATCAGAGATCTCAGTGGACGAGTCGTTTGCTATTCCTATTGGATATATGTGTGATCCCATTGGACATGTCATGAGCTGATCCCATTTGGTCAGAGATCTCAGTGGACGAGTCGTTTGCTAATCCTATGGGATCGATGTGTGATCTCAGTGGACATGTCATGAGCTGATCCCATTGGGTCAGAGATCTCAGTGGACGAGTCGTTTGCTATTCCTATTGGATATATGTGTGATCCCATTGGACATGTCATGAGCTGATCCGATTGGGTCAGAGATCTCAGTGTACGAGTCGTTTGCTATTCCTATGGGATCGATGTCTGATCTCAGTGGACATGTCATGAGCTGATCCCATTGGGTCAGAGATCTCAGTGGACGAGTCGTTTGCTATTCCTATTGGATATATGTGTGATCCCATTGGACATGTCATGAGCTGATCCCATTGGATCAGAGATCTCAGTGTACGAGTCGTTTGCTATTCCTATGGGATCAATGTGTGATCTCAGTGGACATTTCATGAGCTGATCCGATTGGGTCAGAGATCTCAGTGGACGAGTCGTTTGCTATTCCTATTGGATATATGTGTGATCTCAGTGGACATGTCATGAGCTGATCCCATTGGATCAGAGATCTCAGTGTACGAGTCGTTTGCTATTCCTATTGGATATACTAGGGCATGCCCGTACTATATATATGCCCGTACTATATATCTATCTAAAATTATATCCCCCCCCTCTATTTACATGAAATGGTTTGGTCCATTCGCAACGCCAAAGCGAACGGCGAACGGCTTGCGAGTACAGTGACAATCCCCCCCCTCTATTTACATGAAATGGTTTCGTCCATTCGCAACGACCACAGAACCCCCCCCCCCTCTATTTACATGGAATGGTTTGGTCCATTCGCAACGCCAAAGCGAACGGCGAACGGCTAAATCGCCATAGCTCGGTAAGTACTTGTCCGATTAATTTCAAACCTTGAAAAGGCACATCCTCGGGTCCCCAGCAATATACCTGGCAAGTTTCAAGTATATCGGACCGGTAGTTGTCGAGAAATCGTTGTCGCATACATACACACACACATACACACAGAGATTAGTGGAATTATAGATAGATGTGTGATCTCAGTGGACATGTCATGAGCTGATCCCATTGGATCAGAGATCTCAGTGTACGAGTCACGTGCTGATCTCAATTTACTTGACTTTCACGTTGTTATTTGAGTGACATCAAAAGGGAAAGCGATAGAATTGGTAAAAAGTGAAAATCTCAATTTCATATTGGGAGTGAACCGTAGGTGTTATCGAGTGGTGGAGCATAGAATGAACTATAGGTAGCATCATGCTCTGCAGTTGAAAACACAGACATGACCCTTAAACGACATTGGAATTGAAGAAGAATGATTTGTAAAACCTTTATGAACGAAGAGTTTTAACCCAAGAAAGCAACATTTTTCTTTATCAAAGAACCGACGACATTGAACAGGTAACCGCTCTCATAATTTGGGAATCGATATGTATTTTTAATAAGGGACACCACAATTACAATACAAATCCATTTCAACAATTTCTGAACAACTTGGGTCTCCGTACTTCTAACTTGTCTCAAACACCTGAATTTTATTTTATTTTGGGGTTATAGAGGTTTTCATATCAGGGTGACACTTCTATCACGTGACAGGTAAATCAGAGGCCCGACCACGAGCTTTTTGTATTTCTCATCTCCAAAGAGTTAAGAAAAGCTTTTGTTGTGTTCCACATTCAACAGGGTATAAAGGAGAACCAGGGCCGACCTTGCCAGACTCGGGACTTCCAGGCCGACCAGGCCCACCTGGTCCTCCAGGTGCCCATGGACCACCAGGTAAGAGGAGAGATGTGCAGTAATCTTACTATAATTTACCAAATGTCCATCTGTCCGTTCGAAGGTACCGTAAAAACTGCTGAACCGATCGCAAAAATATTTTGGGTGGGTAATCCTGGGACCCCTGGGAGTAAAATAGGCTATTTAGTTTTTCCAATTTCAGCTTTGGTCTCCAGCATTCTCAGGTTTGGACTCCCGCACAACATTCGCGTTCGCATAACGTTCATTGTGACGATGTTCTCATTGTGACGATGTATGTGTTCACGGTAGTGTTTGACGTGACGGTGTGAACATAATTTCGTAATGTTTTTCGTTTCCTAATCCTCCTTTAATGAACGTTTAATGTTTAATGAACGTTTAATGCCCTTCGATGTCCGGGGCCGCACGCTCGCTCACTGGACGGGCCAGCGTGTACCTTGCCCTTCGCCGTCAGGCTCGGGTAAACCGCCGAGCCCCATCCGTGATGGGGACTGGGGCTTGAGACAGTGTCCCACGAACGAGGAATTCCCAGGAAGCGCGAGTCATCAGCTCGCGTTGATTAAGTCCCTGCCCTTTGTACACACCGCCCGTTGCTACTACCGATCGGACGGTTTGATGAGATCCTCGGATCAGCCCCTGCACGGGCCGTTCTCGGGTCGTGCCGGTGCACCGAAAAGATGAGCGAACTTGACTGTCTAGAGGAAGTAAAAGTCGTAACAAGGTTTCCGTAGGTGAACTTGCGGAAGGATCATTATCGGGACAACAAGAGAGCGAGCGAGACGCGAGATGTACGTGGTATGTGATCGTCCATGTACTGTTTAGCCATGTACTGTTTAGATTTTGATGATTTGCGTGTGATATGATTCAACGGATGTTTATATGAATCGTTAAAAATAAAAAGCCTTCAATTTCTGATATTTTACCTTTTCATTTGGGCTTCCCAATTGAAGCCCCGCCCGTCGGGCGGGTTCTGTTGCTCGTCGAGATAAACAAAAGAAAGGCATTTTTTCTTCCTCCTTTCTCTCATCACTTTGCATATCGTCACCAATCTTTGTGGGTTTAATTTACAGTCTTGTGATTCTCCTTATGTAATCGAAATTTACTTGTAATTCCTCAATTTATTCCGTTTGGCCGAAAGTTTGCTTCTCTCAAAGCATTTGCCATGATAGAGGAAGTCCTGGCATTCAGTGAGCGGTTCCTGGCAAGCTACAACTGGTACGGGATTGTTGTTGTTGTTGTTGTTGTTTTGGCTTACCCTGCTATCAAATCCCATATCATCCTTGGATGACTTGGAGGAGTAGGTGGTACATGCATGCGCTTGCTCCATTATATATAGATTATGGTGAAACAACATTGTAATTGGCTACCTGGTCATTACAAAAAGTGCATTTTGCCGATAATGGTAAACATAGGAGCAATACCCCTAGCACTCACCTGGTGGAATAAAGGACCCACCTGGTAGAATAAACAGTATACTGCACTGATTAAAGGTATTTTGAACCAATTTCAATGGTTGCTAGAAGACAAGGCAGCATGTACAATTATACGAACATAATCATGAGTCTTTAAACAAACAAACAAAAAAAATACCTATTTTGGGGGGGAAACCCCGCTCCCCCAACCCCCTATACCTCCTAAGACCCTAATTTTTCTAATGCCTTGAACAAATATCGGTACATCATTGGTGATTAAGGTTGTGGTGAAGTTTCATCGAAGTTGTGTGTGTAGTTTCTGAGAAGAAAGCAAATACCTATTTTGGGGGGTCAAACCTGGATCCACTTTGGCCTCGGTAAACCCCCTTAAACCCAGATTATTTTAATGCCGTAAACCAACTTTAGTCACAACATAACAAATATAATTTGTGCCAAGTTTGGTCACAATCCCTTTAGCGGTTTCAGAGAATACGTTTCAAGTGTTTACGGACGGACGGACGGACAACGCGCCATCGCATAAGCTCCCCGAACTTTGTTCCAGGTGAGCTAAAAATGGATATCAAGCAGTTTGAACAAGAAGGCTTCAAATAATGTCTATATGGCATAGATTATTATTAATTCAGACAGATTTTAAAGAATATTTGTCATAATTTCAGAGTTTGAGTTCTGCTCTCCTGGTCCCGAGCAAAGTTTTATCCTATTATTAAATTGCCCACTGCCAGTGGTGCTCATAGAGTATGTTGAGTTGGAGAGAACATCATCCTTCGGTGGGAACATTACACCAGGTGTCCAATGTAGATGTGGGTGTTAGAGTAATTAATATGTGGATGTTTCGTCAAAGTGTTAGTTAACTCCCGAGTAAATGAATGAACTGTCCGAATGAGGAGTGTGTCCAGCACTAGGCAGCACAACATTCAAAGAATGAGGAATGTGTCCAGCACTCGGCAGCACAACAATCAAAGAATGTGAAGTGTGTCCAGCACTCGGCAGCACAACATTCAAAGAATGAGGAGTGTGTCCAGCACTCGGCAGCACAACATTCAAAGAATGAGGAGTGTGTCCAGCACTCAGCAGCACAACATTCAAAGAATGTGAAGTGTGTCCAGCACTCAGCAGCACAACATTCAAAGAATGTGAAGTGTGTTCAGCACTCAGAAGCACAACATTCAAAGAATGAGGAGTGTGTTCAGCACTCAGCAGCACAACATTCAAAGAATGAGGAGTGTGTCCAGCACTCAGTAGCACAACATTCAAAGAATGAGGAGTGTGTCCAGCACTCAGCAGCACAACATTGAAAGAATGTGGTGTGTTCAGCACTCAGAAGCACGACATTCAAAGAATGAGGAGTGTGTTCAGCACTCAGCAGCATGACATTCAAAGAATGAGGAGTGTGTTCAGCACTCAGCAGCACAACATTCAAAGAATGAGGAGTGTGTTCAGCACTCAGCAGCACAACATTCAAAGAATGAGGAGTGTGTTCAGCACTCAGCAGCATAGCATTCAAAGAATGAGGATTGTGTTCAGCACTCAGCAGCACAACATTCAAAGAATGAGGAGTGTGTCCAGCACTCAGCAGCACAACATTGAAAGAATGTGAAGTGTGTTCAGCACTCAGAAGCACAACATTCAAAGAATGAGGAGTGTGTTCAGCACTCAGCAGCACAACAATCAAAGAATGAGGAGGAAAGAGACCAAAAAATGACTAATCCTCTTATGAAATAATTAAAGCTTAAAGGTTGTAAGGGTTTTCCCGGCCTTTCCACCGGGTGAAGTTGTTAGCCTGTGTCTGTGACTTATGGGCATGCTACCATGAACACGACAGCACATGGAGTATTCAAACAATACTTGAATTGAAACAAAGGTATGGCAGCAAACGTAGGTGCGATGTTCACTGTTAGCGGCGGTCTGTCCGAATCCGCCTCTGCCTACAGTGTTCCCTTAGATGCTCACGCGTCCCCTCTGGGATTGTCCAATGAATGCTCGGCCTTGGATTCCGGCTACACTTCGACTTGCCCAAATAATCTCCTAGGCCGGTCTCCTCAGTATAACCAGTGCTGAAAAAGGTGTCCTCACGCTTTTCCGGAGACGTAATTATTCCGCCCGACACACAGTCCAAATGAGTCTTGCTCTACTGGCAAAAGTTGCACCTCCAACGTGGCTTGCAATTGTCCGAGTATTGCTCTGCGACGCCTCACTCAGCAGCACACACACCTGCTCCTTTGACCGTTCACCATCGTGCTCTTCTTGCACCGACCAAGAAACATCGTGAGAAGAGACGCGCACCTGGTCCTATGACCGTTTGTTCTGCGCTTCGTGCAGCAACCAGAAACGTCGAGAGAACAACACCCATCAACCCGAACACTCCGTGTGACTAAACGCCGAGAGATGAAATGCGCACCAACCCGGAAACGCCGAGAGATGAAACGTGCACCAACCCAGAAACGCCAAGAGATGAAACGCGCACAAACCCGGAAATGCCGAGAGATGAAACGCGCACAAACCTGGAAACGCCGAGAGATGAAACGTGCACCAACCCGGAAACGCCGAGAGATGAAACGCGCACAAACCCGGAAACGCCGAGAGATGAAACGCACACCAACCCGGAAACGCCGAGAGATGAAACGCGCACAAACCCGGAAACGCCGAGAGATGAAACACGCACAAACCCGGAAACGCCGAGAGATGAAACGTGCACCAACCTGGAAACGCCGAGAGATGAAACGCGCACAAACCCGGAAACGCCGAGAGATTAAATGCGCACAAACCCGGAAACGCCGAGAGATGAAACGTGCACCAACCCGGAAACGCCGAGAGATGAAACGCACACAAACCCGGAAATGCTGAGAGATAAAACGCGCACAAACCCGGAAACGCCGAGAGATGAAACGTGCACCAACCCGGAAACGCCGAGAGATGAAACGCGCACAAACCCGGAAACGCCGAGAGATGAAACGTGCACAAACCCGGAAACGCCGAGAGATGAAACGCGCACAAACCCGGAAACGCCGAGAGATGAAACACGCACAAACCCGGAAACGCCGAGAGATGAAACGTGCACCAACCCGGAAACGCCGAGAGATGAAACGCGCACAAACCCGGAAACGCCGAGAGATGAAATGCGCACAAACCCGGAAACGCCGAGAGATGAAACGTGCACCAACCCGGAAACGCCGAGAGATGAAACGCACACAAACCCGGAAACGCTGAGAGATAAAACGCGCACAAACCCGGAAACGCCGAGAGATGAAACGTGCACCAACCTGGAAATGCTGAGAGATGAAACGCACACAAACCCGGAAACGCCGAGAGATGAAACGCGCACAAACCCGGAAACGCCGAGAGATTAAACGTGCACCAACCCGGAAACGTCGAGAGATGAAACGCGCACAAACCCGGAAACGCCGAGAGATGAAACGTGCACCAACCCGGAAACGCCGAGAGATGAAACGCGCACAAACCCGGAAACGCTGAGAGATAAAACGCGCACAAACCCGGAAACGCCGAGAGATGAAACGTGCACCAACCCGGAAACGCCGAGAGATGAAATGCGCACCAACCCGGAAATGCCGAGAGATGAAACGTGCACCAACCCAGAAACGCCAAGAGATGAAGTGAAACGCGCACAAACCCGGAAACGCCGAGAGATGAAACGCGCACCAACCCGGAAACGCCAAGAGAAGACCGAGCACTGGACCTCGCGAATAATTCTCAAAATCGCTGCGACATTATGATCACACCTCATTCCTTCTCGGCGAAACAGAGGCTCCCTCAGCCCGGCATCCGATAATACGAATGAACTGTTTTCTTAACTGAACCGACACCGCTTAGGCAACAACCATGCGTCCATTTCGGTGAACCGCACAGTTTACGGGACCGTGTTAAACGATCCTCTTTAACCAACGATCAATCTACCTTAGACCTAACTACATCTTATCAAGTCGTTGCGATGCCTTCATCACATTTTGTTGATTCAACCTTCTCACACGCTGACTCTATCCATACCATGGTATATCTATAACTGGCACCGATCACGTGTAGCGAGATGCGTTTTACCTGACAAAAGTCTGCTTCCGGCCTATCATTACAATCTACTGGTTCTAGATAACTTGTCAACTCATCCACAAAGTACATCACAAAGATGCGCCACTAACTCTAATTTCTGTCGCCCACCAGGTTCCTCTGGCAGTCCTGGTAATCCAGGCTTGTCAGGTTTTCCAGGAAGCAAAGGTGAACCTGGACGTTCAGGCTTTACCCCTTCAGGTCCACCAGGCCCAAAAGGTGAGGTTCGTTTGGGATATTAATCAGGTGTAGCTGCAGGAAACTTTTTGGTACCATTTGTTTTAATCTTTCATTTGAGAAGGTTCATTTGTTGGAATTACTTGCTGAAAGCAATATAATATCAATGTACTCTTTATCACAGGTGAACGTGGACCAATGGGCACTCCCGGCTTGTCTGGATCACCTGGAAGACCTGGTAATGACGGCAGGCCTGGCCAGGATGGATTTCCTGGACCCAAGGTAGGTTACGCATGTTTTTTTGTTTTGTTTTGTTTTCATGGATATCACTCCAGACAAGGCATACAGCCACTCCAGGTAAGGGGCTAAGAGAAAGTTAGGAAAATATAAGGATAAGGCAAAACAAACTTTAAAATAAATAAATAAATAAAAATAACAAGAAAACATCCAAGGCACAGAAAGTAACAGAGGTCGGGAAACAAATCCCAAATGAACAAAATTGTGCATGAGTTGGTCACGTGAAATAAGTTGTAGCATCTATAAAACCAGCTCAGGATGTAACCATGAAGGTGCTACTTGGAGGTAGTGACCTGCAATTCATCCTCAAATCACCGATCCAATGGCGGATGATACTCGGGGCCTGGCTGTAGATTAAACATTGTTGGCAGTTGTCGTAGGCATATAGAGGATTCCGGAAGAGCTCAGCGATGGAGAATATATTAATAATATGAACTGTGTAGTAGGAGCAGACATGAGACGAAGACATGAACATGGTTAGCAAAGGCCTTCATGCACGGAAGGTGATTCTTCAGCAAATCTTCCAAGTTCACATGCTGATGTCTATTGCTCCTAATGGAAAGCTCACTGGTGGTGGTGGTGGTGGTGGTGGTGGTGGTGGTGGTGGTGGAGATACCTACGCCACCGAAGGTGGATGGAGGTTATGTTTTCACTCCTGTCTACTTGTTTGTCTGTGAGAGGAATATCTCAAAAAGTTATGGACGACTTATGACAAAAGCAGGTGGATGAGTTGGTTAGGTGACAAGAACATGCAAATTCAATTTGGGTTCAGGTACGGATCCAGATCTGGCCTATCAGTGGATACAACACATAAACTGCTCACCTGCAGGAGGTGTGTGCTCTACCAAGTGCCGTTGTAGTTACTATTGAGAGACAAAACTAACATGGAATGTTGAAATTCCAAATTGGAAAAAATGATCAAGTGTCGGGAAACCAAACTGAATTTAAAATAACTGACGCATTTTTATTTAAGACAACTAAAACCTGCTCCTCCATTGAAGTACATTGATGGTACCAACTAAAACCTGCTCCTCCATTGAAGTACGTTGATGGTACCAACTAAAACCTGCTCCTCCATTGAAGTACATTGATGGTACCAACTAAAACCTGCTCCTCCATTGAAGTACATCGATGGTACTGTAGCGGCTACCGCTGGGTTTTCACAATCGCCTTGCACCTATCAAGGACGCGGAGCGATCACCATGCCGGGCTCGTCCAGGACGCCCGGGCAGGCCCGCGCTCAACTTGCCAGGCCTCGGTCGGGACGCTCGGCCACGCCCCCTCTCGCCTTTGCTGGGCAAACGCTCCGGGATAATGTGTGCATATATATTGCTGCCCGATAAACGGGCTTTTCAGAGTACCTGAGTGTTTTGTTTGAATAAAGCAACTCGGACGACATCGCGTCCATTCTTCCGATCGACGTGGGAGCCCGAGCTCCTTCATTGGTGACCTACCGACATGGACACGGCAGTGGCCCTTAAACTGCCTACCTTCTGGGAGGCTCACGTGGCGGTTTGGTTCGCACAGGCGGACTCCCTGTTCGCCCTGTGAGGCATCACGGCCGACGACACCCGCTTCCACCATGTGGTAGCAGCGCTCGGTTCAACCACCGCGGCCCGTGCCCTGAGCCTCCTCGAGAGCCCGCCAGCCGCTGACAAATACGGTGCGATTAAAAAGCTCCTCCTCGACGCTTTCGCCCTCCCATCGGCGGAACGCGCACGGCGCCTGCTCGACCTGCCCAAGCTCGGCGACACGCGCCCTTCCGAGCGAATGGACTACATGCTTTCGCTGCTCGGCGAGCACTCTCCGGCATTCCTGTTCCGGGAGCTGTTCCTCCGTCAGCTGCCTAGCCCGGTACGCCTCGCCCTGGCAAGCGCGACGATCACGGATCCCCGTGCCCTTGCCAGGGAAGCCGACAAGATCTCCGCCGCAGGCCAGCGCATTGCAGCAGCGACCTGGGGCCCACCGCCGTCCGACGCAACACCCATGGCGCCCGAGCACCCGGCACGGTCGACGACCGAACTGCCGACACAATTAGCGAACGCTACACCGAGCCGACCACCTCCAGCACGACGACCGGGGCCTCCACCTGACCAAGCGTGGTGTTACTATCATGCCAGGTTCGGACAGAAGGCCAGGACATGCCGACCCCCGTGCACCTTCAGCAGGCCGGGAAACGGCCGGGCCGGCGTTCATTACCAGCCATGAGCGCCGGCCACACGGGCAACTTACTGTTCATCACGGATAAAGCATCCGGACGGCGCTTCCTGTGTGACACCGGCGCCCAACTGAGCGTCATACCCGCCTCTGACCACGACAGGCAGTCCATGGTTTGCGGCCCCTCCTTGGTTGCGGCCAACGGATCGGCCATCCCCACCTTCGGCCCACGCAACGTCACCCTCTGCTTCGGCGGCCAACGCTTTGCTTGGACGTTTGTAACCGCAAACGTGCCCATGGCTCTGCTAGGCGCCGACTTCCTCTGCACACACGGACTGCTGGTGGACGTCCAACGGCGTCGTTTAATCAACGCCGAAACCTTCAGCTCCCTGGTATGCACATTGAGCAGCTCTGCGCCGACCGAGCTGGCATGCGCCCTCCCGGCGACGAATGAGCTTGCTCGCCTGCTCACGGAGTTCCCGGCCCTCACGCGGCCGACGTTTTCGGCCGTCGCAGTACGGCATGGGATCGAGCACCACATACCAACCACGGGCCCGCCGGTCTACGCCAGAGCCCGCCGCCTCGACCCAGCCAAGCTCGCCGTGGCCAAAGCCGAGGTCGACGCTTTAGAACACCTCGGCATCGTGCGGCGCTCCGATAGCGCATGGGCTTCGCCACTACACATCGTCCCAAAGCCAGGGGGCGGCTGGCGCCCATGTGGCGACTACCGCCGCCTTAACGACGCTACCACCCCCGACAGGTATCCGATCCCGCACATCCAAGACTTCTCCGCCCGTCTGGCGGGACGGGTCATTTTTTCGAAAATTGATCTCATACGGGGATATCACCAGGTACCTGTCAGGGCGGCCGACGTCCCTAAAACGGCAGTCATCACGCCGTTCGGCTTATTCGAATTCTTACGGATGCCGTTTGGTCTCAAGAACGCGGCTCAGGCGTTCCAGCGCTTGATGGACGGCATGCTGCGTGACCTGCCGTTCCTTTTCGTTTACCTGGACGACATCCTCGTCGCCAGCACGTCCCAGGCCGAACACCTCCTCCACCTCCGAACACTGTTCGGGCGCCTCAGCGAACACGGCCTCATCGTCAACCCGGCCAAATGCCACTTCGGCACGACGGCCGTTGATTTTTTGGGCCACCACATCACCAAGAACGGGGCCGTGCCGCTGCCAACCAAGGTCGAGGCCATCACCACATTCCCGCGTCCCCGCACCATAAAGGCCCTGCAGGAATTCCTGGGAATGGTGAATTTTTATCACCGCTTCGTGCCCCGCGCTGCTCAACTCATGCGGCCCCTCTGCGAAGCCCTCCAGGGCAAGCCGGCCAAGCACGACATTGCCTGGTCCGCAGCAATGGACGCGGCCTTCCAAAGCTCAAAGCGGGCCCTCGCCGACGCAACACTGCTCGCTCACCTGGTGCTCAACGCACCCATCGCCCTCACCACGGATGCCTCCGACTACGCGGTGGGCGCCGTACATGAGCAATGGGTGAACGGGGTTTGGCAGCCACTCGCTTTTTTCAGCCGGCAGCTCCGGCCAAACGAGCTCAAATACAGCACGTTTGACCGTGAGCTCCTCTGTCTACACCTGGCCGTCCGCCATTTCCGCCACCTCCTGGAGGGCCGACCTTTCACGGCGTTCATCGACCACAAGCCGTTGGTTTACGCAATGGCCAAGGTCACGGAGCCGTGGTCGGCCCGCCAACAGCGCCACCTCTCCACCGTGTCGGAGTTTACCATGGACATCCGGCACGTCGCCGGCAAAAACAACGCCGTGGCCGACTGTCTTTCCCGGGCCAGCGCGAATGCGGTCCACCTGGGCGTGGACTTCACGCTTATGGCGGCGGACCAAACCACCGACACCACGGTGCAAGCCCTCCGGGTGGCGGACACGGGCCTCCGCCTGGCCGACATCCCCTTCGCGGACACTGTCCTGCTCTGCGACGTCTCCCAAGGCCAGCCTTGCCCCATAGTGCCCGTCACCTGGCAACGCCGCATCTTCGCCTCCCTCCACAGCCTTTCCCACCCGGGCCGGAAAGCTTCCCAGAAGCTGGTGTCGGCGCGATTCATCTGGCACGGCCTTCGTCGGGACGTCTGCGCTTGGACCAGCACCTGCACAGCCTGCCAACGGGCCAAGGTCCACCGACACACCCAGGCCCCGCTGGCACCTTTCACCGTGCCCGAAACGACGTTTCGACCACGTCAACATGGATCTGGTGGGCCCCCTCCCCCCGTCACGGGGGTTCACACACCTGCTCACCATGGTGGACAGGACCACCAGGTGGCCGGAGGCCGTTCCCCTCGTCTCCACCACCACCGCCGACGTGGCGCAGGCTTTCATCGCCACCTGGGTCGCTCGCTTCGGCGCACCGGCAGCCATCTCGTCAGACCGCGGACCACAGTTCACCTCCGAGCTGTGGGGCGCGGTCGCCCGCAACCTTGGGGTCAAGCTCCACCGTACTACGGCCTACCACCCCCAAGCAAACGGGTTGTACGAGTGATTCCACCGCTCCATGAAGGCCGCGCTCATGGCCGGCCTTCAAGACGGCGGTTGGGCCGACCGGCTGCCGTGGGTCCTTTTGGGCCTCCGCACGGCCCCCAAGGAGGACCTCCAGGCATCCACCGCCGAGCTTGTCTACGGCCAGGCGCTACGCGTCCCGGGCGAATTCGTGCCCGACGCTACCAGTCCCTGGTCCGCAGCTCACCAGCGCTCGGACCTCCAGGAGGCCGCCCGACGGTTTGCCCCCGTGCCAACATCCCACCACGGTGACCCCCAGTCCTACGTCCCCCCAGCACTTCGCACAGCGGAGTATGTTTTTGTGCGTCACGACGCACATCTGGGGCCACTCCGGCCGCCGTACGACGGGCCCTTCCGGGTCCTGCGACGGGACGACAAGTCGTTCGTCATCGACATCGGCGGCAGGTCGGACCGGATTGCGGTGGACCGCCTCAAGCCGGCGCACGTGGACGTCGACCAACCACCACGGGTGGCCCTTCCGCCGCGGCGAGGCCGCCCCCGTCCACGGTGCCCCCCACTCGACCGCCCACCACCACACCGGACCCCCCCCCCCCCCACGACCCGCCAGGGGTCGCTTTGGCTGGGTCATCAGGACCCCCCTCAAATTGACCCTGCCGGTGCAAGTCGATTCTGGGGGGACGTGTGTAGCGGCTACCGCTGGGTTTTCACAATCGCCTTGCACCTATCAAGGACGCGGAGCGATCACCATGCTGGGCTCGTCCAGGACGCCCGGGCAGGCCCGCGCTCAACTTGCCAGGCCTCGGTCGGGACGCCCGGCCACGCCCCCTCTCGCCTTTGCTGGGCAAACGCTCCGGGATAATGTGTGTATATATATTGCTGCCCGATAAACGGGCTATTCAGAGTACCTGAGTGTTTTGTTTGAATAAAGCAACTCGGACGAATTCCAGCTTTTTGTCGCGTCCATTCTTCCGATCGACGTGGGAGCCCGAGCTCCTTCAGTACCAACTAAAACCTGCTCCTCCATTGAAGTACATTGATGGTACCAACTAAAACCTGCTCCTCCATTGAAGTACATCGATGGTACCAACTAAAACCTGCTCCTCCATTGAAGTACATTGATGGTACCAACTAAAACCTGCTCCTCCATTGAAGTACATTGATGATACCAACTAAAACCTGCTCCTCCATTGAAGTACATTGATGGTACCAACTAAAACCTGCTCCTCCATTGAAGTACATTGATGGTACCAACTAAAACCTGCTCCTCCATTGAAGTACATTGATGGTACCAAGTAAAACCTGCTCCTCCATTTAAGTACATTGATGATACCAACTAAAACCTGCTCCTCCATTGAAGTACATTGGTGGTACCAACTAAAACCTGCTCCTCCATTTAAGTACATTGATGGTACCAACTAAAACCTGGTCCTCCATTGAAGTACATTGATGGTACCAACTAAAACCTGCTCCTCCATTTAAGTACATTGATGGTACCAACTAAAACCTGTTCCTCCATTTAAGTACATTGATGGTACCAACTAAAACCTGCTCCTCCATTGAAGTACATTGATGGTACCAACTAAAACCTGCTCCTCCATTGAAGTACATTGATGATACCAACTAAAACCTGCTCCTCCATTGAAGTACATTGATGGTACCAACTAAAACCTGCTCCTCCATTGAAGTACATTGATGGTACCAACTAAAACCTGCTCCTCCATTGAAGTACATTGATGATACCAACTAAAACCTGCTCCTCCATTGAAGTACATTGATGGTACCAAGTAAAACCTGCTCCTCCATTGAAGTACATTGATGGTACCAACTAAAACCTGCTCCTCCATTGAAGTACATTGATGGTACCAACTAAAACCTGCTCCTCCATTGAAGTACATTGATGATACCAACTAAAACCTGCTCCTCCATTGAAGTACATTGATGGTACCAACTAAAACCTGCTTCTCCATTGAAGTACATTGATGGTACCAACTAAAACCTGCTCCTCCATTGAAGTACATTGATGATACCAACTAAAACCTGCTCCTCCATTTAAGTACATTGATGGTACCAACTAAAACCTGCTCCTCCATTGAAGTACATTGATGGTACCAACTAAAACCTGCTCCTCCATTTAAGTACATTGATGGTACCAACTAAAACCTGCTCCTCCATTGAAGTACATTGATGGTACCAACTAAAACCTGCTCCTCCATTGAAGTACATTGATGGTACCAACTAAAACCTGCTCCTCCATTGAAGTATATTGATGGTACCAACTAAAACCTGCTCCTCCATTGAAGTACATTGATGGTACCAACTAAAACCTGCTCCTCCATTTAAGTACATTGATGGTACCAACTAAAACCTGCTCCTCCATTGAAGTACATTGATGGTACCAACTAAAACCTGCTCCTCCATTTAAGTACATTGATGGTACCAACTAAAACTAAAACCTGCTCCTCCATTGAAGTACATTGATGGTACCAACTAAAACCTGCTCCTCCATTTAAGTACATTGATGGTACCAACTAAAACCTGCTCCTCCATTGAAGTACATTGATGGTACCAACTAAAACCTGCTCCTCCATTGAAGTACAGTGATGGTACCAACTAAAACCTGCTCCTCCATTGAAGTACATTGATGGTACCAAGTAAAACCTGCTCCTACATTGAAGTACATTGATGGTACCAACTAAAACCTGCTCCTCCATTGAAGTACATTGATGGTACCAACTAAAACCTGCTCCTCCATTGAAGTACATTGATGGTACCAAGTAAAACCTGCCCCTCCATTGAAGTACATTGATGGTACCAAGTAAAACCTGCCCCTCCATTCAAGTTCATTGATGGTACCAAGTAAAACCTGCTCCTACATTGAAGTACATTGATGGTACCAACTAAAACCTGCTCCTCCATTGAAGTACATTGATGGTACCAACTAAAACCTGCTCCTCCATTGAAGTATATTGATGGTACCAAGTAAAACCTGCTCCTCCATTGAAGTACATTGATGGTACCAACTAAAACCTGCTCCTCCATTGAAGTACATTGATGGTACCAACTAAAACCTGCTCCTCCATTGAAGTACATTGATGGTACCAACTAAAACCTGCTCCTCCATTTAAGTACATTGATGGTACCAACTAAAACCTGCTCCTCCATTGAAGTACATTGATGGTACCAACTAAAACCTGCTCCTCCATTTAAGTACATTGATGGTACCAAGTAAAACCTGCTCCTCCATTGAAGTACATTGATGGTACCAACTAAAACCTGCTCCTCCATTGAAGTACATTGATGGTACCAAGTAAAACCTGCTCCTCCATGATGTACATTGATGGTACCAAGTAAAACCTGCTCCTCCATTGAAGTACATTGATGGTACCAAGTAAAACCTGCTCCTCCATTGAAGTACATTGATGGTACCAACTAAAACCTGCTCCTCCATTGAAGTACATTGATGGTACCAAGTAAAACCTGCCCCTCCATTGAAGTACATTGATGGTACCAAGTAAAACCTGCCCCTCCATTGAAGTACATTGATGGTACCAACTAAAACCTGCTCCTCCATTGAAGTACATTGATGGTACCAACTAAAACCTGCTTCTCCATTGAAGTACATTGATGGTACCAAGTAAAACCTGCTCCTCCATGAAGTACATTGATGGTACCAACTAAAACCTGCTCCTCCATTGAAGTACACTGATGGTACGTTTCAGAACACGACGTCTTTCAGATGAAGACTTTAAGCTCCTTGTGTATGTGACCTGTGTGTTCATTACTTCCCCATCTTCTGTCCTCCCGCGGATAGCAACACCTTCTTCATCACCTCCTCTATCGTTCAACTATTCCATGAGCCTCACTTTCCGTGAAAAAACTAAATAATTCAAGCTGGCTGTCCCATCTGCAGTCTTATGTGATGGTATAATTAATGTCACCTAATCCTTCACAATGAGTAGGCCATTGTGTGCCGGAATCTACGGCATTAGCTGCAGAATTAGCACTACATGGAGTAATGGGATCGGGATCTGGGAATGGCCAGATTAAGGACATAACGAGCCAAAGATCATGGACATGACGAGCCAAAGATCATGGACATGACGAGCCAAAGATCATGGACATGACGAGCCAAAGATCATGGACATGACGAGCCAAAGATCATGGACATGACGAGCCAAAGTTGAGGCTGAATGCCTCAACTCTGTGTTTGCCTCTAAATCTTGTGTCCCAAACCCATCTCTCTCTGTACCCACCGTACCCAGTCGTACCCAGCTGCTCCTGGACTCTGTGTCCTTTCCTCCTGACAAGGTGGAAAAGTTTCTGTCAAACCTCGACTCTGATTCTGCAACTGGACCTGACGGCATCAGCCCATGGGTCCTAAAATCCTGTTCTTCCGCTCTTTCACTCCCTCTCTCTGTTCTCTTCACCCTCTCTTTTGCTCAAGGTCATCTGCCATCTGCTTGGAAATCTGCCAACATCACCGCTTTGCACAAAAAGGTGCAAAAACAGATCCCAGCAACTACAGACCAATCATCCTTCTCCCAATTATCAGCAAAGTCATGGAATCCATCATTGCTTCAGATATGAAATCTTTCCTCTTCTCCAATGGCTTCATCTCTGATCATCAATTTGGTTTCAGACCTAGTCACTCTACTCTGGACATGCTGCTTCTGCTTTCTCAACAATGGATGGAGGTCCTCAATGCCATACAGGAAATTAGAGTTGTCTCCCTTGACATATCACATGCCTTCGATACGGTCTGGCACCCCGCTCTGCTCACCAAACTCTCCTCTTTTGGTATCCATGGAAATCTCCACGCATGGCTGGCGGACGTCCTCTCTGGTCATAGTCAACGTGTGGCCCTGAATGGATTTCTCTCATCCCCCCTTCCTGTTCAGGCTGGAGTTCCCCAAGGCAGTGTTCTGGGCCCTGTGCTTTTTCTGGTCTTCATCAATGATCTCTCTGACTCTCTTGAAAATCTTCTCTATCTCTTTGCTGATGACTCTACTCTCTGTCGCTCCATTCTTCATCCCTCAGATCGGCAGTCTGCAGCCTCCTCACTCTCTGCAGACCTGGACAAAATCACAGACTGGGCATACAAGTGGAACATGTCTTTCAATCCTGACAAATCTCACACTCTTACGATGTCTCTCCGAAAAGACCGACTGGACAACCCTCCCATCCACTTTCTGAATAATCCTCTCCAAGAAGTTCTGTCACTCAAGCTTTTGGGTCTCACTATCTGCCATGATCTTTCCTGGGAAAACCACATTTCAAATCTGGCCTCCAAAGCCAGTCGCCGACTGGGCATCCTCCATCGTGCGAAGTCCTTCCTTGGCACACCTGAGCTCCTCACCACATACAAGGCTTTCATCCGCAGCTCAATGGAATACTGCTCTCCCCTCTGGGCTGGTGCACCTGCCTCACACCTAGCTCGTCTTCACGCTGTTGAAACCAAAGCATTCAGAATCATTGGAATCTCCCGCGATGAAGCTAACTCCAAGGGCCTCTCACTCACTCACCGCAGGCAGGTTGGTGGTCTTTCCGTCTTCTACCGACTCCTCTCTGGCCTTGCCTCCCCAGCTCTCTCTGGGCTCTGTCCAGCAAATATTCCTACAGGTCGCACAAGATCTGCCTGCAACCCTCTTATGATTAAACTGCCAAAATCAAGACTCTCTGCTCACCTTCACTCCTTCATTCCTCTTTTCTCCCGCCTCTGGAACAAACTCCCTCACTCTCTTCAATCCCACTCCACCCTCCAGGTCTTTAAAACAGCTGTTCACCACCATCTCTTATCTTCCCCCATCCAAAACATTGATCTTTTCTATCCCCGCTAATTTCACCCCAAATCCACTTTTTTGAAATACCAACTTCTGTCCTGGAAGTCCTTGGTGTCCTTGTGTTTGACACTTCTGCCCCCCTCTCCCCCCAAGCCCTCTCCCTCCCACACATCTCCCTGCTCTTAAATGTTGTGTGCCCTCAAGTGTTTGTGTGCTTCCCCTTCTCTTGTCCTCCGCTCCCTCTTTTTATATATTTTGTTTGTCTGGTTGATTTGTTTGTGAAGTAAATGTCAGCTCTTTCACGAGCCTCGATTCATTATACAAAAAAAAAGAAAAAAAAAAGAAAAAAAGAAAAAAGTTCATGGACATGACGAGCCAAAGATCATGGACATGACGAACCAAAGATCATGGACATGACGAGCCAAAGATCATGGACATGACGAGCCAAAGATCATGGACATGACGAGCCAAAGATCATGGACATGACGAGCCAAAGATCATGGACATGACGAACCAAAGATCATGGACATGACGAGCCAAAGATCATGGACATAATGAGCCAAAGATCATGGACATGACGAGCCAAAGATCATGGACATGACGAGCCAAAGATCATGGACATGACGAACCAAAGATCATGGACATGACGAACCAAAGATCATGGACATGACGAACCAAAGATCATGGACATAACGAACCAAAGATCATGGACATGACGAGCCAAAGATCATGGACATGACGAGCCAAAGATCATGGACATGACGAGCCAAATATCATGGACATAACGAACCAACGATCATGGACATGATGAGCCAAAGATCATGGACATGATGAGCCAAAGATCATGGACATAACGAACCAACGATCATGGACATGATGAGCCAAAGATCATGGACATAATGACCCAAAGATCATGGACAAGACGAACCAAAGATTATGGACATAACGAACCAAAGATCATGGACATAATGAGCCAAAGATCATGGACATGATGAGCCAAAGATCATGGACATGAAGAGCCAAAGATCATGGACATGACGAGCCAAAGATCATGGACATGACGAGCCAAAGATCATGGACATGACGAGCCAAAGATCATGGACATGACGAGCCAAAGATCATGGTCATAAATAGCCAAAGATCATGGACATAATGAGCCAAATATCATGGACATAATGAGCCAAAGATCATGGACATGATGAGCCAAAGATCATGGACATGATGAGCCAATGATCATGGACATGACGAGCCAAAGATCATGGTCATAAATAGCCAAAGATCATGGACATGACGAGCCAAAGATCATGGTCATAAATAGCCAAAGATCATGGACATGACGAGCCAAAGATCATGGTTATAAATAGCCAAAGATCATGGACATGACGAGCCAAAGATCATGGTCATAAATAGCCAAAGATCATGGACATAATGAGCCAAAGATCATGGACATGATGAGCCAAAGATCATGGACATGATGACCCAAAGATCATGGACAAGACGAACCAAAGATTATGGACATAACGAACCAAAGATCATGGACATGATGAGCCAAAGATCATGGACATGATGAGCCAAAGTTCATGGACACGATGAGCCAAAGATCATGGTCATAAATAGCCAAAGATCATGGACATAATGAGCCAAAGATCATGGACATGACGAGCCAAAGATCATGGACATGACGAGCCAAAGATCATGGACATGAAGAGCCAAAGATCATGGACATGACGAGCCAAAGATCATGGACATAATGAGCCCATTCGTTTATCCTTGCTTAATGACCTTAATAATTCACCAAATGTCCGTCTGTCCGTTTGAAGGTACCGCAACAACGGCTGAACCGATCGCAACGATATTTTGGGTGGGTAATACTAGGACCCCCTGGAGTAAAATAGGCTATATTGTTTTTCCAAGTTTTCCAGTTTTCCCAAACACGATGGAATAATATTTACCGATATGAACAGTGATGTGGCTTTTGTTGAAATTCTACAAATACTGTTTATTCTACGTACCAGGAGAGAGTAGATAGACTCCTGACGAACTCCTCCTATATAAACGTGCGGCTCCGAAATAACACGGCACCGTGTGCAGAGCGACTGAGAAACAGGTGTAGCGGCCGCTTCCGTGTTACAGATTCGGCGCGCACTCTTCACACATAAACGTGCGGCTGAGAAAGACGTGTAGCGGCCGCTTCCGTTTTGCAGAATTCAAACTTTTTTCAAAATGGGCGCCATGTACTGTTTAGATTTTGATGATTTGCGTGTGATATGATTCAACGGATGTTTATATGAATCATTTAGAGAAAAAAAAGCCTTCAATTTCTGATATTTTGCCTTTTCATTTGGGCTTCCCAATTGAAGCCCCGCCCTTAGGGCGGGTACCGTTGCTAGTGACCTTAATTCGTGTTGTAAATAGTCATGATGTTCTTGATAATCTCAGATTTAAATTTGATCATCTAATGTTGATCATTCCATTGCCATAACGACTAACGACCGTGAATCCATCGCTGCAGGTATGATAAGCTGTTATCAGGTGAATCTAGTTTGGAGTGTAACTACATTTGGATGGTGCTCTTTTAGGGTGAGTCGGGAATAGGCCGACCAGGAGCCAGGGGACTACCAGGACCATCGGGGCCAAGTGGTTTTCCAGGTGCGAAGGGCGATGCTGGTAGACCAGGGCTACCTGGATCATCAGGTCTTCCTGGCACCGATGGCTTCCCAGGAACAAAGGGTATGTTTACAGACCGAGTTGAACTTTATTACAGACTTAGTTGAACTTTATTGCAGCCCGAGTTGAACTTTATTGCAGCCCGAGTTGAACTTTATTACAGCCCGAGTTGAACTTTATTACAGCCCGAGTTGAACTTTATTACAGCCCGAGTTGAACTTTATTACAGCCCGAGTTGAACTTTATTACAGCCCGAGTTGAACTTTATTACAGCCCGAGTTGAACTTTATTACAGCCCGAGTTGAACTTTATTACAGCCCGAGTTGAACTTTATTACAGCCCGAGTTGAACTTTATTACAGCCCGAGTTGAACTTTATTACAGCCCGAGTTGAACTTTATTACAGACCGAGTTGATCTTTATTACAGCCCGAGTTAAACTTTATTACAGACCGAGTTGAACTTTATTACAGACCGAGTTAAACTTAATTGCAGCCCGAGTTGAACTTTATTACAGACCGATTTGATCTTTATTACAGACCAAGTTGAACTTTATTACAGCCCGAGGTGAACTTTATTACAGACCGAGTTGATCTTTATTACAGACCAAGTTGAACTTTATTACAGCCCGAGGTGAACTTTATTACAGACCGAGTTGATCTTTATTACAGACCAAGTTGAACTTTATTACAGCCCGAGGTGAACTTTATTACAGACCGAGTTGATCTTTATTACAGACCGAGTTAAACTTTATTACAGACCGAGTTGAACTTTATTACAGCCCGAGTTGAACTTTATTACAGCCCGAGTTGAACTTTATTACAGCCCGAGTTGAACTTTATTTCAGCCCGAGTTGAACTTTATTACAGCCCGAGTTGAACTTTATTACAGCCCGAGTTGAACTTTATTTCAGCCCGAGTTGAACTTTATTACAGCCCGAGTTGAACTTTATTACAGCCCGAGTTGAACTTTATTACAGCCCGAGTTGAACTTTATTACAGACCGAGTTGAACTTTATTACAGACCGAGTTAAACTTTATTACAGACCGAGTTGAACTTTATTACATCTCGAGTTGAACTTTATTACATCCCGAGTTGAACTTTATTACAGCCCGAGTTGAACTTTATTACATCCCGAGTTGAACTTTATTACATCCCGAGTTGAACTTTATTACAGCCCGAGTTGAACTTTATTTCAGCCCGAGTTGAACTTTATTACAGCCCGAGTAATACTTTATTACATCCCGAGTTGAACTTTATTACATCCCGAGTTGAACTTTATTACAGCCCGAGTTGAACTTTATTACAGCCCGAGTTAAACTTTATTACATCCCGAGTTGAACTTTATTACATCCCGAGTTGAACTTTATTACATCCCGAGTTGAACTTTATTACATCCCGAGTTGAACTTTATTACATCCCGAGGTGAACTTTATTCCAGCCCGAGTTGAACTTTATTCAGCCCGAGTTGAACTTTATTACAGCCCGAGTTTAACTTACAGACCAAGTTGAACAAGTAATTCTGAGGGGTTATATCGGGTAATTCGACAGGATAATCTAAACGGTAATTCTAAAGGGTTTTAAAGGATAATTCTAAAGGGTAATTCTAAATGGTAATTCTGAAGGGTTCTAAACGGTAATTATATAGGGTTATAAAGGGTAATTGTATGGGATAATTCTAAAGGGTAATTCTAAATGGTAATTCTAAAGAGTTCTAAATGGTAATTCTAAAGGGTTCTAAAGAGTAATTCTAAAGGGTTCTAAACGCTAATTATATCGGGTTCCAAAGGGTAATTCTATAGTATTCGAAAGGGTAATTCTTAAGGATAATTCTAAAGGGTAATTCTAAATGGTGATTCTAAACGTTAATTCTATAGGGTTCTAAAGGGTTCTAAAAGGTAATTCGAAAGGGCAATTCGAAATGGTAATTCTAAAGGGTTCTAAATGGTAATTATAAAGGATAATTCTAAAGGGTAATTCTCAATGTTGATTCTGAAGGGTTCTAAATGGTAATTCTAAAGGATTCTAAAGAGTAATTCTAAAGGGTTCTAAATGGTAATTATATTGGGTTATAAAGGGTAATTCTATAGGATAATTCTAAAGGGTAATGCTAAAGGGGAATTCTAAAGGATAATTCTAAAGGGTTCTAAATGGTGATTCTAAAGGGTTCTAAATGGTAATTCTAATGAATTCTAAAGGGGTCTAAACGGTAATTCTATAGGGTTCCAAAGGGTAATTATATAGGATTCTAAAGGGTCATTCTAAAGGATAATTCTAAAGGGGTCTAAATGGTAATTATATCGGGTTCTGAAGGGTAATTATGAAGGATAATTCTAAAGGGTTCTAAAGGGTCATTCTAAAGGATAATTCTAAATGGTTCTAAATGGTAATTATATTGGGTTCTAAATGGTAAATATAAAGGATAATTCTAAGGGGTAATTCTAAATGGTAATTCTAAAGGGTTCTAAAGGATAATTCTAAAGTGTAATTCCAAAGGGTAATTCTAAAGGGTAATGCTAAAGGATAATTCTAAAGTGTAATTCTAAAGGGTAATTCTAAAGGATAATTCTAAAGGGTAATTCTAAAGGGTAATTCTAAAGCGTAATGCTAAATGGTAATTCTAAAGAGTAATTTTAAAGTGTAATTCTAAAGTGTAATTCTAAAGTGTAATTCTAAAGGGTAATTCTAAAGGGTAATTCTCAAGGATAATTCTAAAGGGTAATTCTAAAGGGTAATTCTAAAGGATAATTCTAAAGGGTAATTCTAAAGCGTAATGCTAAATGGTTATTCTAAATGGTAATTCTAAAGTGTAATTCTAAAGGATAATTCTAAAGTGTAATTCTAAAGGGTAATTCTAAAGGGTAATTCTAAAGGATAATTCTAAAGTGTAATTCTAAAGGGTAATTCTAAAGAGTAATTCTAAAGGAGAATTCTAAAGGGTAATTCTAAAGCGTAATGCAAAATGGTAATTCTAAATGGTAATTCTAAAGTGTAATTCTAAAGGAGAATTCTAAAGGGTAATTCTAAAGCGTAATGCTAAATGGTAATTCTAAATGGTAATTCTAAAGTGTAATTCTAAAGGGTAATTCTAAAGGGTAATTCTGAAGGATAATTCTAAAGTGTAATTCTAAAGGGTAATTCTAAAGGGTAATTCTAAAGGATAATTCTAAAGGGTAATTCTAAAGGGTAATTCTAAAGTGTAATTCTAAAGGATAATTCTAAAGTGTAATTCTAAAGGGTAATTCTAAAGGGTAATTCTAAAGGATAATTCTAAAGTGTAATTCTAAAGGGTAATTCTAAAGAGTAATTCTAAAGGAGAATTCTAAAGGGTAATTCTAAAGCGTAATGCTAAATGGTAATTCTAAATGGTAATTCTAAAGTGTAATTCTAAAGGAGAATTCTAAAGGGTAATTCTAAAGCGTAATGCTAAATGGTAATTCTAAATGGTAATTCTAAAGTGTAATTCTAAAGGAGAATTCTAAAGGGTAATTCTAAAGCGTAATGCTAAATGGTAATTCTAAATGGTAATTCTAAAGTGTAATTCTAAAGGGTAATTCTAAAGGGTAATTCTAAAGGATAATTCTAAAGTGTAATTCTAAAGGGTAATTCTAAAGGGTAATTCTAAAGGATAATTCTAAAGGGTAATTCTAAAGGGTAATTCTAAATGGTAATTCTAAAGTGTAATTCTAAAGGGTAATTCTAAAGGGTAATTCTAAAGGATAATTCTAAAGTGTAATTCAAAAGGGTAATTCTAAAGGGTAATTCTAAAGGTGAATTCTAAAGGGTAATTCTAAAGCGTAATGCTAAATGGTAATTCTAAATGGTAATTCTAAAGTGTAATTCTAAAGGGTAATTCTAAAGGGTAATTCTAAAGGATAATTCTAAAGTGTAATTCTAAAGGGTAATTCTAAAGGGTAATTCTAAATGGTAATTCTAAAGTGTAATTCTAAAGGGTAATTCTAAAGGGTAATTCTAAAGGATAATTCTAAAGGGTAATTCTAAAGGATAATTCTAAAGGGTAATTTGAAAGCGTAATGCTAAATGGTAATTCTAAAGTGTAATTCTAAAGGGTAATTCTAAAGGATAATTCTAAAGGGTAATTGTAAATGGTAATTCTAAAGTGTAATTCTAAAGGATAATTCTAAAGGGTAATTCTAAAGTGTAATTCTAAAGTGTAATTCTAAAGGGTAATTCTAAAGGATAATTCTAAAGGGTAATTCTAAATGGTAATTCTAAAGGGTAATTCTAAAGCGTAATGCTAAATGGTAATTCTAAAGGGTAATTCTCAAGGGTAATTCTAAAGTGTAATTCTAAAGGGTAATTCTAAAGGATAATTCTAAAGGGTAATTCTAAATGGTAATTCTAAAGGGTAATTCTAAAGGATAAGTCTAAAGGGTAATTCTAAAGCGTAATGCTAAATGGTAATTCTAAAGGGTAATTCTAAAGGGTAATTCTCAAGGGTAATTCTAAAGTGTAATTCTAAAGTGTAATTCTAAAGTGTAATTCTAAAGGGTAATTCTAAAGGATAATTCTAAAGGGTAATTCTAAATGGTAATTCTAAAGGGTAATTCTAAAGGATAATTCTAAAGGGTAATTCTGAAGGGTAATGCTAAATGGTGATTCTAAATGGTAATTCTAAAGGATAATTCTAAAGGGTAATTCTAAAGGGTAATTCTAAAGTGTAATTCTAAAGGGTAATTCTAAAGGATAATTCTAAAGGGTAATTCTAAATGGTAATTCTAAAGGGTAATTCTAAAGGATAATTCTAAAGGGTAATTCTGAAGGGTAATGCTAAATGGTGATTCTAAATGGTAATTCTAAAGGGTAATGCTAAATGGTGATTCTAAATGGTAATTCTAAAGGGTAATTCTAAAGGGTAATTCTAAAGTGTAATTCTAAAGTGTAATTCTAAAGGGTAATTCTAAAGGGTAATTCTAAATGGTAATTCTAAAGGGTAATTCTAAAGGATAAGTCTAAAGGGTAATTCTAAAGGATAATTCTAAAGGGTAATTCTAAATGGTAATTCTAAAGGGTAATTCTTAAGGATAAGTCTAAATGGTAATTCTAAAGGGTAATTCTAAATGGTAATTCTAAATGGTAATTCTAAAGGATAATTCTAAAGGGTAATTCTAAATGGTAATTCTAAAGGGTAATTCTAAAGGGTAATTCTAAAGGGTAATTCTAAAGGGTGATTCTAAATGGTAATTCTAAAGGGTAATTCTAAAGGATAATTCTAAAGGGTAATTCTGAAGGGTAATTCTGAAGGGTAATGCTAAATGGTAATTCTCAAGGGTAATTCTAAAGTGTAATTCTAAAGTGTAATTCTAAAGTGTAATTCTAAAGGGTAATTCTAAAGGATAATTCTAAAGGGTAATTCTAAATGGTAATTCTAAAGGGTAATTCTAAAGGATAATTCTAAAGGGTAATTCTGAAGGGTAATGCTAAATGGTGATTCTAAATGGTAATTCTCAAGGGTAATTCTAAAGTGTAATTCTAAAGTGTAATTCTAAAGTGTAATTCGAAAGGGTAATTCTAAAGGATAATTCTAAAGGATAATTCTAAAGGGTAATTCTAAAGGGTAATTCTAAAGGGTAATTCTGAAGGGTAATTCTAAAGGGTAATTCTAAAGGATAAGTCTAAAGGGTAATTCTAAAGCGTAATGCTAAATGGTAATTCTAAAGGGTAATTCTAAAGGGTAATTCTAAATGGTAATTCTAAAGGGTAATTCTAAAGGATAAGTCTAAAGGGTAATTCTAAAGCGTAATGCTAAATGGTAATTCTAAAGGGTAATTCTAAAGTGTAATTCTAAAGTGTAATTCTAAAGGATAATTCTAAAGGGTAATTCTCAAGGGTAATTCTAAAGTGTAATTCTAAAGTGTAATTCTAAAGTGTAATTCTAAAGGGTAATTCTAAAGGATAATTCTAAAGGATAAATCTAAAGGGTAATTCTAAAGGGTAATTCCAAAGGGTAATTCTGAAGGGTAATTCTAAAGGGTAATTCTAAAGGATAAGTCTAAAGGGTAATTCTAAAGCGTAATGCTAAATGGTAATTCTAAAGGGTAATTCTAAAGGGTAATTCTAAATGGTAATTCTAAAGGGTAATTCTAAAGGATAAGTCTGAAGGGTAATTCTAAAGCGTAATGCTAAATGGTAATTCTAAAGGGTAATTCTAAAGGGTAATTCTCAAGGGTAATTCTAAAGTGTAATTCTAAAGTGTAATTCTAAAGTGTAATTCTAAAGGGTAATTCTAAAGGATAATTCTAAAGGATAATTCTAAAGGGTAATTCTAAAGGGTAATTCTAAAGGGTAATTCTGAAGGGTAATTCTAATGGGTAATTCTAAAGGATAAGTCTAAAGGGTAATTCTAAAGCGTAATGCTAAATGGTAATTCTAAAGGATAAGTCTAAAGGGTAATTCTAAAGCGTAATGCTAAATGGTAATTCTAAAGGGTAATTCTAAAGGATAATTCTAAAGGGTAATTCTAAATGGTAATTCTAAAGTGTAATTCTAAAGGGTAATTCTAAAGCATAATTCTAAAGGGTAATTCTAAATGGTAATTCTAAAGTGTAATTCTAAAGGATAATTCTAAAGGGTAATTCTAAAGTGTAATTCTAAAGTGTAATTCTAAAGGATAATTCTAAAGGGTAATTCTAAAGCGTAATGCTAAATGGTAATTCTAAAGGGTAATTCTCAAGGGTAATTCTAAAGTGTAATTCTAAAGGGTAATTCTAAAGGATAATTCTAAAGGGTAATTCTAAATGGTAATTCTAAAGGGTAATTCTAAAGGATAAGTCTAAAGGGTAATTCTAAAGCGTAATGCTAAATGGTAATTCTAAAGGGTAATTCTAAAGGGTAATGCTAAATGGTGATTCTAAATGGTAATTCTAAAGGGTAATGCTAAATGGTGATTCTAAATGGTAATTCTAAAGGGTAATTCTAAAGGGTAATTCTAAAGTGTAATTCTAAAGTGTAATTCTAAAGGGTAATTCTAAAGGATAATTCTAAAGGGTAATTCTAAATGGTAATTCTAAAGGGTAATTCTAAAGGATAAGTCTAAAGGGTAATTCTAAATGGTAATTCTAAATGGTAATTCTAAAGGATAATTCTAAAGCGTAATTCTAAATGGTAATTCTAAAGGGTAATTCTAAAGGGTAATTCTAAAGGGTGATTCTAAATGGTAATTCTAAAGGGTAATTCTAAAGGATAATTTTAAAGGGTAATTCTGAAGGGTAATTCTGAAGGGTAATGCTAAATGGTAATTCTCAAGGGTAATTCTAAAGTGTAATTCTAAAGTGTAATTCTAAAGGGTAATTCTAAAGGATAATTCTAAAGGGTAATTCTAAATGGTAATTCTAAAGGGTAATTCTAAAGGATAATTCTAAAGGGTAATTCTGAAGGGTAATGCTAAATGGTGATTCTAAATGGTAATTCTAAAGGGTAATGCTAAATGGTGATTCTAAATGGTAATTCTCAAGGGTAATTCTAAAGTGTAATTCTAAAGTGTAATTCTAAAGTGTAATTCTAAAGGGTAATTCTAAAGGATAATTCTAAAGGATAATTCTAAAGGGTAATTCTAAAGGGTAATTCTAAAGGGTAATTCTGAAGGGTAATTCTAAAGGGTAATTCTAAAGGATAAGTCTAAAGGGTAATTCTAAAGCGTAATGCTAAATGGTAATTCTAAAGGATAAGTCTAAAGGGTAATTCTAAAGCGTAATGCTAAATGGTAATTCTAAAGGGTAATTCTAAAGGGTAATTCTCAAGGGTAATTCTAAAGTGTAATTCTAAAGTGTAATTCTAAAGTGTAATTCTAAAGGGTAATTCTAAAGGATAATTCTAAAGGGTAATTCTAAATGGTAATTCTAAAGGGTAATTCTAAAGGATAATTCAAAAGGGTAATTCTAAATGGTAATTCTAAAGGGTAATTCTAAAGGATAATTCTAAAGGGTAATTCTGAAGGGTAATGCTAAATGGTGATTCTAAATGGTAATTATAAAGGATAATTCTAAAGGGTAATTCTAAAGGGTAATTCTAAAGTGTAATTCTAAAGGATAATTCTAAAGGATAATTCTAAAGGGTAATTCTAAATGGTAATTCTAAAGGGTAATTCTAAAGGATAATTCTAAAGGGTAATTCTGAAGGGTAATGCTAAATGGTGATTCTAAATGGTAATTCTAAAGGGTAATGCTAAATGGTGATTCTAAATGGTAATTCTAAAGGGTAATTCTCAAGGGTAATTCTAAAGTGTAATTCTAAATGGTAATTCTAAAGGGTAATTCTAAAGGGTAATTCTAAAGTGTAATTCTAAAGTGTAATTCTAAAGTGTAATTCTAAAGGGTAATTCTAAAGGGTAATTCTAAAGGGTAATTCTGAAGGGTAATTCTAAAGGGTAATTCTAAAGGGTAATTCTAAAGGGTAATTCTGAAGGGTAATTCTAAAGGGTAATTCTAAAGGATAAGTCTAAAGGGTAATTCTAAAGCGTAATGCTAAATGGTAATTCTAAAGGATAAGTCTAAAGGGTAATTCTAAAGCGTAATGCTAAATGGTAATTCTAAAGGGTAATTCTAAAGGATAAGTCTAAAGGGTAATTCTAAAGCGTAATGCTAAATGGTAATTCTAAAGGGTAATTCTAAAGGATAATTCTAAAGGGTAATTCTGAAGGGTAATGCTAAATGGTGATTCTAAATGGTAATTCTAAAGGATAATTCTAAAGGGTAATTCTAAAGGGTAATTCTAAAGTGTAATTCTAAAGGATAATTCTAAAGGATAATTCTAAAGGGTAATTCTAAATGGTAATTCTAAAGGGTAATTCTAAAGGATAATTCTAAAGGGTAATTCTGAAGGGTAATGCTAAATGGTGATTCTAAATGGTAATTCTAAAGGGTAATGCTAAATGGTGATTCTAAATGGTAATTCAAAAGGGTAATTCTCAAGGGTAATTCTAAAGTGTAATTCTAAATGGTAATTCTAAAGGGTAATTCTAAAGGGTAATTCTAAAGTGTAATTCTAAAGTGTAATTCTAAAGTGTAATTCTAAAGGGTAATTCTAAAGGGTAATTCTAAAGGGTAATTCTGAAGGGTAATTCTAAAGGGTAATTCTAAAGGGTAATTCTAAAGGGTAATTCTGAAGGGTAATTCTAAAGGGTAATTCTAAAGGATAAGTCTAAAGGGTAATTCTAAAGCGTAATGCTAAATGGTAATTCTAAAGGATAAGTCTAAAGGGTAATTCTAAAGCGTAATGCTAAATGGTAATTCTAAAGGATAATTCTAAAGGGTAATTCTAAATGGTAATTCTAAAGTGTAATTCTAAAGGGTAATTCTAAAGAGTAATTCTAAAGGAGAATTCTAAAGGGTAATTCTAAAGCGTAATGCTAAATGGTAATTCTAAATGGTAATTCTAAAGTGTAATTCTAAAGGAGAATTCTAAAGGGTAATTCTAAAGCGTAATGCTAAATGGTAATTCTAAATGGTAATTCTAAAGTGTAATTCTAAAGGGTAATTCTAAAGGGTAATTCTGAAGGATAATTCTAAAGTGTAATTCTAAAGGGTAATTCTAAAGGGTAATTCTAAAGGATAATTCTAAAGGGTAATTCTAAAGGGTAATTCTAAAGTGTAATTCTAAAGGATAATTCTAAAGTGTAATTCTAAAGGGTAATTCTAAAGGGTAATTCTAAAGGATAATTCTAAAGTGTAATTCTAAAGGGTAATTCTAAAGAGTAATTCTAAAGGAGAATTCTAAAGGGTAATTCTAAAGCGTAATGCTAAATGGTAATTCTAAATGGTAATTCTAAAGTGTAATTCTAAAGGAGAATTCTAAAGGGTAATTCTAAAGCGTAATGCTAAATGGTAATTCTAAATGGTAATTCTAAAGTGTAATTCTAAAGGAGAATTCTAAAGGGTAATTCTAAAGCGTAATGCTAAATGGTAATTCTAAATGGTAATTCTAAAGTGTAATTCTAAAGGGTAATTCTAAAGGGTAATTCTAAAGGATAATTCTAAAGTGTAATTCTAAAGGGTAATTCTAAAGGGTAATTCTAAAGGATAATTCTAAAGGGTAATTCTAAAGGGTAATTCTAAATGGTAATTCTAAAGTGTAATTCTAAAGGGTAATTCTAAAGGGTAATTCTAAAGGATAATTCTAAAGTGTAATTCTAAAGGGTAATTCTAAAGGGTAATTCTAAAGGAGAATTCTAAAGGGTAATTCTAAAGCGTAATGCTAAATGGTAATTCTAAATGGTAATTCTAAAGTGTAATTCTAAAGGGTAATTCTAAAGGGTAATTCTAAAGGATAATTCTAAAGTGTAATTCTAAAGGGTAATTCTAAAGGGTAATTCTAAATGGTAATTCTAAAGTGTAATTCTAAAGGGTAATTCTAAAGGGTAATTCTAAAGGATAATTCTAAAGGGTAATTCTAAAGGATAATTCTAAAGGGTAATTTGAAAGCGTAATGCTAAATGGTAATTCTAAAGTGTAATTCTAAAGGGTAATTCTAAAGGATAATTCTAAAGGGTAATTGTAAATGGTAATTCTAAAGTGTAATTCTAAAGGATAATTCTAAAGGGTAATTCTAAAGTGTAATTCTAAAGTGTAATTCTAAAGGGTAATTCTAAAGGATAATTCTAAAGGGTAATTCTAAATGGTAATTCTAAAGGGTAATTCTAAAGCGTAATGCTAAATGGTAATTCTAAAGGGTAATTCTCAAGGGTAATTCTAAATGGTAATTCTAAAGGATAATTCTAAAGCGTAATTCTAAATGGTAATTCTAAAGGGTAATTCTAAAGGGTAATTCTAAAGGGTGATTCTAAATGGTAATTCTAAAGGGTAATTCTAAAGGATAATTTTAAAGGGTAATTCTGAAGGGTAATTCTAAAGCGTAATGCTAAATGGTAATTCTAAAGGGTAATTCTAAAGGATAAGTCTAAAGGGTAATTCTAAAGCGTAATGCTAAATGGTAATTCTAAAGGGTAATTCTAAAGGATAATTCTAAATGGTAATTCTGAAGGGTAATGCTAAATGGTGATTCTAAATGGTAATTCTAAAGGATAATTCTAAAGGGTAATTCTAAAGGGTAATTCTAAAGTGTAATTCTAAAGGATAATTCTAAAGGATAATTCTAAAGGGTAATTCTAAATGGTAATTCTAAAGGGTAATTCTAAAGGATAATTCTAAAGGGTAATTCTGAAGGGTAATGCTAAATGGTGATTCTAAATGGTAATTCTAAAGGGTAATGCTAAATGGTGATTCTAAATGGTAATTCAAAAGGGTAATTCTCAAGGGTAATTCTAAAGTGTAATTCTAAATGGTAATTCTAAAGGGTAATTCTAAAGGGTAATTCTAAAGTGTAATTCTAAAGTGTAATTCTAAAGTGTAATTCTAAAGGGTAATTCTAAAGGGTAATTCTAAAGGGTAATTCTGAAGGGTAATTCTAAAGGGTAATTCTAAAGGGTAATTCTAAAGGGTAATTCTGAAGGGTAATTCTAAAGGGTAATTCTAAAGGATAAGTCTAAAGGGTAATTCTAAAGCGTAATGCTAAATGGTAATTCTAAAGGATAAGTCTAAAGGGTAATTCTAAAGCGTAATGCTAAATGGTAATTCTAAAGGATAATTCTAAAGGGTAATTCTAAATGGTAATTCTAAAGTGTAATTCTAAAGGGTAATTCTAAAGAGTAATTCTAAAGGAGAATTCTAAAGGGTAATTCTAAAGCGTAATGCTAAATGGTAATTCTAAATGGTAATTCTAAAGTGTAATTCTAAAGGAGAATTCTAAAGGGTAATTCTAAAGCGTAATGCTAAATGGTAATTCTAAATGGTAATTCTAAAGTGTAATTCTAAAGGGTAATTCTAAAGGGTAATTCTGAAGGATAATTCTAAAGTGTAATTCTAAAGGGTAATTCTAAAGGGTAATTCTAAAGGATAATTCTAAAGGGTAATTCTAAAGGGTAATTCTAAAGTGTAATTCTAAAGGATAATTCTAAAGTGTAATTCTAAAGGGTAATTCTAAAGGGTAATTCTAAAGGATAATTCTAAAGTGTAATTCTAAAGGGTAATTCTAAAGAGTAATTCTAAAGGAGAATTCTAAAGGGTAATTCTAAAGCGTAATGCTAAATGGTAATTCTAAATGGTAATTCTAAAGTGTAATTCTAAAGGAGAATTCTAAAGGGTAATTCTAAAGCGTAATGCTAAATGGTAATTCTAAATGGTAATTCTAAAGTGTAATTCTAAAGGAGAATTCTAAAGGGTAATTCTAAAGCGTAATGCTAAATGGTAATTCTAAATGGTAATTCTAAAGTGTAATTCTAAAGGGTAATTCTAAAGGGTAATTCTAAAGGATAATTCTAAAGTGTAATTCTAAAGGGTAATTCTAAAGGGTAATTCTAAAGGATAATTCTAAAGGGTAATTCTAAAGGGTAATTCTAAATGGTAATTCTAAAGTGTAATTCTAAAGGGTAATTCTAAAGGGTAATTCTAAAGGATAATTCTAAAGTGTAATTCTAAAGGGTAATTCTAAAGGGTAATTCTAAAGGAGAATTCTAAAGGGTAATTCTAAAGCGTAATGCTAAATGGTAATTCTAAATGGTAATTCTAAAGTGTAATTCTAAAGGGTAATTCTAAAGGGTAATTCTAAAGGATAATTCTAAAGTGTAATTCTAAAGGGTAATTCTAAAGGGTAATTCTAAATGGTAATTCTAAAGTGTAATTCTAAAGGGTAATTCTAAAGGGTAATTCTAAAGGATAATTCTAAAGGGTAATTCTAAAGGATAATTCTAAAGGGTAATTTGAAAGCGTAATGCTAAATGGTAATTCTAAAGTGTAATTCTAAAGGGTAATTCTAAAGGATAATTCTAAAGGGTAATTGTAAATGGTAATTCTAAAGTGTAATTCTAAAGGATAATTCTAAAGGGTAATTCTAAAGTGTAATTCTAAAGTGTAATTCTAAAGGGTAATTCTAAAGGATAATTCTAAAGGGTAATTCTAAATGGTAATTCTAAAGGGTAATTCTAAAGCGTAATGCTAAATGGTAATTCTAAAGGGTAATTCTCAAGGGTAATTCTAAATGGTAATTCTAAAGGATAATTCTAAAGCGTAATTCTAAATGGTAATTCTAAAGGGTAATTCTAAAGGGTAATTCTAAAGGGTGATTCTAAATGGTAATTCTAAAGGGTAATTCTAAAGGATAATTTTAAAGGGTAATTCTGAAGGGTAATTCTGAAGGGTAATGCTAAATGGTAATTCTCAAGGGTAATTCTAAAGTGTAATTCTAAAGTGTAATTCTAAAGGGTAATTCTAAAGGATAATTCTAAAGGGTAATTCTAAATGGTAATTCTAAAGGGTAATTCTAAAGGATAATTCTAAAGGGTAATTCTGAAGGGTAATGCTAAATGGTGATTCTAAATGGTAATTCTAAAGGGTAATGCTAAATGGTGATTCTAAATGGTAATTCTCAAGGGTAATTCTAAAGTGTAATTCTAAAGTGTAATTCTAAAGTGTAATTCTAAAGGGTAATTCTAAAGGATAATTCTAAAGGATAATTCTAAAGGGTAATTCTAAAGGGTAATTCTAAAGGGTAATTCTGAAGGGTAATTCTAAAGGGTAATTCTAAAGGATAAGTCTAAAGGGTAATTCTAAAGCGTAATGCTAAATGGTAATTCTAAAGGATAAGTCTAAAGGGTAATTCTAAAGCGTAATGCTAAATGGTAATTCTAAAGGGTAATTCTAAAGGGTAATTCTCAAGGGTAATTCTAAAGTGTAATTCTAAAGTGTAATTCTATAGTGTAATTCTAAAGGGTAATTCTAAAGGATAATTCTAAAGGGTAATTCTAAATGGTAATTCTAAAGGGTAATTCTAAAGGATAATTCAAAAGGGTAATTCTAAAGGATAAGTCTAAAGGGTAATTCTAAAGCGTAATGCTAAATGGTAATTCTAAAGGGTAATTCTAAAGGGTAATTCTCAAGGGTAATTCTAAAGTGTAATTCTAAAGTGTAATTCTAAAGGGTAATTCAAAAGGATAATTCTAAAGGGTAATTCTAAATGGTAATTCTAAAGGGTAATTCTAAAGGATAATTCTAAAGGGTAATTCTGAAGGGTAATGCTAAATGGTGATTCTAAATGGTAATTCTAAAGGATAATTCTAAAGGGTAATTCTAAAGGGTAATTCTAAAGTGTAATTCTAAAGGATAATTCTAAAGGATAATTCTAAAGGGTAATTCTAAATGGTAATTCTAAAGGGTAATTCTAAAGGATAATTCTAAAGGGTAATTCTGAAGGGTAATGCTAAATGGTGATTCTAAATGGTAATTCTAAAGGGTAATGCTAAATGGTGATTCTAAATGGTAATTCTAAAGGGTAATTCTCAAGGGTAATTCTAAAGTGTAATTCTAAATGGTAATTCTAAAGGGTAATTCTAAAGGGTAATTCTAAAGTGTAATTCTAAAGTGTAATTCTAAAGTGTAATTCTAAAGGGTAATTCTAAAGGGTAATTCTAAAGGGTAATTCTGAAGGGTAATTCTAAAGGGTAATTCTAAAGGGTAATTCTAAAGGGTAATTCTGAAGGGTAATTCTAAAGGGTAATTCTAAAGGATAAGTCTAAAGGGTAATTCTAAAGCGTAATGCTAAATGGTAATTCTAAAGGATAAGTCTAAAGGGTAATTCTAAAGCGTAATGCTAAATGGTAATTCTAAAGGGTAATTCTAAAGGATAAGTCTAAAGGGTAATTCTAAAGCGTAATGCTAAATGGTAATTCTAAAGGGTAATTCTAAAGGATAATTCTAAAGGGTAATTCTGAAGGGTAATGCTAAATGGTGATTCTAAATGGTAATTCTAAAGGATAATTCTAAAGGGTAATTCTAAAGGGTAATTCTAAAGTGTAATTCTAAAGGATAATTCTAAAGGATAATTCTAAAGGGTAATTCTAAATGGTAATTCTAAAGGGTAATTCTAAAGGATAATTCTAAAGGGTAATTCTGAAGGGTAATGCTAAATGGTGATTCTAAATGGTAATTCTAAAGGGTAATGCTAAATGGTGATTCTAAATGGTAATTCAAAAGGGTAATTCTCAAGGGTAATTCTAAAGTGTAATTCTAAATGGTAATTCTAAAGGGTAATTCTAAAGGGTAATTCTAAAGTGTAATTCTAAAGTGTAATTCTAAAGTGTAATTCTAAAGGGTAATTCTAAAGGGTAATTCTAAAGGGTAATTCTGAAGGGTAATTCTAAAGGGTAATTCTAAAGGGTAATTCTAAAGGGTAATTCTGAAGGGTAATTCTAAAGGGTAATTCTAAAGGATAAGTCTAAAGGGTAATTCTAAAGCGTAATGCTAAATGGTAATTCTAAAGGATAAGTCTAAAGGGTAATTCTAAAGCGTAATGCTAAATGGTAATTCTAAAGGGTAATTCTAAAGGATAATTCTAAAGGGTAATTCTAAATGGTAATTCTAAAGTGTAATTCTAAAGGGTAATTCTAAAGGATAATTCTAAAGGGTAATTCTAAATGGTAATTCTAAAGTGTAATTCTAAAGGATAATTCTAAAGGGTAATTCTAAAGTGTAATTCTAAAGTGTAATTCTAAAGGATAATTCTAAAGGGTAATTCTAAAGCGTAATGCTAAATGGTAATTCTAAAGGGTAATTCTCAAGGGTAATTCTCAAGGGTAATTCTAAAGGGTAATTCTAAAGGATAAGTCTAAAGGGTAATTCTAAAGCGTAATGCTAAATGGTAATTCTAAAGGGTAATTCTAAAGCGTAATTCTCAAGGGTAATTCTAAAGTGTAATTCTAAAGTGTAATTCTAAAGGGTAATTCTAAAGGATAATTCTAAAGGGTAATTCTAAATGGTAATTCTAAAGGGTAATTCTAAAGGATAATTCTAAAGGGTAATTCTGAAGGGTAATGCTAAATGGTGATTCTAAATGGTAATTCTAAAGGATAATTCTATAGGGTAATTCTAAAGGGTAATTCTAAAGTGTAATTCTAAAGGGTAATTCTAAAGGATAATTCTAAAGGGTAATTCTAAATGGTAATTCTAAAGGGTAATTCTAAAGGATAATTCTAAAGGGTAATTCTGAAGGGTAATGCTAAATGGTGATTCTAAATGGTAATTCTAAAGGGTAATTCTAAAGGGTAATTCTAAAGTGTAATTCTAAAGGATAATTCTAAAGGGTAATTCTAAATGGTAATTCTAAAGGGTAATTCTAAAGTGTAATTCTAAAGTGTAATTCTAAAGGATAATTCTAAAGGGTAATTCTAAATGGTAATTCTAAAGGGTAATTCTAAAGGATAATTCTAAAGGGTAATTCTAAAGGGTAATGCTAAATGGTGATTCTAAATGGTAATTCTAAAGGGTAATTCTAAAGGGTAATTCTAAAGGGTAATTCTAAAGTGTAATTCTAAAGTGTAATTCTAAAGGGTAATTCTAAAGGATAATTCTAAAGGGTAATTCTAAATGGTAATTCTAAAGGGTAATTCTGAAGGATAAGTCTAAAGGGTAATTCTAAAGGATAATTCTAAAGGGTAATTCTAAATGGTAATTCTAAAGGGTAATTCTAAAGGATAAGTCTAAATGGTAATTCTAAAGGGTAATTCTAAATGGTAATTCTAAATGGTAATTCTAAAGGATAATTCTAAAGCGTAATTCTAAATGGTAATTCTAAAGGGTAATTCTAAAGGGTAATTCTAAAGTGTAATTCTAAAGTGTAATTCTAAAGGGTAATTCTAAAGGATAATTCTAAAGGGTAATTCTAAATGGTAATTCTAAAGGGTAATTCTGAAGGATAAGTCTAAAGGGTAATTCTAAAGGATAATTCTAAAGGGTAATTCTAAATGGTAATTCTAAAGGGTAATTCTAAAGTGTAATTCTAAAGGGTAATTCTAAAGGATAATTCTAAAGGGTAATTCTAAATGGTAATTCTAAAGGGTAATTCTGAAGGATAAGTCTAAAGGGTAATTCTAAAGGGTAATTCTAAAGGATAAGTCTAAATGGTAATTCTAAAGGGTAATTCTAAATGGTAATTCTAAATGGTAATTCTAAAGGATAATTCTAAAGCGTAATTCTAAATGGTAATTCTAAAGGGTAATTCTAAAGGGTAATTCTAAAGGGTGATTCTAAATGGTAATTCTAAAGGGTAATTCTAAAGGATAATTTTAAAGGGTAATTCTGAAGGGTAATTCTGGAGGGTAATGCTAAATGGTAATTCTCAAGGGTAATTCTAAAGTGTAATTCTAAAGTGTAATTCTAAAGTGTAATTCTAAAGTGTAATTCTAAAGTGTAATTCTAAAGGGTAATTCTAAAGGATAATTCTAAATTGTAATTCTAAAGTGTAATTCTAAAGGGTAATTCTAAAGGATAATTCAAAAGGGTAATTCTAAAGTGTAATTCTAAAGTGTAATTCTAAAGTGTAATTCTAAAGTGTAATTCTAAAGGGTAATTCTAAATGGTAATTCTAAAGGGTAATTCTAAAGGATAATTCTAAATTGTAATTCTAAAGTGTAATTCTAAAGGGTAATTCTAAAGGATAATTCAAAAGGGTAATTCTAAAGTGTAATTCTAAAGTGTAATTCTAAAGTGTAATTCTAAAGTGTAATTCTAAAGTGTAATTCTAAAGTGTAATTCTAAAGTGTAATTCTAAAGGGTAATTCTAAAGGATAATTCTAAAGGGTAATTCTAAATGGTAATTCTAAAGGGTAATTCTGAAGGATAAGTCTAAAGGGTAATTCTAAAGGATAATTCTAAAGGGTAATTCTAAATGGTAATTCTAAAGGGTAATTCTAAAGTGTAATTCTAAAGGGTAATTCTAAAGGATAATTCTAAAGGGTAATTCTAAATGGTAATTCTAAAGGGTAATTCTGAAGGATAAGTCTAAAGGGTAATTCTAAAGGGTAATTCTAAAGGATAAGTCTAAATGGTAATTCTAAAGGGTAATTCTAAATGGTAATTCTAAATGGTAATTCTAAAGGATAATTCTAAAGCGTAATTCTAAATGGTAATTCTAAAGGGTAATTCTAAAGGGTAATTCTAAAGGGTGATTCTAAATGGTAATTCTAAAGGGTAATTCTAAAGGATAATTTTAAAGGGTAATTCTGAAGGGTAATTCTGGAGGGTAATGCTAAATGGTAATTCTCAAGGGTAATTCTAAAGTGTAATTCTAAAGTGTAATTCTAAAGTGTAATTCTAAAGTGTAATTCTAAAGTGTAATTCTAAAGGGTAATTCTAAAGGATAATTCTAAATTGTAATTCTAAAGTGTAATTCTAAAGTGTAATTCTAAAGTGTAATTCTAAAGTGTAATTCTAAAGTGTAATTCTAAAGGATAATTCAAAAGGGTAATTCTAAAGTGTAATTCTAAAGTGTAATTCTAAAGTGTAATTCTAAAGTGTAATTCTAAAGTGTAATTCTAAAGTGTAATTCTAAAGTGTAATTCTAAAGTGTAATTCTAAAGTGTAATTCTAAAGGGTAATTCTAAAGGATAATTCTAAATTGTAATTCTAAAGTGTAATTCTAAAGGGTAATTCTAAAGGATAATTCAAAAGGGTAATTCTAAAGTGTAATTCTAAAGTGTAATTCTAAAGTGTAATTCTAAAGTGTAATTCTAAAGTGTAATTCTAAAGTGTAATTCTAAAGTGTAATTCTAAAGGGTAATTCTAAAGGATAATTCTAAATTGTAATTCTAAAGTGTAATTCTAAAGTGTAATTCTAAAGTGTAATTCTAAAGTGTAATTCTAAAGTGTAATTCTAAAGTGTAATTCTAAAGGATAATTCAAAAGGGTAATTCTAAAGTGTAATTCTAAAGTGTAATTCTAAAGTGTAATTCTAAAGTGTAATTCTAAAGTGTAATTCTAAAGTGTAATTCTAAAGTGTAATTCTAAAGTGTAATTCTAAAGGGTAATTCTAAAGTGTAATTCTAAAGGATAATTCAAAAGGGTAATTCTAAAGTGTAATTCTAAAGTGTAATTCTAAAGTGTAATTCTAAAGTGTAATTCTAAAGTGTAATTCTAAAGTGTAATTCTAAAGTGTAATTCTAAAGGATAATTCAAAAGGGTAATTCTAAAGTGTAATTCTAAAGTGTAATTCTAAAGTGTAATTCTAAAGTGTAATTCTAAAGTGTAATTCTAAAGTGTAATTCTAAAGTGTAATTCTAAAGTGTAATTCTAAAGTGTAATTCTAAAGGGTAATTCTAAAGGATAATTCTAAATTGTAATTCTAAAGTGTAATTCTAAAGGGTAATTCTAAAGGATAATTCAAAAGGGTAATTCTAAAGTGTAATTCTAAAGTGTAATTCTAAAGTGTAATTCTAAAGTGTAATTCTAAAGTGTAATTCTAAAGTGTAATTCTAAAGTGTAATTCTAAAGGGTAATTCTAAAGGATAATTCTAAATTGTAATTCTAAAGTGTAATTCTAAAGTGTAATTCTAAAGTGTAATTCTAAAGTGTAATTCTAAAGTGTAATTCTAAAGTGTAATTCTAAAGTGTAATTCTAAAGTGTAATTCTAAAGGATAATTCAAAAGGGTAATTCTAAAGTGTAATTCTAAAGTGTAATTCTAAAGTGTAATTCTAAAGTGTAATTCTAAAGTGTAATTCTAAAGTGTAATTCTAAAGTGTAATTCTAAAGTGTAATTCTAAAGTGTAATTCTAAAGGGTAATTCTAAAGGATAATTCTAAATTGTAATTCTAAAGTGTAATTCTAAAGGGTAATTCTAAAGGATAATTCAAAAGGGTAATTCTAAAGTGTAATTCTAAAGTGTAATTCTAAAGTGTAATTCTAAAGTGTAATTCTAAAGTGTAATTCTAAAGTGTAATTCTAAAGTGTAATTCTAAAGGGTAATTCTAAAGGATAATTCTAAATTGTAATTCTAAAGTGTAATTCTAAAGGGTAATTCTAAAGGATAATTCAAAAGTGTAATTCTAAAGTGTAATTCTAAAGTGTAATTCTAAAGTGTAATTCTAAAGTGTAATTCTAAAGGGTAATTCTAAATGGTAATTCTAAATTGTAATTCTAAAGTGTAATTCTAAAGTGTAATTCTAAAGGATAATTCTCAAGGGTAATTCTAAAGTGTAATTCTAAAGTGTAATTCTAAAGTGTAATTCTAAAGGGTAATTCTAAAGGATAATTCTAAAGGGTAATTCTAAATGGTAATTCTAAAGGGTAATTCTAAAGGATAATTCTAAAGGGTAATTCTGAAGGGTAATGCTAAATGGTGATTCTAAATGGTAATTCTAAAGGGTAATGCTAAATGGTGATTCTAAATGGTAATTCTCAAGGGTAATTCTAAAGTGTAATTCTAAAGTGTAATTCTAAAGTGTAATTCTAAAGTGTAATTCTAAAGGATAATTCTAAAGGATAATTCTAAAGGGTAATTCTAAAGGGTAATTCTAAAGGGTAATTCTGAAGGGTAATTCTAAAGGGTAATTCTAAAGGATAAGTCTAAAGGGTAATTCTAAAGCGTAATGCTAAATGGTAATTCTAAAGGATAAGTCTAAAGGGTAATTCTAAAGCGTAATACTAAATGGTAATTCTAAAGGGTAATTCTAAAGGGTAATTCTCAAGGGTAATTCTAAAGGGTAATTCTAAATGGTAATTCTAAATGGTAATTCTAAAGGGTGATTCTAAAGGGTAATTCTAAAGGGTGATTCTAAAGTGTAATTCTAAAGTGTAATTCTAAAGGGTAATTCTAAAGGATAATTCTAAAGGGTAATTCTAAATGGTAATTCTAAAGGGTAATTCTAAAGGATAATTCGAAAGGGTAATTCTAAAGGATAAGTCTAAAGGGTAATTCTAAAGCGTAATGCTAAATGGTAATTCTAAAGGGTAATTCTAAAGGGTAATTCTCAAGGGTAATTCTAAAGTGTAATTCTAAAGTGTAATTCTAAAGGGTAATTCTAAAGGATAATTCTAAAGGGTAATTCTAAATGGTAATTCTAAAGGGTAATTCTAAAGGATAATTCTAAAGGATAATTCTGAAGGGTAATGCTAAATGGTGATTCTAAATGGTAATTCTAAAGGATAATTCTAAAGGGTAATTCTAAAGTGTAATTCTAAAGTGTAATTCTAAAGGGTAATTCTAAAGGATAATTCTAAAGGGTAATTCTAAATGGTAATTCTAAAGGGTAATTCTAAAGGATAATTCTAAAGTGTAATTCTGAAGGGTAATGCTAAATGGTGATTCTAAATGGTAATTCTAAAGGGTAATGCTAAATGGTGATTCTAAATGGTAATTCTAAAGGGTAATTCTAAAGGGTAATTCTAAAGTGTAATTCTAAAGTGTAATTCTAAAGGGTAATTCTAAAGGATAATTCTAAAGGGTAATTCTAAATGGTAATTCTAAAGGGTAATTCTAAAGGATAAGTCTAAAGGGTAATTCTAAAGGATAATTCTAAAGGGTAATTCTAAATGGTAATTCTAAAGGGTAATTCTAAAGGATAAGTCTAAATGGTAATTCTAAAGGGTAATTCTAAATGGTAATTCTAAATGGTAATTCTAAAGGATAATTCTAAAGGGTAATTCTAAATGGTAATTCTAAAGGGTAATTCTAAAGGGTAATTCTAAAGGGTGATTCTAAATGGTTATTCTAAAGGGTAATTCTAAAGGATAATTTTAAAGGGTAATTCTGAAGGGTAATTCTGAAGGGTAATGCTAAATGGTAATTCTCAAGGGTAATTCTAAAGGATAATTCTAAAGGGTAATTCTGAAGGGTAATTCTAAAGGGTAATTCTAAAGGATAATTTTAAAGGGTAATTCTGAAGGGTAATTCTGAAGGGTAATTCTAAATGGTAATTCTCAAGGGTAATTCTAAAGGATAATTCTAAAGGGTAATTCTAAAGGGTAATTCTAAAGGGTAATTCTAAAGGATAATTTTAAAGGGTAATTCTGAAGGGTAATTCTGAAGGGTAATGCTAAATGGTAATTCTCAAGGGTAATTCTAAAGTGTAATTCTAAAGTGTAATTCTAAAGTGTAATTCTAAAGTGTAATTCTAAAGGGTAATTCTAAAGGATAATTCTAAAGGATAATTCTAAAGGGTAATTCTAAAGGGTAATTCTAAAGGGTAATTCTGAAGGGTAATTCTAAAGGGTAATTCTAAAGGATAAGTCTAAAGGGTAATTCTAAAGTGTAATGCTAAATGGTAATTCTAAAGGGTAATTCAAAAGGGTAATTCTAAATGGTAATTCTAAAGGGTAATTCTAAAGGATAAGTCTAAAGGGTCATTCTAAAGCGTAATGCTAAATGTTAATTCTAAAGGGTAATTCTAAAGTGTAATTCTAAAGTGTAATTCTAAAGGATAATTCTAAAGGGTAATTCTCAAGGGTAATTCTAAAGTGTAATTCTAAAGTGTAATTCTAAAGTGTAATTCTAAAGGGTAATTCTAAAAGATAATTCTAAAGGATAATTCTAAAGGGTAATTCTGAAGGGTAATTCTAAATGGTAATTCTCAAGGGTAATTCTAAAGGATAATTCTAAAGGGTAATTCTAAAGGGTAATTCTAAAGGGTAATTCTAAAGGATAATTTTAAAGGGTAATTCTGAAGGGTAATTCTGAAGGGTAATGCTAAATGGTAATTCTAAATGGTAATTCTAAAGTGTAATTCTCAAGGGTAATTCTAAAGTGTAATTCTAAAGTGTAATTCTAAAGTGTAATTCTAAAGGGTAATTCTAAAGGGTAATTCTGAAGGGTAATTCTAAAGGGTAATTCTAAAGTGTAATTCTAAAGTGTAATTCTAAAGGGTAATTCTAAAGGGTAATTCTGAAGGGTAATTCTCAAGGGTAATTCTAAAGTGTAATTCTAAAGGGTAATTCTGAAGGGTAATTCTAAAGGGTAATTCTAAAGGGTAATTCTAAAGTGTAATTCTAAAGTGTAATTCTAAAGGGTAATTCTAAATGGTAATTCTAAAGTGTAATTCTCAAGGGTAATTCTAAAGTGTAATTCTAAAGTGTAATTCTAAAGTGTAATTCTAAAGGGTAATTCTAAAGGGTAATTCTGAAGGGTAATTCTAAAGGGTAATTCTAAATGGTAATTCTGAAGGGTAATTCTAAATGGTAATTCTAAAGTGTAATTCTAAAGTGTAATTCTAAAGGGTAATTCTAAAGGATAATTCTAAAGGGTAATTCTAAATGGTAATTCTAAAGGGTAATTCTAAAGGATAATTCTAAAGTGTAATTCTGAAGGGTAATGCTAAATGGTGATTCTAAATGGTAATTCTAAAGGGTAATGCTAAATGGTGATTCTAAATGGTAATTCTAAAGGGTAATTCTAAAGGGTAATTCTAAAGTGTAATTCTAAAGTGTAATTCTAAAGGGTAATTCTAAAGGATAATTCTAAAGGGTAATTCTAAATGGTAATTCTAAAGGGTAATTCTAAAGGATAAGTCTAAAGGGTAATTCTAAAGGATAATTCTAAAGGGTAATTCTAAATGGTAATTCTAAAGGGTAATTCTAAAGGATAAGTCTAAATGGTAATTCTAAAGGGTAATTCTAAATGGTAATTCTAAATGGTAATTCTAAAGGATAATTCTAAAGGGTAATTCTAAATGGTAATTCTAAAGGGTAATTCTAAAGGGTAATTCTAAAGGGTGATTCTAAATGGTTATTCTAAAGGGTAATTCTAAAGGATAATTTTAAAGGGTAATTCTGAAGGGTAATTCTGAAGGGTAATGCTAAATGGTAATTCTCAAGGGTAATTCTAAAGGATAATTCTAAAGGGTAATTCTGAAGGGTAATTCTAAAGGGTAATTCTAAAGGATAATTTTAAAGGGTAATTCTGAAGGGTAATTCTGAAGGGTAATTCTAAATGGTAATTCTCAAGGGTAATTCTAAAGGATAATTCTAAAGGGTAATTCTAAAGGGTAATTCTAAAGGGTAATTCTAAAGGATAATTTTAAAGGGTAATTCTGAAGGGTAATTCTGAAGGGTAATGCTAAATGGTAATTCTCAAGGGTAATTCTAAAGTGTAATTCTAAAGTGTAATTCTAAAGTGTAATTCTAAAGGGTAATTCTAAAGGGTAATTCTGAAGGGTAATTCTAAAGGGTAATTCTAAATGGTAATTCTGAAGGGTAATGCTAAATGGTGATTCTAAATGGTAATTCTAAAGGGTAATTCTCAAGGGTAATTCTAAAGTGTAATTCTAAAGTGTAATTCTAAAGTGTAATTCTAAAGTGTAATTCTAAAGTGTAATTCTAAAGTGTGATTCTAAAGTGTAATTCTAAAGGGTAATTCTAAAGGATAATTCTAAAGGGTAATTCTAAATGGTAATTCTAAAGGGTAATTCTAAAGGATAATTCTAAAGGGTAATTCTGAAGGGTAATTCTCAAGCGTAATGCTAAATGGTAATTCTAAAGGATAAGTCTAAAGGGTAATTCTCAAGGGTAATGCTAAATGGTAATTCTAAAGGATAAGTCTAAAGGGTAATTCTAAAGCGTAATGCTAAATGGTAATTCTAACGGGTAATTCTAAAGGGTAATTCTCAAGGGTAATTCTAAAGTGTAATTCTAAAGTGTAATTCTAAAGTGTAATTCTAAAGGGTAATTCTAAAGGATAATTCTAAAGGATAATTCTAAAGGGTAATTCTAAAGGGTAATTCTAAAGGGTAATTCTGAAGGGTAATTCTAAAGGGTAATTCTAAAGGATAAGTCTAAAGGGTAATTCTAAAGTGTAATGCTAAATGGTAATTCTAAAGGGTAATTCAAAAGGGTAATTCTAAATGGTAATTCTAAAGGGTAATTCTAAAGGATAAGTCTAAAGGGTCATTCTAAAGCGTAATGCTAAATGTTAATTCTAAGGGGTAATTCTAAAGTGTAATTCTAAAGTGTAATTCTAAAGGATAATTCTAAAGGGTAATTCTCAAGGGTAATTCTAAAGTGTAATTCTAAAGTGTAATTCTAAAGTGTAATTCTAAAGGGTAATTCTAAAAGATAATTCTAAAGGATAATTCTAAAGGGTAATTCTAAAGGGTAATTCTAAAGGGTAATTCTGAAGGGTAATTCTAAAGGGTAATTCTAAAGGATAAGTCTAAAGGGTAATTCTAAAGCGTAATGCTAAATGGTAATTCTAAAGGGTAATTCTAAAGGGTAATTCTAAATGGTAATTCTAAAGGGTAATTCTAAAGGATAAGTCTAAAGGGTAATTCTCAAGGGTAATTCTAAAGTGTAATTCTAAAGTGTAATTCTAAAGTGTAATTCTAAAGGGTAATTCTAAAGGATAATTCTAAAGGATAATTCTAAAGGGTAATTCTAAAGGGTAATTCTAAAGGGTAATTCTGAAGGGTAATTCTAAAGGGTAATTCTAAAGGATAAGTCTAAAGGGTAATTCTAAAGGATAAGTCTAAAGGGTAATTCTAAAGCGTAATGCTAAATGGTAATTCTAAAGGATAAGTCTAAAGGGTAATTCTAAAGCGTAATGCTAAATGGTAATTCTAAAGGGTAATTCTCAAGGGTAATTCTAAAGTGTAATTCTAAAGTGTAATTCTAAAGTGTAATTCTAAAGGGTAATTCTAAAGGATAATTCTAAAGGATAATTCTAAAGGGTAATTCTAAAGGGTAATTCTAAAGGGTAATTCTGAAGGGTAATTCTAAAGGGTAATTCTAAAGGATAAGTCTAAAGGGTAATTCTAAAGCGTAATGCTAAATGGTAATTCTAAAGGGTAATTCTAAAGGTTAATTCTAAATGGTAATTCTAAAGGGTAATTCTAAAGGATAAGTCTAAAGTGTAATTCTAAAGCGTAATGCTAAATGGTAATTCTAAAGGGTAATTCTAAAGTGTAATTCTAAAGTGTAATTCTAAAGTGTAATTCTAAAGTGTAATTCTAAAGTGTAATTCTAAAGGGTAATTCTAAAGGATAATTCTAAAGGGTAATTCTAAAGGGTAATTCTAAAGTGTAATTCTAAAGTGTAATTCTAAAGTGTAATTCTAAAGTGTAATTCTAAAGGGTAATTCTAAAGGATAATTCTAAAGTGTAATTCTAAAGGGTAATTCTAAAGGGTAATTCTAAAGGGTAATTCTAAAGGGTAATTCTGAAGGGTAATGCTAAATGGTAATTCTAAAGGGTACTGCTAAATGGTAATTCTAAAGTGTAATTCTAAAGTGTAATTCTAAAGTGTAATTCTAAAGTGTAATTCTAAAGGGTAATTCTAAAGGGTAATTCTAAAGGATAATTCTAAAGTGTAATTCTAAAGGGTAATTCTAATGGGTAATTCTAAAGGGTAATTCTAAAGGGTAATTCTGAAGGGTAATGCTAAATGGTGATTCTAAATGGTAATTCTAAAGGGTACTGCTAAATGGTGATTCTAAATGGTAATTCTAAAGGGTTCTAAAGGGTTATAAAAGGTAATTCTAAAGGGTAATTCTAAATGGTAATTCGAAAGGGTAATTCTAAATGGTAATTCTAAATGGTAATTCTAAAGGGTAATTCTAAATGGTAATTCTAAATGGTAATTCTAAAGGGTACTGCTAAATGGTGATTCTAAATGGTAATTCTAAAGGGTTCTAAAGGGTTATAAAAGGTAATTCTAAAGGGTAATTCTAAATGGTAATTCTAAATGGTAATTCTAAAGGGTAATTCTAAATGGTAATTCTAAAGGGTAATTCTAAATGGTAATTCTAAAGGGTAATTCTAAATGGTAATTCTAAATGGTAATGCTAAATGGTAATTCTAAATGGTAATTCTAAAGGGTTCTAAAGGGTTATAAAAGGTAATTCTAAAAGGTAATTCTAAATGGTAATTCTAAATGGTAATTCTAAATGGTAATTCTAAAGGGTTCTAAAGGGTTATAAAAGGTAATTCTAAAGGGTAATTCTAAATGGTAATTCTAAATGGTAATTCTAAATGTAATTCTAAAGGGTTCTAAAGGATAATTCTAAAAGGTTCTAAAGGATCATTCTAAAGGATTCTAAAGGGTAATTCTAAAGAGTAATAATAAAAGGGTCTAAACGGTAATTCTATAGGGTTCTAAAGAGTAATTCTGTTTCTATAATCGTAATAATAGTAATTATATAATACAAATATTCCAACTTAGTTAACAAAGCCATTGTTTATCCAATATCTAATAATTCCTCACCTCCCTTTACCCCATAATTTACAGGCGATCCTGGACTACCTGGTCGTCCCGGATCTATCGGTCCCCCAGGCCTTCCGGGAAGAGGCACACCGGGCTTACAAGGCCCCCAGGGACCTCCAGGTCCAGCAGGAAGCAGCGGTATGTGGAAGCAATATTGATGTTAACTGTTTCTCCAGTGTCTAAGCAGTTGTACCTTGATTGTAGATTTTTTAAAATTCCCCCCAAAGTAATCCACAAACTTTCTCTCTTGAGGTGAAAAAGAAATCCTAAAATATCAGCAAACAAATTCATTCGTCACACATTTCTGGTTCTGCTAAAACGGTTTTGATGAAATTTCGGAAAAAGTGGAATAAAAATAATATCAAAGTTAGATTCCTTCATTGTTGTGGAATCCACGTGTCGCACCTGCCATTGCTGCATGGATTCTGACCAACAGGAAGTAGCTGCCGCTGACAAACCCATCTCTGGCCCACATAACAGTTTCTAGAGGGCAGCCTTGACAGTTGCAATGGCTTCCTCATGTTTCCTTTTATCCCCCAGTACAACTTTTGCTTTTAAAATACTTCATAATAAAGATATTGAGATGAATCATTTGATTAATTAATGTCTGAGCATCAGTTTATTCATATATCATGTGTTTTTATTTAATGTCAATTTACATCCTCATTTTCTCCAATCCCTCCTTGATGGTTATTTTCAATCTCACATCCCTCTGCCATCACCCTCCTCTTACTCCTATCTTACAGGTTTTCCTGGTTCTCCTGGTGGGAAGGGAACTCCAGGAATTCCAGGAAGAGGCATCCAAGGTCCCCCCGGAGAAAATGGTCAGCCGGGTTTTCCTGGTTCACCTGGCTTAAAAGGCGGACCCGGGTTTGAAGGCCGACCCGGATCTTCCGGAATTCCTGGATCACCAGGTAAATACCTGCAATATCTTTGCTTTTTTATAAGCAATCACGGCATTCTTAAGGAAGTTAAAGATCTCGTGCAATCTTCCCAAAGGAGTCTGCCATTGTTTTCCAGTAACATAACCAAATTCCCCTGCATTCGATAATTCCTGGGCTAACAGGATGGCCTATATATACGCACACTCGCCTCTAAGCTGTCTCACCCGGGTTTGAATCCAGACCCAGCCATAAACTGTCACTCTGTTGTTTTACAAGCAGGGTGTTTCATCAATGTGTGGTGCTGTCCCTCAGATGGATGTTAAGAGGATGTCTTGTCTGCCAGCTTTAGTTGGTGGACCTTGTCGATCCCACAATGTCCTTTGTGAAGAGTACGCGAGCTTTGGCCGCCATCTTGGCCAAATTCCGAATTCCTGCCTTGATAAGCGGAGGTCATTCCATCAGAGGCACAACCACACCCTCAGCCTATAATGCTACTCTGCAGTCTTGTGCTGCATACGAATGAAGAAGAGGATAATTGCTGTGATCTGGATATGGCACAGGCAATATGGATCAAATGACCTTTACATCTAAAATAATATTCAGGTCATGTATGGGCGCATGCACCGGAGCAGCGCGTCGCCGCGTCCACTTTCCGCCGGTAATACATGGGCCTCCGTCTGGTCGTTCCCCCAGGCAGATGCCTGGCCCATCCCCATCTCCTTGAGATGCCGATCAAACTGCTGCAACCATGAGGTGCATGGTCGGCCCATTGGCCTCCTCCATTCACAAGGCTCCGTCGCCGAGAGAATCTGGTGAGCAGGATCATACAGCCGTTCATACAGCCGCAGCTGATGCTCACGGACTGTACAGGTAACAAATCTCATCTGAGTTTTTCTCAGGAAATGCTTGTTAGCCACAAAATCTGACCCGCGTCAGCCAAGGATTCTCCAAAGGGACCTGGTGCCGAAGGAGTTAAGTCATTGGCACAGATCCTTGGTCAGAGTCCAAGTCTCACATCCATAGAGTAAGACTGCATGGAAGCACCAAGGACTTAAAGACTCGGATTTAGTCCTCCTGCATCGGTACCGACAGCGCAACAGCCCATGTTCCAGTGAATCCATGACTCCCCAGGTCTCCCCAGGAGACAAGAATGTCTCTGCCAAGGTCAGTGAATCTCTCTGTGACCTCAACATCCTCGTCATAAACGGGTACAGACAAGACAGCAGCATTCAAGGGGTCATTGAAAGCCTGAATGTTAGTTTTGACCCAGGAGACCCATAATCCCAGTGGCTTCAACTCCACATTCAGCATATTGAGGGCCCCCATAAGGATGCGCAGAGTCTCCCCAACGATGACTGCATCATTTGCGAATTCAAGGTCAGAAATCTTGACATTCCCAAACTGTGCACCGCAGCTTGATGTCTCCAACATCCTCCCAAGAATCCAGTCCACACAAGTACTGAAAAGTGTGGTGGCTAAAACACACCAGTGACAAACTCCACTTAACAACTGGAAATAAGTCAGGGATGGAACCACCACATCTCACAGCACTCTCAGTACCAGAGTATAGTTCACAAATCAGATTGATCACCTTTGGTGACGCACCCTGAACACCGATAATCCTCCAGAGGGCATCTCGATTCATTTAATGCAACGCTTTGCAGAGATCAATATCGGCTGCACGCATCCCCTGCTGAAACTCTCACCTGCGTGTGGTGATGACCCGAAGAACAAGGATACAGTCAACTGTTGACCTCTTTGGTGTAAATCCAGACTGCTCTAGGTGCTGGTGCTCAAGCAGATGATGGCAAGCCCACCCTATCAATAATTATCTGAGCAAAGACCTTGCCCGGCAATGAGAGTAGCGTCACCCCACAAAGTGGTTGCAGTCCTGGTGATCAGCCTTCCCTTTCCAGAGTGGGACAACAAGGCCCCTCTGCCTATCAGTTGAGATGATGCCTGTGCTCCAAACAGAGCACAGAACTGCATGCAGCGACTCAAGTACAGCAATTTCACCAGCCTTGAGAAGCTCAGCATGGATGCTACAAATCCCAGGAGCTTTGCCCCCCTTTCAACGGGCTCACCGCAGCCTGTGTTTCTACAAACGAAGGTGGTTCACAGTTGATTGGAAGGTCAACAATTGGGATAGTAACCCCCCTGACATTCAACTCAACAGCCGGTAGGTCAGCTTGGTATACAGCCCCACAAAGTAACCGGCCCAACGGGCCTTCACTTCAGACTCCTCTGTCGAGAGCCCACTACCCTCCGCCCTAACTGCAGTACACGAGGTACAGGCCTGGAGGAACACAATGTAGACGAGACGGATTTATGGAAAAAGGCCATGTATAAGATTCTCGGTGCATTTTAGGCTAAAAGTTGGGAACCTCACTTTTTAACATAATTAGGGTATGCTGAATTCGAGTAACCCGGTTCCCAAGCCAAATTTTGAGTTTTTGACCTTCTAATTAGCATAAACAAAATGGCCGCCAAATTGCCATTTTTGGACAATTTATTTGATCAAGCATTTATATGTCATGTATATACATGCAGCTCTTTTACTTTAACTTTACAACTTTTACCCCAAAATGCACATAGAAGCTTATACATTGCCTTTTTTTCATAAATCCATCTAGTCTATATTATGGTTGGCGACATATTGAAAGTGACATTCAAACTGATATTGAAATTGGACACTATAATATGGGAAATGGTTTTAATAAGACAATGTTTCATACAACCATTTATTCTAAAATTACGTATACACGGCCATGAAGCACAAACATTCAGGGATGTCACACATGTTGTTTTGCCAAACTACATCAAATTCATAGAAGGGGTCTGATCATCACTCTGTTGCTGACAGGTACACATTGATGTGCACCTCAACTCTGAATAGCGACATTTGCAGCGTTGAGTCTTGCATTGCTTCTGGCATGCACAACAAATCATCTCGAGGCAACTTTCTGGGATTGGACTCAGTGACATCAGAATAGGCTCTAGTCCTGAATCACCACGCTTCCATCCCATTTCCACAGGTGCAGGAAGGTCAGGTATGGCACAATGAGCATTTCTCCATACCATGGCTTGATAGTGTACTCGCATCAAATGGAAATGAAGAGCATCACTTGTCGGTGACATTGCTTCTGGTTTAACAGTCTTGGAGAACAACATATGTCGTGCTGAATCAACAGAGGTTGTTCTGTGCACATTATATATTCTGCAGACGAACGCTTCTGCAGATTTGATTATCTCCTCTGTGAGTTCACCAATGCCCAAGTTCTTCCGCAGTTTATGGTGCTCTTTGAAGACTTCCCATGATGTTCGTTTGGTGTGATTTGCCAAATAGGAGGTGGTGTCACACCCAGTTAATGCGTGAAATGGTAGCAGTGCTGTGGACAAACATCTCGGTATAGATTGTTTAAAACAGCATCAATTGGTGTATAACACATAGAGCTGCATGTATATACATGATATATAAATGCTTGTCCCAAGAATGTGTCCAAAAAGGGTAATTTGGCAGCCATTTTGTTTATGCTAATTAGAAGGTCAAAATCTCAAAATTCGGCTTGGGAACCGGGTTAGGCGAATTCAGCATACCCTAATTATGTTACAAAGTGAGGTTCCCAACTTTTACCCAAAAATGCACCGAACATTCACATTTCACATTTCTCAGAAATCCGTCTAGTCTATAATTGACAAAGGGATGGGAAGGGAGGATGGAGGTGTGGGGGGAGGAGGGGGGGGGGGAGATTACGGGAAGAGTGAGTTGCATATAGTGGTCAAAATGTATGTTTTACTTGCTTACATAATAAATAGATGGCACTAAGCAGAGTCGAGCCTGGTGTGCACATGATTGAGAGTAGAGGCCTTTCTGGAAGGTGGAATGCTGTACGCCGAGGGATAGACGGACACCTCATCTGATTAGTATGTTTGCTTGTCGCCTTCCTGGTAGAGGAATTGTCATTCCAAATGGAATCCAATCAAATTAAAATGTCCATTCATGCGGATTTTAAAAATCACATGACATCTTTCAAATAAGTGTACATCTTGAGTCTGTCAATGAGTCAAATGGCCTCTTCCTTTTCCGATTCTCATTTATACGCACACCTGATCATTTATTGATACCTCGTCATTTGTGTTTTCATTGCAGGCATGAAGGGAGACATGGGTGTGATGGGTACACCTGGTCCACCGGGTCCAATGGGTCCACCTGGCACTTCCGGTTCTGTTAGTCAGAAAGGTGAGTCTCTCCATCATCTATTCAAAAAAGGAGCCGATTTGCTTTGTCTATCGCACCTTATTCTGAAGACTTTCTGCTGCCATACAATAATACAAATGGTACCTTGAGTGAGGAAGAAGAAGCGAGAACTCGAGCTTTAATGTAGCGGTTCCCATGGTAACATTTATTTTTCTACCACAACAGGAGCCCTTTACCTGGGCACGGGAGGAGCACAGAAAATGATACGTTGTATACAACAACAACAACAACATGCATTTTAAGGCCATGTTCCCTGCTAGAGCGGGGGTTAGCCTTGCGGTCCCCATGACAATCTTCTCCATTTTGCCCTATTTTCTGCATCTCTCCTTGTTAACCCCCTTGCCCGCATTTCTTCTTCCACCATCTTTAGCCAAGTCTTTCTCGGTCTTCCCCGTCCTCTACTTCCTTCTACATTAACTTCCATCACTCTTCTCAACCAGTCACTTTCATCCTTCCTCAATACATGACCAAACCATCTCAACCTGTTCCTCTTCACAGCATCAATCACAGGCAATATTCCCATCATCTTTCGCAATTCATCATTTGTCTTCCTCTCTCTCAACGATACTCCGCACATCCATCGAACCATTCGCATTTCCACCCTTTCCAGCCTTCGTTGCTGCTCTACGTTCATTACCCATGTCTCGCTCCCATAAATCATAACACTTCTCACACATGCAGCATACACCTTTCCCTTCAGCTTCAGCGACACTCTCCTCCTCATCAGCACGCCACTCAGTTCCCGAAACTTCTTCCATGCACATCTCACTCGAGCAACCGTTGCCGAGTCTGATCCACCTTCTCCATTCAGCATGTCTCCGAGGTAGCAAAATGTTTTCACACCTTCCAGCTTCACGCCGTCTCCAAGATCCAACTCAACATTTCCTCCATCTGCAGCTCCCTCTGTGCACACCTTACATTTGAATGTAGCTGCCACACTGGTTAATGACCCTCTCAGACCACTACATTTTTGATGAACCCACTCAGCACACATTGTACATTGAATGGAGTTCACTCCGACACCCTTCCTGCACACAGCACACGGCCACTTCCCAGTTCTTTCCACCTCACCACATGCTTTACCACTTGCCATCACCTTTGTCTTTCCGATATTCACCTTCAGACCTTTTGTCTCCATACATTCCTTCCACTTGTTCATCTTTTCCTTCAGTCCATCCATACTTTCCGCAATCAACACCAGATCATCTGCATACAACAACTCCCACGGTAAACCCTCCTTTACGGTCTGAGCCAGCACCTCCATCACAGCTACAAATAGTAGTGGACTTAGTACCGACCCCTGATGCACTCCCACCTTCACCTCAAACTCACCACTGTTCCCGTCCTTCGTCCTTACAGCTGTGCGTGCTCTTTTGTACATTGCCATCACTACTCTGATCAACCATTCCTCCACTCCTAACTTCCTCAATGCCCATGTCAATACTTTGCGTGGAACCCTATCGAATGCTTTCTCCAGATCAACAAACCCAAAAAACAACTTCTTCCTCTTCTCCATGTACTTCTCCTGCAACTGCCTCACAATGAAAAGCGCATCTGTCGTTCCTCTTCCTGGCATAAATCCAAACTGCATTTCGTCGATCTTCACTTTCTTCCTTATCCTCCTCTCCAACACCCTTTCCAATACCTTCATTCCATGCTCCAATAACTTTATCGCTCGGTACGAGCCACACTCCAGAGGGTCACCTTTCCCCTTGTATAGAGGGACGAGGGTACTCAGTTCCCAAACCACTGGAATGCGGCCTTCTTTCACCACCAGATTACAGATCTCTGTCATTCTCTTCACACCCCAACTTCCTGCTGCCTTCAACATATCTCCCACAACTCCCGTCGGCCCTCCCGCTTTTCCACTCTTCATTGCTTTTATCCTCGGTCGCTCGGGTCCCTCGAGGTCCCTCGGGTCCCTCGAGCGACGGGGCTTGCTTTGATCTCTCCACGGCATCAAAGTTTGAGTGTTTTCCCATTCGTTTCTTTGTCAAATTTCCGCTGCGTATTTTGTTGTGTATGTGTTATTGTGTGTTTCTATTTGGTTTTGGTTTTGTTGTTGTTGCAAATTTGTGTGTAATTAGTCGTTTCTTTGTCCGTGCCTCGTGCGGCCTGGTGTCTCGTGCGGCCTCCTCGTCTCGACTTGTGCCCCGCCCCCTATATTCTCGTTTGTTCTTTCACCTCTGCTCCTGCTTTCTCAAATCCACATTCTCACTTAGAGACTTTTCCCAGATTGTTTTCATGGTTTTGTTGAAATATTTCTTTAAATATGTTTAAACCGCAGCGGTGATCCCCCCCAGGATTTCCATGTTTTAAACGTTTCCCAGTGTGTACCCTGGATAAGAATAGGTACGCCGTATCCTTGCGTGTCGTAGGAGGCGACTAAGTGGGTTGGCGTCAGGAAGGGCATCCGGCCATAAAAAAAAAACATTGCCTCAAAAAGAGAACCATGACAATTACAACTACATGTGGGCAGGGTACAGCCTGAAGTGGAGATCGGTTTCTGAGGTTTGGGACATGGAATGTAGGGACAATGACAGGGAGATCAGGAGAAGTGGTGGAAGTATTGGTCAGAAGAAGAGTGGACATATGTTGTGTGCAAGAGACGAGATGGAAGGGAAGTGGTGTGAGAATGGTGAAGGGTAGGCAGGGACAGAAATACAAGTTTGTGTGGCAAGGGTGCCTGGAGGGTGTGAATGGTGTTGGTGTCCTGTTTTCTGAGGAGTTTGTAGACAGTGTGGTGAGTGTGACTAGAGTGAGTGATAGGTTGATGATGGTGAAAATGATGATTGGAAAGCTCTTGGTGAACGTCATCTCGGGATATGCTCCGCAGGTTGGTCGGAGCGATGAAGAGAAGGACAAGTTCTGGTGTGCGATAGAGAAGCTGATGGAAAACGTGAAAGATGAGGAAGTTGTTGTGGTAGGAGGAGACCTAAATGGACATGTGGGAAGGAGTATGGATGGTTTTGAAGGAGTTCATGGGGGTTACGGATATGGTGTGAGAAATGGAGAAGGTGAAAGGATTTTGGAGTTTGCTGATGGAGCTGATTTGTTGATTTGTAATACTCAGTTCCAGAAAGAGGATAATAAGCTTGTTACATACACGTCAGGTGGGTCGACGACAACCGTTGACTACCTGATGGTGCGTAGGCGAGATAGGGGGCACCTCCGAGACACAAAGGTGATCCCGGGGGAGGAGGCTGTTTCACAGCACCACTTGGTTGTCTGCGACGTAAGGGTGAAAGGTGCGAGGAGAGCTCGGTGGGTGAAGTACCAACCGAGAATGAAGGTGTGGAGGTTGAAAGAGGTGACAGTAAGGGAGGCATTAAAAGAGAGGCTGAGTAGGGTCGAGGATGATGTGGTTGAGCTTGAAAGTGGTTGGATGTCAATGAAAGCTAGTCTGTTGGGAGCCGTTGGTGAGGTATGTGGATGGACAAAAGGACCACCAAGGCACTCGGAAACATGGTGGTGGGATGATGAAGTTGGAAAGACGATTGACGAGAAGAGGAAGAAGTTCAAGGAGTGGCAGAAGGCGAAGGGTACGGGAGCAGAAACAGCAGAGCATGAAAGTTATAAGGCAGCCAGGAAGGCTGCAAAGAAAGAGGTAGCAAAGGCGCAGGAGGCATGTAGGAAAATGTTCGGAGAACGCTTGGATTCGGAAGAGGGTCAGAGAGCGGTATTCAGGATTGCAAAGCAGATAGCGAAAGAGAGGTGTGATGTGATGGGGGTGAGCTGCTTGAAGGATGAAGTGGGACAAATCGTTGTCGACCCAGATGGAATTAAAGGAAGATGGAAAAGATATATGGAAATGCTGTTGAATACAGAGAATGAATGGGATGGCAACATAGAGAGTAACCCAGTTTTAGGACCGGCAGAGAAGATAACTGAGAAGGAAGTTGAGGAAGCGATAAAAGCAATGGAGGGTAGAAAAGCGGGAGGGCCGACGGGAGTTGTGGGAGATATGTTGAAGGCAGCAGGAAGTTGGGGTGTGAAGAGAATGACAGAGATCTGTAATCTGGTGGTGAAAGAAGGCCGCATTCCAGTGGATTGGGAACTGAGTACCCTCGTCCCTCTATACAAGGGGAAAGGTGACCCTCTGGAGTGTGGCTCGTACCGAGCGATAAAGTTATTGGAGCATGGAATGAAGGTATTGGAAAGGGTGTTGGAGAGGAGGATAAGGAAGAAAGTGAAGATCGACGAAATGCAGTTTTGGATTTATGCCAGGAAGAGGAACGACAGACGCGCTTTTCATTGTGAGGCAGTTGCAGGAGAAGTATATGGAGAAGAGGAAGAAGTTGTTTCTTGGGTTTGTTGATCTGGAGAAAGCATTCAATCGGGTTCCACGCAAAGTATTGACATGGGCATTGAGGAAGTTAGGAGTGGAGGAATGGTTGATCAGAGTAGTGATGGCAATGTACAAAAGAGCACGCACAGCTGTAAGGACGAAGGACGGGAACAGTGGTGAGTTTGAGGTGAAGGTGGGAGTGCATCAGGGGTCGGTACTAAGTCCACTACTATTTGTAGCTGTGATGGAGGTGCTGGCTCAGAACGTAAAGGAGGGTTTACCGTGGGAGTTGTTGTATGCAGATGATCTGGTGTTGATTGCGGAAAGTATGGATGGACTGAAGGAAAAGATGAACACGTGGAAGGAATGTATAGAGACAAAAGGTCTGAAGGTGAATATCGGAAAGACGAAGGTGATGGCAAGTGGTAAAGCATGTGGTGAGGTGCAAAGAACTGGGAAGTGGCCCTGTGCTGTGTGTAGGAAGGGTGTCGGAGTGAACTCCATTCAGTGTACAATGTGCGCTGAGTGGGTTCATCAAAAATGTAGTGGTCTGAGAGGGTCATTAACCAGTGTGGCAGCTACATTCAAATGTAAGGTGTGCACAGAGGGAGCTGCAGATGGAGGAAATGTTGAGTTGGATCTTGGAGATGGCGTGAAGCTGGAAGGTGTGAAAACATTTTGCTACCTTGGAGACATGCTGAATGGAGAAGGTGGATCAGACTCGGCAACGGTTGCTCGAGTGAGATGTGCATGGAAGAGGTTTCGGGAATTGCGTGGCGTGCTGATGATGAGGGGAGTGTCGTTGAAGCTGAAGGGAAAGGTGTATGCTGCATGTGTGAGAAGTGTTATGATTTATGGGAGCGAGACATGGGTAATGAACGTAGAGCAGCAACGAAGGTTGGAAAGGGTGGAAATGCGAATGGTTCGATGGATGTGCGGAGTATCGTTGAGAGAGAGGAAGACAAATGATAAATTGCGAAAGATGATGGGAATAGAGCCTGTGATTGATGCTGTGAAGAGGAACAGGTTGAGATGGTTTGGTCATGTGTTGAGGAAGGATGAAAGTGACTGGTTGAGAAGAGTGATGGAAATGAATGTAGAAGGAAGTAGAAGACGGGGAAGACCGAGAAAGACTTGGCTAAAGATGGTGGAAGAAGAAATGCGGGCAAGGGGGTTAACAAGGAGAGATGCAGAAAATAGGGCAAAATGGAGAAGATTGTCATGGGGACCGCAAGGCTAACCCCCGCTCTAGCAGGGAAAATGGCCTTTAAAATGCATGTTGTTGTTGTTGTATTGCTTTTATCGCTTCCTCAACTTCCTTCTCAGTTATCTTCTCTGCCGGTCCTAAAACTGGGTTACTCTCTATGTTGCCATCCCATTGATTCTCTGTATTCAACAGCATTTCCATATATCTTTTCCATCTTCCTTTAATTCCATCTGAGTCCACAACGATTTGTCCCACTTCATCCTTCAAGCAACTCACCCCCATCACATCACACCTCTCTTTCGCTGTATATACTTTCACGTTGTATATACTTCTAAAAACGATAGGAAAATACACGGAAGGAGTTGACAGATAGATACGCAATATGTTTGTGATGCACAACTTCCTGTCTTTGCGTTACACCAATCCGAAAAGCGACAGAAGGCACGGCCATTTTGATATGAAATCAGAAATGATTCATTAAGAATATGATTTGAATTCTTGTTTTATTCATGATTAATTTAAATCTTCGGCAGCAGATACTATTGATTCCACACAAAAACTGTACCGAATATGAGCATATCAGGCCCAGTGTGAAACTGCTTCTTTTTTTTTTTCTTTCTTTTTTTGTATACAAGATCGAGGCTCGTGAAAGAGCTAACATTAATCACACAAAAAGACAAACCGACACACAAAACACAAAAAACAAGGGCAGCGGCAGACAAGATGGGGAGAGAGGGGGAAGGACACAAAAGAGAGGGGGAAGAGGGGGAAGGACACAAACACAACATTTGAGAGCAGGGACATCGGGAGGACTTGGGGGGAGGTGGGAGAGGATTAAAACATATGAACACTGCAAGGACTCTGGGGTACTCTGGTAGACTCTGCTTAGGGCCAAGTTGACATTGTGACCCAATGAAACCAAATCAGGTAATGTGTGACTCGGTGCCCAATCACATTGCAGCTTGCTGTCACGTGTTAGCATTTGACGTGTAGTTCTCAGAACAGCAGAATCGAGGGGAATATTTTGCAGAAATTGGGACAATGGTCACGATGTTGGATCCAAATATGACACCGTGGATCTGGTCACGATGTTGGATCCAAATATGACACCCTGGATCTGGTCGGGATGTTGGATCCAAATATGACACCCTGGATCTGGTCGGGAAATTGGATCCAAATATGACACCCTGGATCTGGTCGGGATATTGGATCAAAATATGACATCCTGGATCTGGTCGGGATATTGGATCCAAATATGACATCCTGGATCTGGTCGGGATATTGGATCCAAATATGACACCCTGGATCTGGTCGGGATATTGGATCCAAATATGACACCCTGGATCTGGTCGGGATATTGGATCCAAATATGACATCCTGGATCTGGTCGGGATATTGGATCCAAATATGACAATCCTGGATCTGGTCAGGATATTGGATCCAAATATGACATCCTGGATCTGGTCGGGATGTTGGATCCAAATACGACAATCCTGGATCTGGTCGGGATTTTGGATCCAAATATGACATCCTGGATCTTGTTGGGATGTTGGATCCAAATATGACATCCTGGATCTAGTCGGGATGTTAGATCCAAATATCACACCCTGGATCTGGTCAGGATGTTGGATCCAAATATGACATCCTGGATCTGGATGTTGGATCCAAATATGACACCCTGGATCTGGCCAGGATGTTGGATCAAAATTTGACATACTGGATCTGGATGTTGGATCCAAATATAACACCCTGGATCTGGTCAGGATGTTGGATCAAAATATGACATCCTGGATCTGGTCATGATGTTGGATCCAAATATGACATCCTGGATCTGGTCGGGATATTGGATCCAAATATGACATCCTGGATCTGGTCGGGATATTGGATCCAAATATGACACCCTGGATCTGCTCGGGATATTGGATCCAAATATGACACCCTGGACCTGGTCGGGATATTGGATCCAAATATGACATCCTGGATCTGGTTGGGATATTGGATCCAAATATGACATCCTGGATCTGGTCGGGATGTTGGATCCAAATATGACATCCTGGATCTGGTCGGGATGTTGGATCCAAATACGACAATCCTGGATCTGGTCGGGATTTTGGATCCAAATATGACATCCTGGATCTTGTTGGGATGTTGGATCCAAATATGACATCCTGGATCTCGTCGGGATGTTGGATCCAAATATGACACCCTGGATCTGGATGTTGGATCCAAATATGACACCCTGGATCTGGTCAGGATGTTGGATCCAAATATGACAGCTGGCCTCCAAAGCCAGTCGCCGACTGGGCATCCTCCGTCGTGCGAAGTCCTTCCTAGGCACACCTGAGCTCCTCACCACATACAAGGCTTTCATCCGCAGCTCAATGGAATACTGTTCTCCCCTATGGGCTGGTGCTCCTGCCTCACACCTGGCTCGGCTTCACGCTGTTGAATCCAAAGCTTTCAGAATCATTGGAATCTCCCGCGATGAAGCTATCTCTGAGGGCCTTTCACTCACTCACCGCAGGCAGGTAGGTGGTCTTTCTGTCTTCTACCGACTCCTCTCCGGCCTTGCTCCCCCAGCTCTCTCTGTGCTCTGTCCCCCAAATATTCCTACAGGTCGCACAAGATCTGCCAGCCACCCTCTGATGGTTAAACTGCCGAAATCTCGGCTCTCTGCTCACCTTCACTCTTTCATTCCTCTTTTCTTCCGCCTCTGGAACAAACTCCCACACTCACTTCAATCACACTCCTCCCTCCAGGTCTTCAAAACAGCTGTTCACCACCATCTCTTATCTTCCCCCATCCAAAACCTTGATCTTTTCTACCCCCACTAATTCACCCCAGATCCACCTTGTTTGAAATTCCAACTTCTTTCCTGGAAGTCTTGGCAGTGTCCATATGTTTTATACCTCTCCCACCCCCCCCCCCCCCCCTTCCCATGCCTCCCCCCCAAAGCCCTCTCCCTCCCACAGTTCTCTCGATGTCTCCATGTCTCTCGGTCCCTACTCTCAAATGTTGTGTTTGTGTCCTTCCCCCTCTCTCCCCATCTTGTCTACCGCTCCCGATGTTATTTGTTTTGTGTGTCTGTTTGTCTTTCTGTGTGATTAATGTTCGCTCTTTCACGAGCCTCGATCTTGTATACAAAAAAAAAAAAAAAAAAAAAAAAAAAAAACCCTGGATCTGGTCAGGATGTTGGATCAAAATTTGACATACTGGATCTGGATGTTGGATCCAAATATAACACCCTGGATCTGGTCAGGATGTTGGATCAAAATATGACATCCTGGATCTGGTCGGGATATTGGATCCAAATATGACATCCTGGATCTGGTCAGGATATTGGATCCAAATATGACACCCTGGATCTGCTCGGGATATTGGATCCAAATATGACACCCTGGATCTGGTCGGGATATTGGATCCAAATATGACATCCTGGATCTGGTCGGGATGTTGGATCCAAATATGACATCCTGGATCTGGTCGGGATGTTGGATCCAAATACGACAATCCTGGATCTTGTCGGGATTTTGGATCCAAATATGACATCCTGGATCTTGTTGGGATGTTGGATCCAAATATGACATCCTGGATCTAGTCGGGATGTTGGATCCAAATATGACATCCTGGATCTGGATGTTGGATCCAAATATGACACCCTGGATCTGGTCAGGATGTTGGATCCAAATATGACATCCTGGATCTGGTCATGATGTTGGATCCAAATATGACACCCTGGATCTGGTCAGGATGTTGGATCAAAATATGACATCCTGGATCTGGTCATGATGTTGGATCCAAATATGACATCCTGGATCTGGTCACGATGTTGGATCCAAATATGACATTCTGGATCTGGTCGGGATGTTGGATCCAAATATGACACCCTGGATCTAGTCGGGATGTTATCCAAATATGACACCCTGGATCTGGTCAGGATGTTGGATCCAAATATGACGTCCTGGATCTGGTCGGGATGTTGGATCCAAATATGATACCCTGGATCTGGTCGGGATGTTATCCAAATATGACACCCTGGATCTGGTCAGGATGTTGGATCCAAATATGACGTCCTGGATCTGGATGTTGGATCCAAATATGACACCCTGGATCTGGTCACGATGATGGATCCAAATATGACATTCTGGATCTGGTCGGGATGTTGGATCCAAATATGACACCCTGGATCTGGTCAGATGTTGGATCCAAATATGACATCCTAGGTGGTTTTGCCTTGTTGGCATTCTTCTTTCTTTTAAACGTGTTTTTCCTCCAACATGCTTGCTTTAGTTTCTTGTCCCCCGTCGCACCGCGGAGCGAAAGGGGGACTATGGTTTTCCCCTCTGTCCGTGTGTGTGTCCGTGCATGCGTGCGTCCGTCCATCCATGCGTGCGTGTGGGCGTGCGTGCGTGCGTGCGTAAGCGAAGGACCGAATTTTAATTTGGCGTGTGGGTGCAACCCACGTCAAAATCCAAGATGGCCACCGCCATGTATGTCTGAACCTTGTGAGCGGAATATCTTGAAAAATAAACGAACTACTAACTTCTAATCTGCTGTGTGGGTGTATCTACGCATAAGGGAGAACGCTATTGAAAATTGGGTCGCCACGTGAAAATCCAAGATGGCCGCCTTGCGTCTTCCACTTTGTCAACTCACATCACTTCACCGACGGGGGACCTAGGCGTAAAGGCTTGTTATTATTATTTTTCTTTCTGAAAGAATTCTTATCATTAACCCTCATTGAACCAGTTTATTTTTCCCCTTCTGATAGGAGACCAAGGGCTTCCTGGATCTCCCGGATTTCCAGGCGGTCCGGGTTCAAAGGGAAACAAAGGAGATGGTGGAATCCAGGGCCCACCTGGTCAAGTGGACGGATCACAAATAAAGGGGGAGAAAGGCTCGAAGGGTCAGCCAGGTGAGATGAAATGAGTACATTGAACCAGTAATGTGATAAAGGTGTGACATACAAATGGTTCTCATGTTGTTCCCCTAATATGGTGACGTTTATAGGATAAAACCTTCAAGATTGGCAGCATGGTTTTGGCCAAGTAACTTATGCTGGTATGATACTGAAGATCTATTGCCAAAGTGTGCAGTTGTGATCTTATCACATTGTCCACCTTGGTGTACTTTGCCGTGACTATACCGTGACTGACGCATTCCCAGTGTCCTCAAACCCACGTACGCCTCCATGGAGTCAGACCATGGACGACTCGGCACATGGACATCTTTCTTTTTTTCATTCATATTTGTCAGTCGTTCAATCCAACCGGACGTCAAGTCACTGGTAACAGTGGCCATGCGGACACCCTGGGGCCCCTAGTGTTGTCACCTGGGATTGCAACTAAATCATCTGAGTCATGTGATCCAGAGCCACAAAGCTCTCACTGTGGCCTGCATGGACTTTAACATTGGTTGTTTTTTTTTTCAGCAAGCTATCTGCCATGAAATGTAAAAATAGTCATGAAATATCTGCCATGAAACATGAATCTTCAGCCCTTTGTTAAACTGCAACCATTTTCATTTGTTATCTGTGAGTTTTAGAACATTTCGGAAACTATCTCGCTTGTACGAGACCTCCGCGATGTGTCCTTCACTCCATCAATGTTTCTTGGTTTTCAATTCGTTTTTTTCCCACAATTAGTTGCTCAGTGGGAGCTAGTATTGAGACATGGTTTTTCATTGTGGCGTCGTCAGGCAACTGTACTGGAAGTCTGTGACAAATTTCAGGAAATGATTGACTTCATCAGTTGAAAAATGTGCAACACTTATTTATCCCTGCAGAATATTTACACCCTCGGTCACTATCTGGTTCCCTAACATGTCGGCCCAGTTGGAACAGTTTGTGAGAAAGTCATCCGGCCACCAGGTGATGTCACCTATGGATCAAGATAACATGTTGGATGCAGCCATAGCTATACATAGTCGGAAGCTAATGCACATTGGCCCAGAATTCCGTTTGGTCCACGAGTTGCATCATCATTGAGGCGTGTTGGGGATGCAGTGCCCCTGAGCACTGTGGAAGGTAATCATGGGTCTTACCCCCATAGACCACCGGCTCAAAGGTCCATTGAATCGCTTTATTAAAAACACCTATTTACAGCTCAAAACTATTATCCATGTGCGCATTATGATAGGAGAGACGACCATGATGCCTGCCCGACATCATAGCTCGCTCTACTGGCGAATCAGTCCTTATATTCCTTGGAGATCCTAAACAGGTGGAAGGGATATTTGCATAGCTGTCCGAAGCCGAGGGCAGGGAGTTGCTTGATAAAACGGAAGTAAAGATATGCAGATTGGAAAACAAAGAGCAGAGTGAAGCAGTTCGACCTCCGGAGGAGTCACAGAACATGTACAAACATAACACACAGTTTCAGGAATGTAAAGCATTGTGTTGATGTGAATCAGATCAATCAAGACATCCACATTAGGTCTCAAAGTCCGACAATTCGGCGCCACTCAGAGTCTAAGAGCTTCATATCGATGTCCTTCAAAATAATTCATTTGAAATTATTCATTCGATATTTATAAATATAAACGTTTATATTTATAAAATTTACTAAATCACATTATAATGTATTTCATTCATTCATTCATTCACATATATATATATATATATATATATATATATATATATATATATATATATATATATATATATATATATATATATATATATATATATATAACTAGATCCCTTTATTTATAAATAAATATTACAGTACATAAGAACGACACCAAATGAATTTACCATTGCTTGGTTTGTAAGGAGCCATGACAAGAGGTGGTCTAACATTGCCTCCGTAAGAGTTACACTTTCCATATCACGCGAAATGAATTTAAAACAAAGAAATTCAGTCATGATGCCAGCGATGATGCACCTACTATCCACCTGATCAGAAAACACTGTAGAATCATTGTTTGGTTGATAATTCTCCCGCAGCACTAGAGCAGGAGTATGTTATTTGGCCAGGATGCCAGGTATATCTCGCCTATTCATCGACGGAAGGCACCGTGAGGTCATTAACGTCCATCAGTTTATATTAGCAGCTGTGCCCCCCGGTTGAGCCACCCAAGGGATGGCAGACTCAATGATGCAACACCCTGGCTGTAATGTACTAGTCCGACTATTTATGGTTGGGCCAGAAATCAAGTCCAGAAGATGAGACTCCTCAAAGATGAATGCTTTATCTCTGCTCTGTCCTGTCGGAAAGCAGCACTTCCGTAGATCAAATGTAACTTGCATAACAATCGTCTCTATTGGTGATGGAAGAGCGAGGTTGAACTGACAGTGGCATGGTGAGGTTGAACTGACAGTGGCAGGGCAACAATTGGGTTCAATGAGCAAGGGAATGAATGAACAGGAAAATAAAGGAGAGAGAGGAGGAAGGAAACACTGAAATGAAAAAGTAATAGGGTTGGGTTAGGAACGGTTCATGGGATTAATATAAATTAGGATAAAGATCAAGGGTCAGAATGGGGGAACGGGTTAGCAGCAGTGCACTCCTTGCTTGAAGTCCTGGAAGAAGAATGGGGACCAATTGGCTCTGCAAGCTTGAAGTCCTGGATGAAGAATGGGGAACAATGGCCTCTGGGAACTTGAACTCATGGATGAAGAATTGGGAACAATGGCCACCGGAAACTTGAGGTCATCGAGGAAGAATGGGGGAACAATGGCCTCCGGAAACTTGAAGTCATGGAGGAAGAATGGGGAACAATGGCCTCTGGGAACTTGAAGTCATGGAGGAATAATGGGGCACAATGGCCTCTGGAAACTTGAAGTCATGGAGGAATAATGGAGAACAATGGCCTCTGGAAACTTGAAGTCATGGAGGAAGAATGGAGAACAATGGCCTCTGGGAACTTGAAGTCATGGAGGAAGAATGGGGAACAATGGCCTCTGGGAACTTGAAGTCATGGAGGAATAATGGGGCATAATGGCCTCCGGAAACTTGAAGTCGTGGAGGAATAATGGAGAACAATGGCCTCTGGAAACTTGACGTCATGGAGGAAGAATGGAGAACAATGGCCTCTGGGAACTTGGTCATTGAGGAAGAATGGAGAACTAAGTTATGGAGGAATAATGGAGAACAATGGCCTCTGGAAACTTGAAGTCATGGAGGAAGCATGGAGAACAATGGCCTCTGGGAACTTGAAGTCATTGAGGAAGAATGGAGAACAATGGCCTCTGGAAACTTGAAGTCATTGAGGAAGAATGGAGAACAATGGCCTCCGGAAACTTGAAGTTATGGAGGAAGAATGGGGAACAATGGCCTCTGGAAACTTGAAGTCATGGAGGAATAATGGAGAACAATGGCCTCCGGAAACTTGAAGTCATCGAGGAATAATGGAGAACAATGGCCTCTGGAAACTTGAAGTCATGGAGGAAGAATGGGGAACAATGGCCTCTGGAAACTTGAAGTCATCGAGGAAGAATGGGGAACAATGGCCTCTGGAAACTTGAAGTCATGGAGGAAGAATGGGGAACAATGGCCTCTGGGAACTTGAAGTCATTGAGGAAGAATGGAGAACAATGGCCTCCAGAAACTTGGTCATGGAGGAATAATGGGGAACAATGGCCTATGGGAACTTGAAGTCATGGAGGAATAATGGGGCACAATGGCCTCCGGAAACTTGAAGTCGTCGAGGAAGAATGGGGAACAATGGCCTCTGGAAACTTGAAGTCATGGAGGAATAATGGAGAACAATGGCCTCTGGAAACTTGAAGGCATGGAGGAAGAATGGAGAACAATGGGCTCTGGAAACTTGAAGTCACAGACGAAGAATGGGGAATAATAACCTCTAGTAAGCGGTTCAATAGATATAGGTAGAGGTGTACAGTCAGCTGGATTTTAGAAGTTTTACTTGGACAGAGTTACTGGAAGAACATGTGCATCCTGGAGTTGCTGGGGAGAGTCAGAGTACAGAGAGAGCAGAGAGAGAAATCTTGGAGAAGATGCAGTGAAAAAAAACCCAGACAAATCTGCACCGACACACCTGCGATGTGAGAGCGACAAGCCTTCTGCTTCGGCCTCATCGTGGGAGAGTCCAATAATTTTAAAGCTTTAAATTTTAAACCTGAATACCAGTATTTTGATGTGAGGTTGTGGAAAACAAATATCTAAATCTGAAGTTTTTTTTAATAAAACTAGTTTACCTGACCCACCAACCACATTAGCAGCTCAGGTTATCTTCTTCTTCTTTTTTCCAAACTGAAATTTGACACATTTTAAGAGCCATAAATGTAGCCAATCTGCATCGTGCATCTCCAGGTGAAATCCTTATTCATGGATGTCTGTTGCACAGGCCTCGGTGGAATGCCTGGGCCTAAAGGCTTCCCTGGATCTCCTGGCGCATCAGGCAACCCGGGACAAGACGGCATGCCTGGTGCACCAGGCCTACCAGGTACGTTGATGTTTGTTCCCAATTATCTGGAGAGAAAACGATACTATTCCAGGTATACCTTCTGATCAATATCATAATCAAATGGTGAGTTTTTTTTATGGCTGTACAAAAACTTGCTTCGTTTGAATAACTTGCATCTGTATTGCTGTTTCTCTTTGTTCTCAGGAATTAAAGGTGATCGGGGATACTCGGGAGGTCCTGCCAGCCAGGGCCCACATGGACCAAAAGGAAGTATGGGGGACCCTGGTGTTCCAGGTGAGGCTGCATGCGAATACCACAACATGATCTCGAGCAAGGGGGAACACATGGGGACAACATGCAAAATTCTAGTGAAATTATGGTTTTCTTCTTCTTTAATATGCAGCACATGTCTGTGGGTAAGATAATTTGCTGGAGGGGCGTACCTGAGCCTCTGATGCGGTGCCCCCTGTAAATTACAGCAGGAAGGTGTAACTTGCTAAGGGTTCCGGTGTTAACTCGCCCACTCTTCACAAAGTACACCGTGGGATCTTCGACTTCCACCATCTACAATGATGGCGGTCGGAACGCTAGGTTGAATGTCCGTCCAAGGGATGGCACACACATTGATACCCAACACCTGAAACAAGGTGGACAATTTATAGCCGGATCGGGATTCAAACAAATGGTGTGGACTGTTTTGAAAAGGAATGACGATATGGACAAGTCCTTTGTGACAGCACACACCTGTCACCCCAGCTTGATGTTCATCACACACTTGTCACCCAGGCCGATGTGCCTCACACACACCTGTCACCCAGCCTGATATTCATCACACACACCTGTCACCCACCTTGATGTTCGTCACACACATCTGTCACCCAGCTTGATATTCATTACACACACACGTGTCACCCAGCCGGATGTTCGTCATACACATGTCACCCAGCCTGATGTTCAACACACACACCTGTCACCCAGCTTGATATTCATCACACACACACCTGTCACCCAGCCGGATGTTCGTCACACACATCTGTCACCCAGCCTGATGTTCATCACACACACCTGTCACCCAGCTTGATATTCATCATACACACCTGTCACCCAGCTTGATATTCATCACACACACACCTGTCACCCAGCCTGATGTTCCTCACACACACCTGTCACCCAGCCTGATGTTCCTCACACACACCTGTCACCCAGCCTGATGTTCCTCACACACACCTGTCACCCAACCTGATGTTCCTCACACACACCTGTCACCCAGCCGGATGTTCGTCACACACATGTCACCCAGCTTGATATTCATCACACACACACCTGTCACCCAGCCTGATGTTCCTCACACACACCTGTCACCCAGCCTGATGTTCATCACACACACCTGTCACCCAGCTTGATATTCATCACACACACCTGTCACCCAGCTTGATATTCATCACACACACCTGTCACCCAGATTGATGTTCGTCACACACACCTGTCACCCAGCCTGATGTTCCTCACACACACCTGTCACCCAGCCTGATGTTCATCACACACACCTGTCACCCAGCTTGATGTTCATCACACACACCTGTCACCCAGCTTGATGTTCGTCACACACACCTGTCACCCAGCCTGATGTTCATCACACACATCTGTCACCCAGACGTAAAATCTGATCAGACATTCATCTAAGTCCTAATAATAGATGAAGAGAACCTGATCAAACAAATAACTCGGAAAAAATCGACGTTTTCATTTATTTATTGAGCAAAATGATCGAACATTCAATTTCTTTGTTGGAGAATGTGCGTCACCCTTCACATTCAGTAACTCATGACACGTGCATCAACCTTTACATTCAGTAACTCGTGACACATGCGTCAACCTTTCCATTCAGTAACTCGTGACACATGCGTCAACCTTTACATTCAGTAACTCGTGACACGTGCGTCACCCTTCACATTCAGTAACTCGTGACACGTGCGTCAACCTTTACATTCAGTAACTCGTGACACATGCGTCAACCTTTCCATTCAGTAACTCGTGACACGTGCGTCAACCTTCACATTCAGTAAATCGTGACACGTGCGTCAACCTTTACATTCAGTAATTCGTGACACGTGCGTCAACCTTTACATTCAGTAACTCGTGGCACGTGCGTCAACCTTCACATTCAGTAACTCGTGACACGTGCGTCAACCATTCCATTCAGTAACTCGTGACACGTGCGTCAACGTTTCCATTCAGTAACTCGTGACACGTGTGTCAACCTTTCCATTCAGTAACTCGTGACACGTGCATCAACGTTTCCATTCAGTAACTCGTGACACATGCGTCAAACTTTACATTCAGTAACTCGTGACACGTGCATCAACCTTTACATTCAGTAACTCGTGACACGTGCGTCAACCTTTACATTCAGTAACTCGTGACACGTGCGTCAACCTTTCCATTCAGTAACTCATGACACATGTGTCAACCTTTCCATTCAGTAACTCGTGACACGTGCATCAACCTTTCCATTCAGTAACTCGTGACACGTGCATCAACCTTTACATTCAGTAACTCGTGGCACGTGCCTCAACCTTTACATTCAGTAACTCGTGACACGTGTGTCAACCTTTCCATTCAGTAACTCGTGACACGTGCGTCAACCTTTCCATTCAGTAACCCGTGACACGTGCGTCAACCTTTACATTCAGTAACTCGTGGCACGTGCGTCAACCTTTACATTCAGTAACTCGTGACACGTGCGTCAACCTTTCCATTCAGTAACTCGTGACACGTGCGTCAACCTTCACATTCAGTAACTCGTGACACGTGCGTCAAACTTCACATTCAGTAACTCGTGACACGTGCGTCAACCTTTACATTCAGTAACTCGTGCCACGTGCGTCAACCTTTACATTCAGTAACTCGTGACACGTGCGTCAATCTTCACATTCAGTAACTCGTGACATGTGCGTCAATCTTCACATTCAGTAACTCGTGACACGTGCGTCAACCTTTACATTCAGTAACTCGTGACACGTGCGTCAACCTTCACATTTAGTAACTCGTGACACTTGCGTCAACCTTTCCATTCAGTAACTCGTGACACCTGCATCAACCTTTACATTCAGTAACTCGTGACACGTGCGTCAACCTTTCCATTCAGTAACTCGTGACACGTGCATCAACCTTTCCATTCAGTAACTCGTGACACGTGCGTCAACCTTTCCATTCAGTAACTCGTGACACGTGCGTCAACCTTTCCATTCAGTAACTCGTGACACGTGCATCAACCTTTCCATTCAGTAACTCGTGACACGTGCGTCAACCTTTCCATTCAGTAACTCGTGATACTTGCGTCAACCTTTCCATTCAGTAGCTCGTGACACGTGCGTCAACCTTCACATTCAGTAAATCGTGACACGTGCGTCAAACTTTACATTCAGTAACTCGTGGCACGTGCGTCAACCTTTACATTCAGTAACTCGTGACACGTGCGTCAACCTTGCCATTCAGTAACTCGTGACACGTGCGTCAACCTTCACATTCAGTAACTCGTGACATGTGCGTCAAACTTCACATTCAGTAACTCGTGACACGTGCGTCAACCTTTACATTCAGTAACTCGTGACACGTGCGTCAACCTTTACATTCAGTAACTCGTGACACGTGCATCAATCTTCACATTCAGTAACTCGTGACACGTGCATCAATCTTCACATTCAGTAACTCGTGACACGTGCGTCAACCTTTACATTCAGTAACTCGTGACACATGCGTCAACCTTCACATTCAGTAACTCGTGACACGTGCGTCAACCTTTCCATTCAGTAACTCGTGACACGTGCATCAACCTTTACATTCAGTAACTCGTGACACGTGCGTCAACCTTTCCATTCAGTAACTCGTGACACGTGCATCAACCTTTCCATTCAGTAACTCGTGACACGTGCGTCAACCTTTCCATTCAGTAACTCGTGACACGTGCGTCAACCTTTCCATTCAGTAACTTGTGACACGTGCGTCAACCTTTCCATTCAGTAACTCGTGACACGTGCGTCAACCTTCCCATTCAGTAACTTGTGACACGTGCGTCAACCTTTCCATTCAGTAACTCGTGACATGTGCGTCAACCTTTCCATTCAGTAACTCGTGACACGTGCGTCAACCTTTCCATTCAGTAACTTGTGACACGTGCGTCAACCTTTCCATTCAGTAACTCGTGACACGTGCGTCAACCTTTCCATTCAGTAACTCGTGACACGTGGGTCAACCTTCACATTCAGTAACTCGTGACACGTGCGTCAACCTTTACATTCAGTAACTCGTGACACGTGCGTCAACTTTCACATTCAGTAACTTGTGACACGTGCGTCAACCTTTACATTCAGTAACTCGTGGCCCATGCGTCAACCTTCACATTCAGTAACTCGTGGCCCGTGCGTCAACCTTCACATTCAGTAACTCGTGACACGTGCGTCAACCTTTACATTCAGTAACTCGTGACACGTGCGTCAACCTTTACATTCAGTAACTCGTGACACTTGCGTCAACCTTTACATTCAGTAACTTGTGACACGTGCATCAACCTTTACATTCAGGAACTCGTGACACGTGTTACATAAATAATAAATTGTGTTATTCCTCTGATTTGACCGATCCCGTCCCTTCCATTAATTGGCCTCGCATGGTACGAATAAAACCGCTCGAATCGTATTCCATAAAAGTAACGGCACGAGTCACGTGATACGCACACCGCTCGGCGTAATCGATTTGCGTGGCCATTCTCAGAGAGCCTCCTCAGCGCCGACGAGTCTGGCATTTCACTCAGGCCGACTGGCACGGTCTGCAAGCAGCCATCAATCAACTGGACTGGTCTCCCATCTCTAATGCCTCTGACATCAATTCTTCCTGGGAATTCTTCCAAAGCAAACTGCTCTCTCTCATGCACAGATTTATCCCATCTCGTCTTCAGTTGTCTTACCCTTCCTCCCGTCCATGGTACACTGAATCTTCTGGTGAGGCAGTTGCCCGGAAACAACTTGCCTTTGCTTCTTGGAAGGAAAATCCAACTGAAGGCAATCTCAGTTCCTTCCACCAAGCTCGAAACAAGTGTGTTTCTACCCTCAGGAGTGCCAGGAAGCACTATCTCTCCACACTCAAGGTTGAACTCTCAAACCTGTCTCCTTCCTCCAAATCCTGGTGGCGTCTGGTCAAATCCGTTTCTGGTGTTTGTTCCCCCTCCATCCCCTCCCTTACCTCAAATGGCTACACAGTTGACACCGCACGTGACAAAGCCGAATGCCTCAACTCTGTGTTTGCCTCAAAATCTTGTGTCCCAAACCCATCTCTCTCTGTTCCCACCTTTCCCAGTCGAACCCAACTGCTCCTGGACTCTGTGTCCTTCTCTCCTGACAAGGTGGAGAAGTTTTTATCAAACCTCGACTCTGATTCTGCAACTGGACCAGATGGCATCAGCCCTCGGGTCCTAAAATCCTGCTCTGCCGCTCTATCTCACCCTCTCTCTGTTCTTTTCACCCTCTCTTTTGCTCAAGGTCATCTGCCAGCATCTTGGAAATCAGCAAACATTACCGCTTTACACAAAAAAGGTGCAAAAACAGATCCTTGCAACTACAGACCAATCAGCCTGCTCCCAATTATCAGCAAAGTCATGGAATCCATCATTGCTTCAGATATCAAATCCTTCCTCTTCTCCAATGGCTTGATCTCTGATCATCAATTTGGATTCAGACCAGGTCATTCTACTCTGGACATGTTGCTTCTGCTGTCTCAACAATGGATGGAGGTCCTCAATGCCAAACAGGAAATCAGAGCTGTCTCACTTGACATATCACGTGCCTTCGATACGGTCTGGCACCCAGCTCTGCTCACCAAACTCACCTCCTATGGTATTCAGGGAAATCTCCACTCATGGCTTGCAGATTTCCTCTCTGGTCGTAGGCAACGTGTGGCCCTGAATGGATTTCTCTCATCTTCCCTTCCTGTTCTGGCTGGAGTTCCCCAAGGTAGTGTTCTGGGCCCTGTGCTATTTCTGGTCTTCATCAATGACCTCTCCGACTCTCTGGAAAATCCTCTCTATCTCTTTGCTGATGACTCCACTATCTGCCGCTCCATTCCTCATCCCTCAGATCGGCAGTCTGCAGCCTCCTCACTCTCTGCAGACCTGGACAAAATCACAGACTGGTCAAACAAGTGGAACATGTCTTTCAATCCTGACAAATCTCACACTCTTACAATGTCTCTCCGAAAGGACCGACTGGACAACCCTCCCATCTACTTTCTCAACAATCCTCTCCAAGAAGTTCTGTCGCTCAAGCTTTTGGGTCTCACTATCTGCCATGATCTTTCTTGGGAAAACCACATTTCCAAGCTGGCCTCCAAAGCCAGTCGCCGACTGAGCATCCTCCGTCGTGCGAAGTCCTTCCTTGGCACACCTGAGCTCCTCACCACATACAAGGCTTTCATCCGCAGCTCAATGGAATACTGTTCCCTCCTCTGGGCTGGTGCTCCTGCCTCACACCTTGCTCGGCTTCACGCTGTTGAGGCCAAAGCTTTCAGAATCATTGGAATCTCCTGCGATGTAGTCAACTCCGAGGGCCTTTCACTCACTCACCGCAGGCAGGTTGGTGGTCTTTCTGTCTTCTACCGACTCCTCTCCGGCCTTGCTCCCCCAGCTCTCTCTGTGCTCTGTCCCCCCAATATTCCTTCAGGCCGCACAAGATCTGCCTGCAACCCTCTTATGGTTAAACTGCCAAAGTCTAGGCTCTCTGCTCACCTTCACTCTTTCATTCCCCTTTTCTCCCGCCTCTGGAACAAACTCCCCCACTCCCTTCAATCCCACTCCTCCCTCCAGGTCTTTAAAACAGCTGTTCACCACCATCTCTTATCTTCCCCCATCGAAAACCTTGATCGTTTCTACCCCCGGTAATTCACCCCAGAGTCCTTGCAGTGTTCATATGTTTTATTCCTCTCCCACCTCCCCCCAAGTCCTCCCGATGTCCCTGCTCTCAAATGTTGTGTTTGTGTCCTTCCCCCTCTCTCCCCATCTTGTCTGCCGCTCCCCTTGTTTTTTGTGTTTTGTGTGTCGGTTTTTCTTTTTGTGGGATTAATGTTAGCTCTTTCACGAGCCTCGATCTTGTATACAAAAAAAAGAAGAAAAAAAAAGCGTGGCTTGTGCGAGGTCCGGTCCCCGTTTTCGTGGCAGCGTGGGTCAAAGGTACGAGCGGCGTCGACCCGATACCCTTTTTCACGCTTGCTGCGGAAGTGGCGATCCGGCCTCGTGGCCAAGAAGACCCAAGGGGGAAAAGGGGTTTAATCCCCCTTTTTGTAACGTGGACGGGTTTCGGGATATCCGCAACAATATATATAAATATAATTATATATATATGGATACATATATATATATGTACGTATATGTGCATGTATATGTATAATTGCACATGTATATGTAACATGTTTCAAAGCATTTTCTCACACTTGACTTTACTTGTTCTCATCACAGGATATCCAGGTGGCAAAGGTGACCCTGGTCCTGGTGGTCTACCAGGCTCTCCTGGGGGTTCTGGGTTTCCTGGTGGAAAAGGAGATAAAGGCATCTCTGGACTTCCAGGTGTGGGACCTCCAGGTTTTCCTGGATCAAAGGTGAGACTCTTGCACTGATCTATGTGTGCTTCCTGGTCTTTCATTTTGAAGTTTGGTATATTTTACCTTTTTACAAAAAGGGAATGTGGGCAGCATTGCCTTTTCAAAGTCAAAATATCCTTGGTTTCCATCAAAGGTTTCTTGGGAGTATTTCAGAGTCAAACACAAAGGTATCACTTTTGGCCATACCAGGTGGTGAGGTAGATTACCCTCTCCTTGGACATCATTAGTGAGCCAGCTGGGTCTTTATTGACAATCCGATAACTCTCTGTAGATTATCACAGTTTCCCAAAGCTTAGAATCGAAATCCTTAATTCTTAATACGATTTCCTTCGGTCGATCCTTTGGGATGCCAGTCCATTATCCACACCCCTGGGCCACTCGTGTAACCATCAATGTAATTTAACTTGAACTGCATTTCATCTCCGCATAATCTCAGAAATATTTTCTTTCATTACAATTTATCACAACTTTCTTCCCATTTTCACATTCAGGGAGATACTGGATCATCTGCTTTTCCAGGATCGCCTGGAGCAAAGGGCCGTGCTGGTGAACCTGGTCGGCCTGGCCTTCCAGGAGGCCTAGCATCCAAAGGCGACCCTGGACATCCTGGCCGTCCAGGTGACAAATACTCACATGTTTCATAGCTTGGTCACACATGCATTTTTGTCCCCCGTCGCACCGCGGAGCGAAAGGGGGACTATGGTTTTCCCCTCCGTCCGTGCGTACGTGCGTGCGTGCATACGTGCATATGTGCGTGCGTAAGCAAAGGACCGTATTCGAATTTGGTGTGTGGGTGCAACCCACGTCAAAATCCAAGATGGCCGCCGCCATGTACAGACTTGGCATTTAATATGGAATATTTTTTTGTGGGGGTGAATTTACTTTTCAAGTTGACTTAGAACCAAAAGTTCATTGGAATTATGTTGAAATTATTCGAGATTTTGTTAATGTGACCTTTAAAAGAAACAAAAACCACATTTGACATTTCGAAGCAAATAAATTGATCCTTGAAAGTGATGCAAACTGATATTGAACTCAATTCACGGACAGTACTGTGTTAAACTTCTGCACGTTTTCCAGAAGTATTTCTTTATTTTGCACATTAGCCAAAATTTTTTTTAACAAAAACAAAAGTTAAATTACAACTGGGATTACGGACAGTAAAATTACAGTTCAGTACGTCGTGTAACCCCCACGAGCATTCAGGAGAGCACGTACACGTTGAGGCATGCTGTTCACGAGATTTGCCAAGGTTTGGACAGGAATCGCTTGCCATGCAGTGACAATAGCCTGCTGCAATTCACGCACAGAGGTCGGCTGCTGGTCCAAGTGGTCGATTTGACACATTAATTCTGCCCACAATTTCTCTATCGGATTCATATCCGGGGACATGGCAGGCCACTCCATATGCTCTACACCACGGACAGCAAGAAAGTGTTGGATCATGCGAGCACGATGAGGCCATGCATTGTCATCTTGGAAGACAAAGTTTCCTCGAAAGGCTACACGAGCAAATGGAAGCAATGTTTCTTCCTGAATGGCCCTGTACTTGAACTGGTTCAGGTTTCCATTCAGAACAACCAGGTCAGTTTTGCCCCCTGCATGAAAAGCAGCCCAAACGGTCACCCCACCACCTCCAGCTTGGACTCTTGGCACTATACAATCTTCGTTGTAGGCTTCATGCACTTGCTGTGCACTCACACATGGCCATCTTGACGATAGACCAGAAATCAAGACTCGTCACTGAAGATCACGTGATTCCAGTGGCCTGGCTGCCATTGACGGTGCTCTCTGGCCCACTGCAATCAGTGCTGGCGGTGTTGTCTTGTCAGGCGTGGCTTTCTCAGGGGAGGCCTGGCACGATAGCCTGCTTGAACCAGTCATTGGTTGACTAGCCTTCTGGATACAGGCACATTTGTCAGTTGCTGCCACTCAGCCCTAAGCCGATTAGCTGACTTGGTACGGCCATTGCGGACTAACCGGTGCAGCTGGCGATCATCCCTCCTTGTGGTTCTGCGGGGACGTCCTGGCCTCGATATTGGAGGAGGGACACCCCTCTGAGCATTTCGTTTCGGGATCTTTGACACCTGACCTTGAGTGATGCCATACTGCCGAGCAATAGCACACTGTTTCATGCCGGAATTTCGTAAAGACACCACTCCATGACAAACAGCATTGTCGAGTTGACGGACCATCTCCAGAGGAAGCGGCAATAACTTTTGTAGACGTGCAGCAGTTGTTTTCCACTAATGCAGAATGCAACATCCCTTATATACCCGATTGTGAAGCCAATCGTCAAATGTACCTGTCCGTACATTTTGTCACGCCACCTGTGATACAATCCTGTTATTGACTTCTTGCTGTGACAGACAATCAGTGACATGGTTCTTTTAACAAAGAAATCACCGAAGCGTAAAATAAACTCACCAGATTGATATTCTGAGTTCAGAAAGGAAACCCAAGTCAAGAAAAAAAAAATATTCCATATTAAATGCCAAGTCTGTACGTCTGACGCCATGTATGTCTGAACCTTGTGAGCAGAATATCTTGAAAAAAAGCGAAGTACCAACTTCTAATCTGGTGTGTGGGTGTATCTCGGCATAAGGAAGAACGCTATTGAAAATTGGGTCGCCACGTCAAAATCCAAGATGGCCGCCACCATATATATGTTTGAACCTTATGAGCGAAATATCTTGAAAAATAAGTGAAGTACCAACTTCTAATCTGGTGTGTGGTTGTATCTAGGCATAAGGAAGAAAGCTTTTGAAAATTGGGTCGCCACGTCAAAATTCAAGATGGCCGCCACCATATACATGCCTGAACCTTATGAGCGAAATATCTTGAAAAATAAGTGAAGTACCAACTTCTAATCTGGTGTGTGGGTGTATCTCGGCATAAGGAAGAAAGCTATTGAAAATTGGCTCGCCACGTCAAAAGCCAAGATGGCCACCACCATGTATGTCTGAACCTTGTGAGCCAAATATCGTGAAATATAAACGAACTACTCACATTTAATCTGGTGTGTGGGTGTATCTAGGCATAAGGAAAAAGGCTATTGAAAATTGGGTCACCACGTCAAAATTCAAGATGGACACCACCATATACATGCCTGAACCTTATGAGCGAAATATCTTGAAACATATGTGAAGTACCAACTTCTAATCTGGTGTGTGGGTGTATCTAGGCATAAGGATAAAAGCTATTGAAAATTGGGTCGCCACGTCAAAAGCCAAGATGGCCACCACCATGTATGTCTGAACCTTGTGAGCGAAATATCGTGAAATATAAACGAACTACTCATGTCTAATCTGGTGTGTGGGTGTATCTACGCATAAGGAAGAACGCGATTGAAAATTGGGTCGCCACGTCAAAATCCAAGATGGCCACCACCATGTATGTCTGAACCTTGTGAGCGAAATATCGTGAAATATAAATGAACTACTCATGTCTAATCTGGTGTGTGGGTGTATCTATGCATAAGGAAGAACGCGATTGAAAATTGGGTCGCCACGTCAAAATCCAAGATGGCCACCACCATGTATGTCTGAACCTTGTGAGCGAAATATCGTGAAATATAAATGAACTACTCATGTCTAATCTGGTGTGTGGGTGTATCTATGCATAAGGAAGAACGCCATTGAAAATTGGGTCGCCCCGTCAAAATCCAAGATGGCCGCCGCCATGTATGTCTGAACCTTGTGAGCGGAATATCTTGAAAAATAAGCGAAGTACCAACTTCTAATCTGGTGTGTGGGTGTATCTCGGCATAAGGAAGAACGCTATTGAAAATGGGATCGCCACGTCAAAAGCCAAGATGGCCACCATATATATGTCTGAACCTTGTGAGTGAAATATCTTGAAAAATAAACGAACTACTAACTTCTAATCTGGTGTGTGGGTGTATCTACGCATAAGGAAGAACGCTATTGAAAATTGGGTCGCCCCGTCAAAATCCAAGATGGCCGCCGCCATGTATGTCTGAACCTTGTGAGCAGAATATCTTGAAAAATAAGCGAAGTACCAACTTCTAATCTGGTGTGTGGGTGTATCTCGGCATAAGGAAGAAAGCTATTGAAAATTGGGTCGCCACGTCAAAATCCAAGATGGCCGCCTTGCGTCTTCCACTTTGTCAACTCACATCACTTCACCGACGGGGGACCTAGGCGTAACGCTTGTCTCTGTTTGATTTATGATGTGACTTGTATTCGGATATGATCTGAACCTGGAAGCCGTGCAATTGTTGTACTGTCTCATAGGAAGTCCCGGAGGTCCAGGTCCAAAGGGGCAAGATGGCTACCCTGGAAGTTCTGGACGTCCTGGTTCATCAGGACCACCTGGTAAGAACCTATTTTAAAAATCCATTATCAGAAATTAGATTTGGTGTTGTCAGACATTATTTTAAAATATTTTCGTTACTTTATAAAAAGTTGCTTATCTAAACATTGTTTACCTGAACTTTGTATTCATTGGAAGTTTGTTGCATTTGTTGTTTTACACAGGAAGCATAGGACCTCCAGGAGGGCCTGGTTTTCAAGGAATGAAAGGTCAGCCAGGACGGGACGGCATCCCAGGTGGACCTGGACCCAAGGGGGATGCTGGTAGGTAACATGCGTAGTTTGCTTTGAATTGTCACGTCTGGGTTAAGTTATCGACTGAGTAAGATGTGACTACAAACTTCCATCCTGGTGATATGCAGGGAGGGTGCTGTGTCATTCAAATAATCCTCTGTCCTTTTTACCAGGATGTTAGGTCGGCCACAAAGTCTTGGTTGGGGATGTGAAAGTTTCGGCAACACCTTCATAAAGAGCAGGCCATCGTGTTCTGGTAGCACGTCCAAATTCCATTTTTTTTCCTCCTGATATTCTTCCTGAATGGCTACAGACAGCAGCAACCTCCAAATAATAGGAAGCACAGTGGAATCCTTTGGGACGATATTCCCAATTATATCCTTGGGGCCAATAACCGACAAACTAACAATCAAGTGACTGCATTGGCACATTCTGAAGTGTCTTGTATTGGATTCCATTTGTATAATCCCATTTGCATTTGTATATTGGGATTCAAACTGCCTTTTGGCAACGTTCAAGGATAGTGCGCTTCATCGTAGTACACTCTGTTTTTCCTGAGGGGATGTTACGTGGCCAATCCCATCCATATTGTCCACATCCCTTTGTATCCATCGAAAATGTAACCCACGGACTGATTTCTTGTACAAGATTTCTTGTATCACCTTATGCCATGATTACCCCTTCATATCTTATTATAATGGATCATACGTACATGGTTATGCATGTACGTATATTTGTGACCGAAACGTCTTCTTCTTCTTCTTCATATATATGAAACCGAAAAACACGGTCAGTGAGGCAGTGAGGGGGTGTGAAGCCGTGAAACTATATATCTGCTAATTGCGTACTGCTTGAATGTTGGTTGCATCCTGTCTATTAATTACATCTCTCTATTAATTACATACTGTTGTATATACTTTCAACCCTTTAGACTGCTGTGACCTCTTTGTATCCCACCTTTTATCTGTGACCTCTTTGAAGACCAAAAGACCACCAAGACCCTTAAAGACCCAAAATACCCAAAAGACCCTTAAATATCCCAAAGACCCAAACTACCCCAAAGATCCAAAAGACCATAAAGATCCTGATGACCCAAAATATCCTGAAGACCCTTAAATACCCAGATGACCCAAATTACCCAAATGAGCCTTAAAGACCCAGATTACCCAAAATACCCCAAAAGGCACAAATTCCCCAAAGACCACAAAGACCCTTAAAGACCCCATAATAATTGTCACTGACTTATCACCAACCACCATGTTGAAATATCACGGCAGCATGTATTAGGACCTGCTAACCATAACAAAGAGCTGTCTCATTACTATGTCGCCATGGTAACATGTTCCATTATGTGCTCAGGTATTCCTGGAACTGCTAGGCCAGGCCCTCCTGGAACATCGGGATATCCAGGTATTCATTTTTCCATTCGTTAGTTTTTCTCCTTGCTTTACATTATTTCATGTGATGGTTGTTTCATTTTGGTCGATGCATTCAGTCTCAACTCGCTTTCCTCACTGCAACAGGTGCCAAAGGAGATTCCGGACAGCCAGGCATCCCAGGGTTACCGGGATCACCAGGCATGAAGGGAGACGGAGGAAGTTCTGGCTTCCCCGGCTCTTCCGGTCCACCTGGTCCTCAAGGAGAACCTGGAGCAGCACGACCTGGTATCAAGGGCAACATTGGCCCTCCAGGCTTCCAGGGAGCTCAAGGTACATACGGGACTGTCTTGGGTTTCAAACTGCTCGGAACAGGCAAGAGCTAATCATGGAGCAAGAGTGGTCAGATCAAATTTCATTTTACTGAGGTAATCTATAAAAACTTGTGGAATATTATCGAAACTTACTTATTGCATAATTCGCAGTCACAAATGTAAAAAAAACAAAAAACTTAATTTACTTAGGAGCTTAAAGATTAATGCAAAACTCAGGACGTTTGGTTACATTCTACCTTTTTATTTCCACACTTTTGCCTCATAATAGAGTACACATTACATTCATATCCACTACAAATCAAAGCGAACACCGAATACTGCATTGAGTCATGAGAAGTAACCTGGATAAGTAAAGAGAAAAGATGGAGTCATCAGGAGGAACGTGGATAAGTAAAGAGTTTAGATGGAGTCATCAAGAGGAACCTGTATAAGTAAAGAGCAAAAATGGAGTCATCAGGAGGAACGTGGATAAGTAAAGAGTTTAGCTGGAGTCATCAGGAGGAACCTGTATAAGTAAAGAGCAAAAATGGAGCCATCAGGAGGAACCTGGATAAGTAAAGAGTTTAGAAGGCGTCATCTGGAGGAACCTGGATAGGTAAAGAGTAAAGATGGAGTCATAAGGAGGAACCTGTATAAGTAAAGAGCAAAGATGGAGTCATCAGGAGGAACGTGGATAAGTAAAGAGTTTTGATGGAGTCATCAGGAGGAACCTGTATAAGTAAAGAGCAAACATGGAGTCATCAGGAGTAAGCAGGATCAGTAAAGAGCAAAGATGGAGTCATCACTTCCGTTTTCCGGTCCGGTCGTGAGAGGACGCTGGCGTCGTTTGCTCGCCGCTTCTCTGACTGGACCATTGTCCGTGTCTTGCTTTCCTGGTGGTCGTGGCGGATTTATGGCCATTGAGTCTTCCTCTGCGCGGTCCCGGCTCTGCTCTGCTGCTCCGGGCTTCACCTGCTCGGCTCCATCGCTGTTTCCTCGGGCCCACTCCCGTTGGTTGTGTCGATTGTTTCGCCTCCTCACCCTTGGCCGCGTGCTCGCTTTGCCTTCGCTCCTGCTGGCATGGCTCTGCGGTACTCTGCCGCAAGGCTTCTCCTGCTTAAAACCCGCTCCACCCCATCATGCATCTCTGCAATCAGATCGAATGGACTCCTGCGTCGACCCAGGTACATTCACCGTGGCTCCGGTCGTAAGTTTGTTTATTTACAATCAGGTCACTCCATCCCCATCCTCTGGTCGGCTCAGCGCACTCCCACTCATCGTCCCAACACACCTGGTCACAACAACGCACAAAATCGCACCTCCTGTCTGCGAACCCTGGCCAAATCACCTGGATTCATACCCGCCGTACAAAACAACATCAAGCTCACCCTGTTCAATACCCGGTCCCTCAACAACAAATGCCTCATCCTGAACGACTACATCCTGGAAAATAAACTGGACTTTCTCTGTCTCACTGAGACCTGGCAACAACCACTGGACTACTACACGCTCAACCTCACCACACCCAATGGATATTCTTACATCAATAAACCACGCTCGGAGGGCCGAGGTGGTGGAATTGCCGTTATTCACCGACAAGACATCAAGACCAACCTCATCTCCATCTCATCTGCTCCATCATTTGAACACCTGGCTTTTAAACTCTCTGGTCACACACAGTCAGTCATGGCTGTTGTCTACCGCCCTCCCAAACCACACCCATCATTCCTGTCTGACTTCTCCTACTTTCTGACCCAGCTATGTTCCCTCTCCCCCTCAATCCTCCTCCTTGGTGATTTCAATATCCACATGGACTCCACTGACTCCACGCTAACCACTGACTTCACTGATTTACTCACCTGCTTTAACCTCACTCAACATGTCAACTTTCCTACCCATAACCGTGGTCACATTTTGGACCTTGTCTGCTCTACTGGACTAATTTTGCACCATCTCTCTGGCTCCGACCTCACTCTCTCTGACCACCTAGCCATCACTCTGACCATCAACATCCCCACCCCAGCACCAAGGCATTATCGCACTATCAACTTCCGTAAGCTAAACGCTTTTTCACCTGCCTCATTCTCATCGACCCTCTCTGAAAAAATGTCCACTTCTCCCTTCGTTGACCTCCACACCCCTTCTGACCTCACTGACTACTACAACCACACTCTCTCTTCCTGCCTTGACCAAATTGCGCCTATAAAAACCAAAACAGTTTCTTTCACCCATTCTGCTCCCTGGTTTACCCCTGAGCTCCGCCTAATGAAAACTCGTGCTCGCCAACTTGAAAGACTCCGCAATAAAACAGGTCTCACAGTTCACTCCCAGGCCTACAAGGACCACATACAACACTATAAAGATGCCCTCTCCCGCGCCCGCTCCGCCTACTACTCTCAAATTATTCACTCTGGCTCCGGAAACCCAAAAGCACTCTTCTCTACAATAAACAAACTCCTCAGCCCCCTGAACACCACCACCCAGTCATTCACAATAGACAACTGCATCTCCTTCCTTTCATTCTTCCAACGCAAAATTGAAAACATCTACAACAGCTTGACCACCGCCGCACCCGCTCCCCCTCAAACCACCTGCCCCCCCTTATCCTGCCATCCCCTGTCTCAATTCTCCCCAGTCTCCCCTACTGACCTCTCTGAACTCCTCATCGGAATGAAAACTGCCACCTGCACTCTTGACCCCATCCCCTCCAGCTTTGTCAAGGCCTCCCTTCCTGCTCTTTCTCCACTTATCATTGCAACAATAAACTCCTCCCTGTCTACAGGCATCGTCCCACCATCCCTCAAAATTGCTGCTGTTACCCCCATTCTGAAAAAACCTGGACTAAACCCTGACACCCTAAATAACTTCAGACCCATCTCCAACCTACCCTTTCTGTCAAAGGTTTTGGAACGCGCTGTAGCCACTCAACTCAAGCATCACCTCTCTGCCAATAACCTGTATGAAACATTCCAATCCGGATTCCGGTCCAACCACAGTACTGAAACTGCTCTCCTCAAAATCACCAACGACCTTCTCCTCTCCTCTGATGCTGGCAACCTCAACATTCTCATCCTCCTCGACCTCAGCGCTGCCTTTGACACCATCGATCACACCATCCTCCTCACCCGACTTGAAACCACCTTTAACATTACCGGCACTGGCCTCTCTTGGATTAAATCATACCTCTCTGACAGACGTCAGTTCATCTCCATCAATAACTGCAAATCCCCCACTGCTCCCCTCCCCCAAGGTGTCCCCCAAGGTTCAGTTCTTGGCCCCCTCCTCTTTATCCTTTACCTGTCCCCCCTCGGTCACTTAATCCGCCGTCATGGTCTCCAATTCCACTGCTTCGCCGATGACATCCAGCTTTTCATCTCCACCAAGTCCATCTCCACCGCCACCCACTCTATCCTGACAAACTGCATCACTGAAATAAAATCCTGGCTTCAAATCAACTTCCTCAAACTTAACTGTGATAAATCTGAAATAATCATCATTGGCCCAAAAACGCTCACCAAGTCCACCCATAACTTTGCCCTCAACATCGACGGTTTCCCAGTGTCCACCTCCCCTCACATCCGGAATCTTGGCATCATCTTTGACCAAACCCTCTCCTTCGACAAATACACTAAACAGATCACAAAGACAGCCTTCTTCCACCTGAAAAACATCGCCCGTCTCCGTCCATCCCTCTCCTCTGTGGCTGCAGAAACCCTCATCCACGCCTTCATCACTTCCCGTCTGGACTACTGCAATAGCCTCCTTTATGGTTCACCCTCAACAATCACCAATAAACTCCAATACATTCAGAACTCCGCTGCCCGTCTACTCACCCATTCCCGGACCCGTGACCACATCACCCCCGTCCTTTACAAGCTTCACTGGCTCCCCATCTCCCAGAGAATCCAGTACAAAATCCTCCTCTTGACCTACAAAGCCCTCCATAACCTGGCCCCATCCTACCTGGCTGACCTCCTCTCCAGACACACTCCCACCCGCAACCTCCGCTCTGCTGGTACCAACCTCCTGACCCCCCCCCATCCGGACCAAATTTAGATCCTGGGGGGACAGGGCCTTCTCCATCGCTGCTCCCACCCTCTGGAACTCGCTACCTCACACCATCAGAGACTCCTCCTCACTCACCACATTCAAAACATCACTCAAGACCCACCTGTTCAACACTGCATTCAACATTTAACCCACAGCATCTAACCCCTGACTATCTCCTCTCCTTCTCCCTCCTTTGTGCTTTGAATATTTCCCTATTGATTCTTCTTTTTTTGCAATTGTCTTTATGTTTTGCTATGCGTTATGTTTTGCACTCTGTCAAAGCGTCTTTGGGCTTCCTGAAAAGCGCTATATAAAATAAATGCATTATCATTATTATTATTATTATTATCAGGAGGAAGCAGGATAAGTAAAGAGCAAAGATGGAGTCATTAAGAGGAACCTGGACAAGTAAAGAGTAAAGATGGAGTCATCAGGAGGAACCTGGATAAGTAAATAGTATAGATGGCATCATCTGTTGGAACCTGGATAGGTAAAGAGAATAGATGGAGTCATCAGGGGGAACCTGGATAAGTAAAGAGCAAAGATGGAGTCATCAGGAGGAACCTGGATAAGTAAAGAGCAAAGATGGAGTCATCAGGAGGAACCAGGATAAGCAAAGAGAAAAGATGGAGTCATCAGGAAGAAGCTGCATAAGTAAAGAGCAAAGATGGAGTCATCAGGAGGAACCAGGATAGGTAAAGAGCAAAGATGGAGTCATCAGGAGGAACCAGGATAAGTAAAGCAAAGATGGAGTCATCAGGAGGAACCTGGACAAGTAAAGAGCAAAGATGGAGTCATCTGGAGAAACCTGGATAAGTTAAGAGTTTAAATGGAGTCATCAGGAGGAACCTGGATAAGTGAAGAGTACAGATGGAGTCGTCAGGAGGAACCTGGATAAGTAAAGAGTACAGATGGAGTCATCAGGAGGAACCAGGATAAATAAAGAGCAAAGATGGAGTCATCAGGAGGAACCTGTATAAGTAAAGAGAAAAGATGGAGTCATCCGGAGGACCTGGATAAGTAAAGAGAAAAGATGGAGTCATCAGGAGGAACCAGGATAAGGAAAGAGTAAAGATGGAGTCATAAGGAGGAACCTGGATAAGTATAGAGTATAGATGGAGTCATAAGGAGGAACCTGGATAAGTAAAGAGAAAAGATGGAGTCATCAGGAGGAACCAGGATAAGGAAAGAGTAAAGATGGAGTCATAAGGAGGAACCTGGATAAGTATAGAGTATAGATGGAGTCATAAGGAGGAACCTGGATAAGTAAAGAGAAAAGATGGAGTCATCAGGAGGAACCTGGATAAGTAAAGAGAAAAGATGGAGTCATAAGGAGGAACCTGGATACGTATAGAGTATAGATGGAGTCATAAGGAGGAACCTGGATAAGTAAAGAGAAAAGATGGAGTCATCAGGAGGAACCAGGATAAGGAAAGAGTAAAGATGGAGTCATAAGGAGGAACCTGGATAAGTATAGAGTATAGATGGAGTCATCAGGAGGAACCAGAATAAGGAAAGAGTAAAGATGGAGTTATCAGGAGGAACCTAGATAAGTAGAGATTATAGATGTTACGAGACCACCACCATCCTATCGGATGTTGCATCAGGGCTTCCTTGGGATGTGTAAAAGTTGTTTTTTTATTTTGTGAGGGTGGTTTTGAAGGACGTTTTCGTCAAATATTATTTTTCAGATGACCTTCTCATGAGTTGAATAGGACCTGGTGATCATAAGTGATTTTAATCACTTGTTTTAAGGGGCTATTTTTCATTATTGGTATTTTTCTGAATAGCGATCAGTTGTTATTTACTGTCATCTAGACTTTGTTTGGGTAACCATCGCGCATGTAAAACCTATCAGCACAAATCCAGCCCAACTCAGGGTTCAGCCTAGCCATGCTGTCACCTTGAACTTGACACTACACCAATTAATATCAACTTGCTGTCAACTCGCACAATACAGTAGAGACAACAATTTAACCTTTCATCTTTACTCGATCTGTGGGGGAATCTGGTCGGAGTGGCCGGCTTCCTTAAGGCTGGGGCAAACAGTGAGGATGCCTGGGTCGACTGATGATCATCATATTTACTGTCACTCTAAGCAACACATCAGGGAGTAGTAAAGGTAATTTTGCTTCAAAAATCACCGTATAGCTTTCAATTCTGATTTGGGCGATGCAGGGTATAACTACCGTGCTTCATTTTACAGTTTCTTGAGACACGGAGTATTCCACTAACCATGTCTCCTTTCACGTTGGCACCTGTACATGACTGCTCGATCATTTGGATGCATGCCGGGTGTGAAGCGAATGGTTGTTGTGTGCCTCCGTCTGTGTACAAACGAGACTCGGATAGTGCATGAGCAAGTGGAAGTTAGGCCATCAGCCAGAGCCCCGCTGGGTGTGTGGGTGACCCCCTGCAAACCTCACATGGGGGCCCTTTCTATTGGAGGGCTAATAATATGGTAAGAGATCTTCAGGTGAAGAATCGATTCATACCTCGGTTCCAGAGGGGTTAACGAAGTATTAGAATGACCAGCTCTCTCTGTCTCTGCGTGTATCTGTCTTTCCACACTATCATGAGTAATGTATTGTCATATCTCGGCTATGCCTGTAGCAATTGTAACCAATTTTGATAGGACAGTAGTGTGGGTCAACCAGAGTATGATATGTGGCCAACAATGAACTAAGTCAAATGTCAATCGCTGTTCATTATTGCCAGGATAGCTTATGCGGACCTAATGTCGAGTATGCTAAGAATGAAGATAACGCTGACTTGCATCCTAAAGGTACTTCCGCAAAATGGAGGAAATGACGTAAACTTCAGTAAATAATACACAGTAAATTTCATTCGATTTTCTTTGAGGAAAGCTATTTAACAAGTAATAAAAACATTTTTTTAAATGAAAAAGCATGTAGGGATGTTACTGGAAAAGTATGGAAACAAGAAGAAACTAGAACGCCACTCAGTAGAGCGCATACTCCCGCCGTGGGTTTAGTTGGAATAATACGTTTTGTTTAACATCCCCTATCCCCAAAACAATAAATGAAAAAGAAAGTAGGCCCTAACTGTCAGAGAATTTATTTTGATATATCTCGGAATTAGAGGAGAAAAACATCATTTAAGAAAAAGAATAAAAGCTTTAATGCAGCAAAACAGAAAAAATCTTTCCCAAAAAAATTCCCCAAAAAAATTCCTGGATCCGGAATATCCTGAGCTTCACCAAAAACTAACCAATTCTTCCTTATCCCAAGGGCAATCATCCCACCAACTTTCATCCAAATCCGTTCAGAACTTTTCCAGATATCTTGTTCACAAACACATGAACACACGAACATACGAACACACACACACACACACACACACGGACACGATCGAATGCATTACTCCCTGGCGGGAGTAATAAACCTGAAAATCGCAGAGCCAGAACCAGAATTATTTATTTAGTCTGGGAAGCCCATGCGAGGTTTCTTCTTCTTCAGCCTCTCACAACCCTGGGTGAATATGCATGCGATCTTTTTTTAAAATTTGGAATTTTGCCAAATCTGTTTTATTCGTTTGTTAATATACCTCAGCCATTGACAAATCTGGAATTATAATTTTATTTGAGGTTCAAATTAACCCGGGAGATTGTGTCAAACGATGACTGCAAGTCTGTACATGTGATAAATAATTAATCGTCCACAGTCGAAGACTCTTCTTCTTCACGCAATAACAACTTCTAGCTTCCAGACCGTACATCCAATCATCTTCAAATTTTGCACACTTGTTACTCTTCATGACTTCTTCTACAGTATGAAGTTTCACGTCGATCAATGAAGTGGTTCAAGAGATATAAATGTTTTTATTATTTGCGTTTAATTAATGATGTCTGCCAAACCACGTGACCTATCGCAAATTCCAAAAGGACATTATAGTAGACTGATATGCTGAACAGATCTGTGAAGTTTCCCCTTGATTGGATCACAAATGAGGGAGTACCTACGTTTTAAAGGTTTTGTGCTTAAAAACGTCATAACTCTGAAACCATGTGATGCATGATGTGATGTTCATTGACTTTTTTGTTCGTCATGGGTATGCGATTCTGCCTGCAAAGTTTGGCCTCGATCTGTTCAGGCGTTTTGGAGAAAATGTGATTTTAGTGTTTTTCACTCAAAACAATATGGCGGCCGAACCACGTGACCTGTGACGTCATAATTACCATTAAAATATTCTACAGACCGAGTCCCTCCTGCTAATCGATCCAAAAACTAATCAATTCTTCCTTATCCCAAGGGCAATCATCCCACCAACTTTCATCCAAATCAGTTCAGAACTTTTCCAGATATCTTGTTCACAAACACACTAACACACGCACACACACACACGGACGGACACAAGCGAATGCATTACTCCCTGGCGGGAGTAATTAAAACTGTGAGCAGTGATGCACGGGGGACCAAGACTTCCCATTCTGATTGGACAAGTGTGTAACAACATCCTTGACAACGGCAGCCTGGACCTGATTATGGAAAGTTTGAACTGAATCGATCCAAAAAATAAAGGAGGAGGTGCATTTTGGAGGTTTTTCATGAAATCTAATATGGCCGCAATGCCACATGACCTCATGCAGAGGATATACATCAAGTCAAGTGGCATACTATAAGTGGTCCAAGTTTCAACTCAATCGATCGAAAAATGAAGGCTGAAACCTCTATGGTTTCAAATGCATTTTAAATGTTTTCATGAAATCCAATATGGCCGCCTGGTCACGTTACCTATGACATCATCAATTTTGATGAATTTTGTTTTATTTTTCATTGCCAGACCATGTGACCGATCAAAATTCTTTTTCATATTCATGTTCTTATTGATGGGTAGATGCCACAAAAAATGTTTTGTGTTAATCGGATAAAAAAAATATTTTTACCTCATCGTAGCTGCTAAACTGCTTCCCCAATGACGTCATCTTATACAACTTTTGTGCACCATGGGTAGTCGATCATAACATGACAAAAATAAAATCGATAGTATTTGCGGTTTCGGAGAAGAAGATTTTAAAAAGTTTTTGCTTAAATCCAAGATGGTTGCTATGGTGATTGCAAAATCAAAATTCGGAAAAAATATGGCATCAATTCCCATTGGCCCCAACATTCCTGGAAAGTTTCAACTTGATCGTTGATCGGAGTAACAGTTCCGACGCTGCAGCTTCCACAAAATTTGGCGGAAAGGATAATAATAAGTCCAATAACAAAAGGAGACCAAGTCTCTTATAGACTCGGTCCCAAAATGATCGATTAATTTATACTTGAAAAAAAATCAATGTCTGTTTAAACATAAAGATACAGCAGGGTTGTACTTTAAAAGTCCGTCTATCTTTCTGAAATGGATGAGGAAGATGTTTAATGTATGGTAGCAGGAACCATTTAAGATTTTAGTATAACTAGCACACCCGCAGACTCCGGGAGGGGCAGGAAGGGTCATTCCTCTTTGGGGTATGTAGATTACAGTCGATCTATGGTCGGGTCTCAAGAACATTGGGTGTGTGTTCATTTACCAAGTTTCTTGTGGTGAGATCGCCAAGTGGTTTAAGCATTTGAGCAAGCACTCCATTCAAAACCGTTAAGGAACGGCTTGCTTGGTAAATGAGCACACCCCAGTCTTCCTCCCTTTCAGTTTCGTGTTAAACAGCAGAAGCGAGTTTCAAAAGTTCGCTACGAAAAACGCCACGGTAGCGGCAGAAAGGGCCATGTTACTAACCCAACATTTGTGGGGTATATAGAGTACAGTAGATCTTCGCTCAGTTCTGTAAGTAAACCTTACTTCACGGATGTCGGGATTCCTCCTAATTTCTTCATTTCGTGTTATAAAGAGCATTAGTGACTGTTTAAAAGGCTAAGCATACGTGTTTGTGGTTTATAATATACTCAAAGGCAAAAGTTATTGTGACACACAAACAACAAACAAAATCAGTGTTAAACTTTTACTGCCGCGAATGAAATGTTATTACATGGAAAGACAAATGTTTCAAGGTGTGGTAACGATCAACAGTCCATAAGAACAGCGCACCTGGCATATGCAAATGAGCCACAACACAAGAGGGGGTTCAGAAGCAAGTTCAAACGGTCAGTAGCGAGTGTGTCCACCTTGTGCATTGATGCAGGCCTGGCACCTTCGCCTCATTGAGGCCACTACACGTCGATGAAAGTCCTGGGGAAGATCATTCCATATCCGAGGAAGGATTTGGCGGAGTTCCTGCAGCGTTGTTGGAGGATTCGGATGACGTCGTAAACGTCGCTCCATTTCATCCCAGACGTGTTCAATGGGTGACAAATCAGGGGATCTTGCAGGGTAACCTCCAGGATCCAGGATCCAGGGTAACACATTAACATTGTTCTGATTAAGAACCATTTCCCCGAGGCGTGGCATGTCGAACTTGTTCCAGAACGATGAATCGAGGTGTTTTTCTGACTTCTGCACTGCTTAAGACTGCATTGAGTGGAAATGATAAGCGTCTGGTTGTCTGGCCTTTTGAAGTGAACATTGCTGGCCATTTTTCTCGAATATGTCATGCTTCTTGCAAATTTCGTGCAATTCGAACAACAACTGCTTGGTTGCCTTTCTTCGACCATTTTAACACACTCATTCTCTGGTTCAAATCCAAAAATTCATTCACAAGATTACCAATGAATGCTTGGTTGCCTTTCTTCGACCATTTTAACACACTCATTCTCTGGTTCAAATCCAAAAATTCATTCACAAGATTACCAATGAAAAAATTCCATGTCACAATAACTTTTGCCTCTGAGTATATTTTTACTTCCTGTAGAAGCCATTGCTCCCACAGAAACGCCATTATAACTATAAGCTAACGGGGGAGGAACATGTCGGAATCGTGCACTTTGTGACACCTTTTTGAAATTTGGCACGATGTTTGGGCCGGGCAAGGGATTTTCAAAAACCACTGGCTACAAGTTGGCGCACCCCCCTGGTAGCCGGTAGCTTCAAACTTCAAAATGGCCGCCAATAGGTACGAAACGGACAATATCTCAGCTTCTACTAATCGTATATCTAAGTGTAATACCACTTTTTCCATGTTTTCGAGTACAGATAATCCATTTTTAAAGAGTATTTTAGGATTTGAGGTCAATTAAAAGGTCACTGAGGTCAAGCAGCAAACGAAGAAACATATTAAGTGGAACACAAAGCATCAATGGAACTGTCATCCTGAATCACACCAACATGATCATTGTTTTCCTGCTCGATCACATCACTCCATATTGTTGCAGCAACCACCTTGACATTTGCACAATGGTGTGCACCTAATTGCAACTTTAAAACACTTGCAGTTTCCTTTGCAAGCTCTAACACATGTGCAGTGGAGCATAAGTGCACAGGCAGCACTTGCATCGCCCAAATCGGTCCAGTTCGGGACCCATGTCTTCAGCCGTCCATTCCATTCCCAACCATATTGAGCTGGATCTGGCAGACAGTTGTTTCTCCAAGCCTCGATGCCAAATGACAGCTGATACAAGAACAGTTCTCTTGACATGCTGGTACAAGGCTGCTTTTGTGGGTGGGATGCTCTCTGGAGACCTAAGCCTGTGAGTGAACACAGGGCAGGTCATGAAATTTTCAAAAACCACTGGCTACAAGTTGGCACACCCCCTCCCTGGAGGTGAGAGGCGGTTTAGTTTATTACTAGCCGAAACCCGTGGAACATCCATGGAAGGGAGGATGTGGTGTATGGATAGAGTGTACCATTATGGATGGCATAGGGGAGCGCTCATGGGATCTTCTTCTTCCGTTAAGCTCCAATTTTTTCTCTTTAAGTTAAGTCCAATCAGTCCTCTCTGCTCGAAGTGCTCAGGCCATGCCTTCCCGCTCTCATACTTTTATTTCCGTTCGGTGTAGAAAAGGATTGGCATATCGTTCGTCTGTTTCAGCTCGTTATCTTTAAGCTTCCTTACGTCTCGCCACCTGCTACACCTCTCTGAGTTACGAGGATTTATGCAACGCACCCTGAGTATCGCAACGTCACTCCATTTAACTTTATTAAAATGACGATAAAGACGTTTCCTTATATATCCTAATTTAAAATGTTCAAGGGAATAAAAAGACCATTTGGTTCACACCACCCATGTTCACACCACTCGACTGTCCAATCAGCGGACGGCTCGCTTCGCCTTCGCCCAGCAGACGCCAATACGATGGCGTCGTAAGATGGCGTCGTATCGGCAGTTAATCGGATGCTTTTGGGCCCCAACGTCGGCGAATTCATATTTTTCGAGTATGGCTGTACGTGATAAACAAAGAGCGCGGTTCGTAGATCGTAAATCCATTAGTGCCGTGGGCATCGGGTCACTGGGTGCGGCGTAAAAGGGATAACAAAGTCGAGTCCTTACGCTATTATTATATAGATTGATATTTCCTCTGTAACCTTTAAATTGATCTCAAATCCTAAAATACTCTTTAAAAATGGATTATCTGTACTCCAAAACATGGAAAAAGTGGTATTACACTTAGATATACTAGGGCATGCCCGTACTATATATATATCTAAAATTATATCCCCCCTCTCTATTTACATGAAATGGTTTGGTCCATTCCGAAAGCCAAAGCGAACGGTTTGCGAGTACGGTGACAACCCCCCCCCCCCCTCTATTTACATGAAATGGTTTGGTCCAAAGCGAACGGCTTGCGAGTACGGTGACAATCCCCCCCCCCCCCCCCCCTCTATTTACATGAAATGGTTTGGTCCAAAGCGAACGGCTTGCGGAGTTTGGTAAAGAAATCGCCATAGCTCGGTAACTACTTCTCCGATTAATATGAAACCTTGAAAAGGCACATCCTCGGGTCCCCAGCAATATACCTGGCAAGTTTCAAGTATATCGGACCCGTGGTTGTCGAGAAACAGCGGTCACAGACAAACACACAGACACACAGACATACACACAGACACACAGACATACACACAGACACACACACAGAGATTACTGGAATTATAGATAGATGATCAGTAGAAGCTGAGATATTGTCCGTTTCGTACCTATTGGCGACCATTTTGAATTTTGCAGCTACCGGCCATCAGAGGGGTGTCCCAACTTGTAGCCAGTGGTTTTTGAAAATTTCATGACCTGCCCTATCATCATGCCAAATTTCAAAAAGGTGTCACAAAGTGCACGATTCTTGTGTTTTATGACATGTTCCTCTCCCCCCCCCCCCCCCCCCCCCCCGCTAAAGCTATTTATACACGTTATCACTGCAGAAAAAACGCCTTGGGGAAGTGGGACATTATTAGTATTAATATTGTTTTGTCATAACATTAATAATATGGGATTATCATTAATTTTGTTATTAAAAGCGTCTTTGGAAAAACGCCACGATAAATCTTCTTTGGACAAACGCCACGATAAAGCTAATTTAACATTTATATACACCGCAACACGCAACCCATTGACGGCAATGGCGGGGAAAACCCGCTCGGGGGAGAAAACCCCTTTGGGGAGAGGGGGAAATGAATGCGCTACAACCTTCATTGTGTAACCCTTCGTCATCCTGTCAAGTTTGGTTGAGATTGGATAAGTAACGACAGAATGTATTGGCGTCAAAAATTCATCAGACGGACACAAATGGCGTATTTTAGTATGAAGAGTGATGGACATGGAAGTAGCACACAAACAACAACAACACCAGCAGCTCTGTCACAAAAGGTCCGTTTTTCACGTATTTTTCATCCTCTTTGAGATTTACAGATAGATGTGCCATGTGGTTGTGAAATGCAACATGAAGTCTTTGATTAAATCCGATTAGCAGCCAGTAGACATGCAGGATTGTGTTATTGGAAACGTCTATGTTGCACAACTGGACTTTCAAGATGCTTTAGCTGATGTGGGAGGCTCCTCTTTGTGGGAGGCCCCTCTTTGTGGGTGTCCCCTCTTTGTGGGAGCCCATCTTTGTGGGAGGCCCCTCTTTGTGGGAGGCCCCTCTTTGTTGGAGGCCCCTCTTTGTGGGAGGCCCCTCTTTGTGGGAGGCCCCTCTTTGTGGGTGTCCCCTCTTTGTGGGTGTCCCCAGTGGCTGCGGGCTACGCGGGCACCCAACAGAGGCTCTGCCATCAACTATTGGAGAGTCTCTTGGACTTGCTCCCTTTTTATGACACCTCGAGTGTGCTAACGCATCACCACATATCATGACTTTATGCCGCGGTTTGAGGCCCATCGATTTATTTTGTATACACCGTAGAGGAAGACACGTGTATGCAGCAAGTCAGGATGGTTGGGGTGGTGGTGCTGAAGGTGGGGCAATGGTTGATGGAGGGGGACGTGTGAGTGGTGGACATTGTTTAATATATCGGATCATCTGTCAATTCTAAGGATTTAATGTTCAAAATCTTCTGTTCAAAACGGCAGGTATTTGTCTAAACTTTCAACGGAGTCAAGTCACCTGTTATAATGCACTTTATTAAATAAAACTCTTTCTTTGGGGTCATGGCTTACTACGATAATCTCCTCACAGGTTCCCCTGGAATACAAGGACCTCCAGGTCTGCCTGCTGCTGGTGGACTCAAGGGTGAGCAGGGAAATCCTGGTTTCTCAGGTTCTCCCGGTTATGCGGGTGCCAAAGGAGAACCTGGTTTTCCAGGCCAACCCGTAAGTAATATTTTGCTCTTCTTTGAACATTCCCTTTTTAATCAAATGTTTATTGTTGAATACAAAATCTCGGCTCATGGAAAAGCAAGGTGACAGAAGGCAAAAAGGCAAAGGACTCACTGACGGTGGCCAGGCAGTACGTGGACACAACAGGAAAGGGAACCGGACAGGAAAAGAGCACAGAGACGAGGACAGGAAACACCATAACCTGCAAGTAGGAGTTGAGGGGGATTCATGGGGATAGAAAAGATCACAGATCTGTACTCCAAATTGATTGGGGTGACATGAGATGGTGGTGCAGCACTTGTTTGAAGCCATGGAAGGAAGGGTACAATGGAACCCATTGGCGGATCTGGATGGGGGGGGTGGGTCTGTGTGCCCCCCCCCCCCAAAACCACTCCGCTCCCACCAAAATAGTCTTTAGAACAGAGGTTTCCAACCTTTTTGTGTTATGGCCCCCTTGGCTCCCAGAGCATATCCCCAGCACCCCCCTCCCTTTCGCACCCCCTCCCTTTCGTGAGGGTCGAGCGGCGAAGCGCGTGTAAGCAGGCTAGGGGGGTCTGGGGGCATGCCCCCCAGAATTTTTTTGATTTCTAGATGCTCTGCGGTGCATTCTGAGAGGCGTTTTTTCCTTTAATTGGCTATTTTGTTTGTATGAGAATTGGTAAATTATTACACAGAAAATGAGGAATTCCAAGTAGCCAACATGAACATTTAGTTCCATAGTTTTTTTCTGTTCCTTACTGGCTCCCATCTACATCGTTTTAAGGAGCAAACAAAGCAACGTGCTCGAATGATGCATGTTTGATATGAGATTTTAATATTATCAGTAGCAACACTATCGACAGCATAAAATAGAACTGTCACACAAGAAAACGGTATGGAAAGGTTCCAAGTCAAGAATATGTGAAAACTAAAAACCTCTGTTGTGTTTGTATTTAACGCAGTGTGGTATAATCTCACAAAAAGAAACTCAATTCGACAACAACTCAGGTAATCAAAACTAGGGACGCGGTGCATGCACTGTAAAAGTGAATTTAAAACTCAGTGGGATGGCTGAAATTGCATTTTAGCTACCAATTGGGGTATCCATGGTTGAGTCACAATCAGGGCACAGTGGAGGTCATCTTCCACGTGGAGCCGATTACACTGTTTCGATTTGATATTCAACAGCGTGGAAAACCCCGCTTCGCAGAGATAGGTAGACGAGAATGGCAGAAGCACCCGGATAGCTATCTGGCTGATATTAGGGAAGCGACCCATTCCCACCCAAAACTCCGTCAAGCTCTACTCTTCGAATGTGTCTTTGGCAAATGAATCGTTTCGGAGATCCAGGAATTCATCTTGCATTGCCTCCGGCAAATTACCCCATGGCCCCCCGAGAAATACACCATGGCCTCCCAGGGGGCCATGGCCCCCAGGGTGGGAACCACGGCTTTAGAATATATGAAAAAAAGAAACGCCTACAAAACATATTCCCCTCAATTTACAACAACAACAACAACAACAGGCATTTTAAGGCCATTTTCCCTGCGAGAGCGGGGGTTAGCCTTCCGGTCCCCATGACAATCTTCTCCTTTTTGCCCTATTTTCTGCATCTCCCCTTGTTATAACCCCCTTGCCCGCATTTCTTCTTCGACCATCTTTAGCCAAGTCTTTCTCGGTCTTCCCCGTCCTCTACTTCCTTCTACATTCATTTCCATCACTCTACTCCACCAGTCACTTTCATCCTTCCTCAACACATGACCAAACCATCTCAACCTATTCCTCTTCACAGCATCAATCACAGGCTCTATTCCCATCATCTTTCGCAATTCATCATTTGTCTTCCTGTCTCTCAACGATACTCCGCACATCCACCGAACCATTCGCATTTCCACCCTTTCCAGCCTTCGTTGCTGCTCTACGTTCATTACCCATGTCTCGCTCCCATAAATTATGACACTTCTCACACATGCAGCATACACCTTTCCCTTCAGCTTCAACGACACTCCCCTCCTCGTCAGCACGCCACTCAGTTCCCGAAACTTCTTCCATGCACATCTCACTCCAGCAACCGTTGCCGAGTCTGATCCACCTTCTCTATTCAGCATGTCTCCGAGGTAGCAAAATGTTTTCACACCTTCCAGCTTCACGCCGTCTCCAAGATCCAACTCAACATTTCCTCCATCTGCAGCTCCCTCTGTGCACACCTTACATTTGAATGTAGCTGCCATATTGGTTAATGACCCTCTCAGACCACTACATTTTTGATGAACCCTCTCAGACCACTACATTTTTGATGAACCCACTCAGCGCACATTGTACATTGAATGGAGCTCACTCCAACACCCTTCCTGCACATAACACACGGCCACTTCCCAGTTCTTTCCACCTCACCACATGCTTTACCACTTGCCATCACCTTCGTCTTTCCGATATTCACCTTCAGACCTTTTGTCTCCATACATTCCTTCCACTTGTTCATCTTTTCCTTCAGTCCATCCATTCTTTCTGCAATCAACACCAGATCATCTGCATTCAACAACTACCACGGTAAACCTTCCTTTACGTTCTGAGCCAGCACCTCCATCACAGCTACAAATAGTAGTGGACTTAGTACAGACCCTTGATGCACTCCCACCTTCACCTCAAACTCACCACTGTTCCCGTCCTTCGTCCTTACAGCTGTGCGCGCTCTTTTATACATTGCCCTCACTACTCTGATCAACCATTCCTCCACTCCTAACTTCCTCAATGCCCATGTCACTACTTCACGTGGAACCCTATCGAATGCTTTCTCCAGATCAACAAACCCAAGAAACAACTTCTTCCTCTTCTCCACGTACTTCTCCTGCAACTGCCTTACAATAAAAAGCACGTCTGTCGTTCCTCTTCCTGGTATAAATCCAAACTGCATTTTGTCGATCGTCACTTTCTTCCTTATCCTCCTCTCCAACACCCTTTCCAATACCTTCATTCCATGCTCCAATAACTTTATCACTCGATACGAGCCACAGTCCAGAGGGTCACCTTTCTCCTTGTATAGAGGGACGAGGGTACTCAGGTCCCAATCCACTGGAATGCGGCCTTCTTTCACCACCAGATTACAGATCTGTCATTCTCTTCACACCCCAACTTCCTGCTGCCTTCAACATATCTCCCACAACTCCCATCGGCCCTCCCGCTTTTCTACTCTTCATTGCTTTTATCAACCCTGGTGTTGGGCTAGCGGCTAGGGTGCCAGCTTAGGATCCTAGGATCCTGGGTTCGAATCTCGGTCGATCGCCGAATTAATGCCAGGGGGGTTGACTCAGCCTGTCATCCTTCCGAGGTCGGCTAATTGAGTACCAGTTCACTGGTAATTCCCTGCTTGTCGTTGAAGGCGGCAAAAAGGGTTGGCGTCAGGAAGGGCATCCGGCCGTAAAACATTGCTTCAAAAAGGGGACCAAAAAACAACAACTACCATGGTCCCCGAAAAGGCCAACCCCCGCTTTGCGGGGAAAAATGGCCTCTAAACGGTGGTTATTGCTTTTATCGCTTCCTCAACTTCCTTCTCAGTTATCTTCTCTGCAGGTCCTAAAACTGGGTTACTCTCTATGTTGCCATCCCATTCATTCTCTGCATTCAACAGCATTTCCATATATAATTCATTTGTATAGCGCTTTTCAAGAAGCCCAAAGGCGTTATATCTCTTCCATCTTCCTTTAATTCCATCTGGGTCCACAACGATTTGTCCCACTTCATCCTTCAAGCAACTCACCCCCATCACATCACACCTCTCTTTCGCTATCTGCTTTGCAATCCTGAATACCGCTCTCTGACCCTCTTCCGAATCCAAGCGTTCTCCGAACATTTTTCTACATGCCTCCTGCGCCTTTGCTACCTCTTTCTTTGCAGCCTTCTTGGCTGCCTTATAACTTTCATGCTCTGCTTTTTCTGCTCCCGTACCCTTCGCCTTCTGCCACTCCTTGACCTTCTTCCTCTTCTCGTCAATCCTCTTTCCAACTTCATCATCCCACCACCATGTTTCCGAGTACCTCGGTGGTCCTTTTGTCCATCCACATACCTCACCAACGGCTCCCAACAGACTATCTTTCATTGACACCAACCACTTTCAAGCTCAACCACATCATCCTCTACCCTATTCAGCCTCTCTTTTTATGCCTCCCTTACTGTCACCTCTTTCAACCTCCACACCTTCATTCTCGGTTGATACTTCACCCGCCGAGCTCTCCTCGCACCTTTCACCCTTATGTCGCAGACAACCAAGTGGTGCTGTGAAACAGCCTCTTCCCCCGGGATCACCTTTGTGTCCCGGAGGTGCCCCCTATCTCGCCTACGCATTATCAGGTAGTCAACGGTTGTTGTCGACCCACCTGACGTGTATGTAACAAGCTTATTATCCTCTTTCTGGAACTGAGTATTACAAATCAGCTCCATCAGCAAACTCCAAAATCCTTTCACCTTCTCCATTTCTCACACCATATCCGTAACCCCCATGAACTCCCTTAAAACCGTCCATACTCCTTCCCACATGTCCATTTAGGTCTCCTCCTACCACAACAACTTCCTCATCTTTCACGTTTTCCATCAGCTTCTCTATTGCACACCAGAACTTGTCCTACTCTTCATCGCTTCGACCAACCTGCGGAGCATATCCCGAGATGACGTTCACCAAGAGCTTTCCAATCATCATTTTCACCATCATCAACCTTTCACTCACTCTAGTCACACTCACCACATGGTCAACAAACTCCTCAGAAAACAGGACACCAACACCATGCACGCCTTCCAGTCACCCTTGCCACACAAACTTGTATTTCTGTCCCTGCCTACCCTTCACCATTCTCACACCACTTCCCTTCCATCTCGTCTCTTGCACACAACATATGTCCACTCTTCTTCTGACCAATACTTCCACCACTTCTCCTGATCTCCCTGTCATTGTCCCTACATTCCATGTCCCAAACCTCAGAAACCGATCTCCACTTCAGGCATCAGACGTTTCGTCATCATAAATGGAGTGATTTCCACCCTTGCTTCGATCGGGTTCCCCACCTTGAGTTTTGATGAGAGGGAGTGGGGTTCCCCACGGGGTACTTCGGGCTGTACCCTGCCCATATGTAGTTGTAATTGTCATGGTTCTCTTTTTGAGGCAATGTTTTTCTGGCCGGATGCCCTTCCTGACTCACTTTGAACCCCTCACTTTGTTCGGCAAAATTATTTTTTTCAGTCAAATGTAAATTTTTGCGCCCTCTTCTCCTTCCCCCTAACCTAAAATTATGGATCCCACCTGGGACCATATCCAGAATACTGTTAATAAAAGAGTTCAGGTGTGCAACAAGCCTCCATTTTGGGATTTTGGGTGTGCAATAAAATAAAAAATTTAACAAGGACAGGGTAACTCTCAGAACATTTGCATCCTGAAAGAGATTGGGAGCGTTGGAGGGCTGAGAGAGCATATAGAACTAGACCAGAGGTCCCAGTAAGAAACTCAGTTCTAGGTCCCAGTAACAAACTCAACTCTAGGTTCCAGTAAGAAACTCAGCTCTAGGTTCCAGTAAGAAACTCAGCTCTAGGTCCCAGTAAGAAACAACTCTAGGTGGCAATAACAAACTCAGCTCTAGGTCCCAGTAACAAACTCAACTCTAGGTTCCAGTAAGAAACTCAGCTCTGGGTCCCAGTAACAAACCCAGCTCTAGGTCCCAGTAACAAACTCAACTCTAGGTTCCAGTAAGAAACTCAGCTCTAGGTCCCAGTAACAAACCCAGCTCTAGGTCCCAGTAACACACTCAACTCTAGGTTCCAGTAAGAAACTCAGCTCTAGGTTCCAGTAAGAAACTCAGCTCTAGGTCCCAGTAGCAAACCCAGCTCTAGGTCCCAGTAACAAACTCAACTCTAGGTTCCAGTAAGAAACTCAGCTCTAGGTCCCAGTCACAAACCCAGATCTAGGTCCCAGTAACAAACCCAGCTCTAGGTTCCAGTAAGAAACTCAGTTCTAGGTCCCAGTAACAAACTCAACTCTAGGTTCCAGTAAGAAACTCAGCTCTAGGTTCCAGTAAGAAACTCAGCTCTTGGTCCCAGTAACAAACTCAGCTCTAGGTCCCAGTAAGAAACAACTCTAGGTGACAATAACAAACTCAGCTCTAGGTCCCAGTAAGAAACTCAGCTCTAGGTCCCAGTAAGAAACTCAACTCTAGGTTCCAGTAAGAAACTCAGCTCTTGGACCCAGTAAGAAACTCAGCTCTTGGTCCCAGTAAGAAACTCAACTCTAGGTTCCAGTAAGAAACTCAGCTCTTGGTCCCAGTAAGAAACTCAGCTCTAGGTTCCAGTAAGAAACTCAGCTCTTGGTCCCAGTAAGAAACTCAGCTCTAGGTCCCAGTAAGAAACTCAGCTCTAGGTCCCAGTAAGAAACCCAGCTCTCGGTCCCAGTAACAAACTCAACTCTAGGTTCCAGTAAGAAACTCAGCTCGAGGTCCCAGTAACAAACTCAACTCTAGGTTCCAGTAAGAAACCCAGCTCTCGGTCCCAGTAACAAACTCAACTCTAGGTTCCAGTAAGAAACTCAGCTCTTGGTCCCAGTAACAAACCCAGCTCTAGGTCCCAGTAGCAAACCCAGCTCTAGGTCCCAGTAACAAACCCAGCTCTAGGTCCCAGTAACAAACCCAGCTCTCAGTCCCAGTAACAAACTCAACTCTAGGTTCCTGTAAGAAACTCAGCTCTAGGTCCCAGTAGCAAACTCAGCTCTAGGTCCCAGTAGCAAACCCAGCTCTAGGTCCCAGAAGCAAACCCAGCTCTAGGTCCCAGTAACAAACCCAGTTCTCGGTCCCAGTAACAAAGTTAGCTCTAGGTTCCAGTAATAAACTCAGCTCTAGGTTCCAGTAATAAACCCAGCTCTCGGTCCCAGTAACAAACTCAACTCTAGGTTCCAGTAAGAAACTCAGCTCTAGGTTCCAGTAAGAAACTCAGCTCTAGGTTCCAGTAACACACTCAGCTCTAGGTTCCAGTAAGAAACTCAGCTCTCGGTCCCAGTCAGAAACAACTCTAGGTGACAATAACAAACTCAGCTCTAGGTCCCAGTAACAAACTCAACTCTAGGTTCCAGTAAGAAGCTCAGCTCTAGGTCCCAGTAACAAACTCAGCTCTGGGTCCCAGTAAGAAACTCAACTCTAGGTTCCAGTAAGAAACTCAGCTCTAGGTCCCAGTAACAAACTCAACTCTAGGTTCCAGTAAGAAACTCAACTCTAGGTTCCAGTAACAAACCCAGCTCTAGGTTCCAGTAAGAAACTCAGCTCTAGGTCCCAGTAAGAAACTCAGCTCTAGGTCCCAGTAAGAAACTCAGCTCTAGGTCCCAGTAAGAAACTCAACTCTAGGTTCCAGTAAGAAACTCAACTCTAGGTTCCAGTAAGAAACTCAACTCTAGGTTCCAGTAACAAACCCAGCTCTAGGTTCCAGTAAGAAGCTCTGCTCTAGGTCCCAGTAACAAATCCAGATCTAGGTCCCAGTAACAAACCCAGATCTAGGTTCCAGTAAGAAACTCAGCTCTAGGTCCCAGTAAGAAACTCAGCTCTGGGTCCCAGTAAGAAACTCAACTCTAGGTTCCAGTAAGAAACTCAGCTCTAGGTCCCAGTAAGAAACTCAACTCTAGGTTCCAGTAAGAAACTCAACTCTAGGTTCCAGTAACAAACCCAGCTCTAGGTTCCAGTAAGAAGCTCTGCTCTAGGTCCCAGTAACAAACCCAGATCTCGGTCCCAGTAACAAACCCAGCTCTAGGTTCCAGTAAGAAACTCAGCTCTAGGTCCCAGTAAGAAACTCAGCTCTGGGTCCCAGTAAGAAACTCAACTCTAGGTTCCAGTAAGAAACTCAGCTCTAGGTCCCAGTAACAAACTCAACTCTAGGTTCCAGTAAGAAACTCAACTCTAGGTTCCAGTAACAAACCCAGCTCTAGGTTCCAGTAAGAAACTCAGCTCTAGGTCCCAGTAAGAAACTCAGCTCTAGGTCCCAGTAAGAAACTCAGCTCTAGGTCCCAGTAAGAAACTCAACTCTAGGTTCAAGTAAGAAACTCAACTCTAGGTTCCAGTAAGAAACTCAACTCTAGGTTCCAGTCACAAACCCAGCTCTAGGTTCCAGTAAGAAGCTCTGCTCTAGGTCCCAGTAACAAACCCAGATCTAGGTCCCAGTAAGAAACTCAACTCTAGGTTCCAGTAAGAAACTCAACTCTAGGTTCCAGTAAGTAACTCAGCTCTAGGTCCCAGTAGAAAACTTAACTCTAGGTTCCAGTAAGCAACTCAGCTCTAGGTCCCAGTAGAAAACTTAACTCTCGGTCACAGTGGCAAGCGCAGCCACCATATTGAATCAAATAAAATTGGTGACAACAGTGCAAGCTTAAGAATTCGGTGGCCTTTATTCATATTTTGAGAGCTGAGATGGTGAATGATCGAAGCGGTGATGCTGTGAGAAAGTGTAACAGTATCACCTGCAGGATGATCTGTATGGCATTTCAAGAGAGAAATGGTCCCATGGAAGAATATTTTGGCTGGAAAGTGGGTTTTGTATAACATTGTAGATACCACATTGTGATCGGAATAAATTATCCCGATTGACTTAAATCAGCATTATTACAGATTAACGACTAATAACTTGAAAATAAATATCGTTATTTATTTGGCATATTCGAAGAAATCCAGATTATATCCCATGTGGGGAGTTGTATCATATGACAAGGATGGAAAACAACCCCCCTCCCCTCCCCCCCGAAGAAAATGAAGCATATGTAAACATGTTGCATTTAGTGCTGTTCCTATTGTGATGTCATAATACAAATAAACTCAAAATGATTATTGACTTCAAAGGTTGGTAAAAACATAAAACCTATCAGAGAGAAAGCGAGTACTGCGCACCAAGTCCTGTTGATTCGTCTGCAAATCTTTCCCATTCTCAACTGCAATCCGCAATTTGTTTATCTAAACGTGCGTGAATATGAACACCCACTCCCACTGGTAGCAACATTTGGTCGAATACCCCCTCCATGCTTGAGGTCCTGCTTATTCTTTGGATGGATGCATCTCATTTTAGTAAGAGAAACACCTTTCATTCTGGGGGCGAAAAAAGGTGTCAATACTCGCTCTCTCCAGCAGGGGTCACAGGTTAAACCACTTGTACTATTCTGTGTGCATATGCGAAAATCATGTGTAGTACCCCCCATTCTTGACAATGGCAAGGGAGTGGGTGAGGGCCATTAGTTTATGCCCATGACCTGGATGCCCCGAACAGGTTTGTTAAATTTGCTGGAGATTAGCCCAGCCGTTTTCGATTCTATAATCATCAGACATACATACAAAGAATTGCCTTTTTTTGTATGATGGCGGCAGAAATGCATTTTCAGTTGTTTTTTTTGTTTTTTTTGTATACAAGATCGAGGCTCGTGAAAGAGCGAACATTAATCACACAAAAAGTCAAACCGACACATAAAACACAAAATAAGGGGAGCGGTAGACAAGATGGGGAGAGAGGGGGAAGGACACAAACACAACATTTGAGAGCAGGGACATCGAGAGAAATGTGGGAGGGAGAGGGCTTGGGGGGGAGGTGGGAGAGGTATAAAACACATGAACACTGCAAGGACTTCCAGGAAAGAAGTTGGAATTTCAAAAAAGTGTATCTGGAGTGAATTCACGGGAGTATAAAACATCAAGGTTTTGGATGGGGGAAGATAAGAGATGGTGGTGAACAGCTGTTTTAAAGACCTGGAGGGAGGAGTGGGATTGAAGGGAGTGGGGGAGTTTGTTCCAGGGGCGGGAGAAAAGGGGAATGAAAGAGTGAAGGTGAGCAGAGAGCCTAGATTTTGGCAGTTTAACCATAAGAGGGTTGCTGGCAGATCTTGTGCGACCTGTAGGAATATTAGGGGGACAGAACACAGAGAGAGCTGGGGGAGCAAGGCCGGAGAGGAGTCGGTAGAAGACAGAAAGACCACCAACCTGCCTGCGGTGAGTGAAAGGCCCTCGGAGTTAGCTTCATTTCAGGAGATTCCAATGATTCTGAAAGCTTTGGTTTCAACAGCGTGAAGCCGAGCTAGGTGTGAGGCAGGAGCATTGGCCCAGAGGGGGGAACAGTATTCCATTGAGCTGCGGATGAAAGCCTTGTATGTGGTGAGGAGCTCAGGTGTGCCAAGGAAGGACTTCACATGACGGAGGATGCCCAGTCGGCGACTGGCTTTGGAGGCCAGCTTGGAAATGTCGTTTTCCCAAGAAAGATCATGGCAGATAGTGAGACCCAAAATCTTGAGCGACAGAACTTCTTGGAGAGGATTGTTGAGAAAGTAGATGGGAGGGTTTGCCAGTCGGTCTTTTCGGAGAGACATAGTAAGAGTGTGAGATTTGTCAGGATTGAAAGACATGTTCCACTTGTTTGCCCAGTCTGTGATTTTGTCCAGGTCTGCAGAGAGTGAGGAGGCTGCAGACTGCCGATCTTAGGGATGAGGAACGGAGCGGCAGATAGTGGAGTCATCAGCAAAGAGATAGAGAGGATTTTTCAGAGAGTCGGAGAGATCATTGATGAAGACCAGAAATAGCACAGGGCCCAGAACACTACCTTGGGGAACTCCAGCCAGAACAGGAAGGGGAGATGAAAGAAATCCATTCAGGGCCACACGTTGCCTACGACCAGAGAGGAAGTCCGCAAGCCATGAGTGGAGATTTCCATGGATACCATAGGAGGTTATTTTGGTGAGCAGAGCTGGGTGCCAGACCGTATCGAAGGCACGTGATATGTCAAGGGAGACAGCTCTAATTTCCTGTTTGACATTGAGGACCTCCATCCATTGTTGAGACAGCAGAAGCAGCATGTCCAGAGTAGAATGGCCTGGTCTGAAACCAAATTGATGATCAGAGATCAAGCTATTGGAGAAGAGGAAGGATTTGACATCTGAAGCAATGATGGATTCCATGACTTTGCTGATAATTTGGAGCAGGCTGATTGGTCTGTAGTTGCAAGGATCTGTTTTTGCACCTTTTTTGTGTAAAGGTCACCTTTCACAGGTGACCTTTCACAGGTCACCTTGCTCAATCTGAGCAACAAAAGCTCTTCCTCCTTTGAAAAATAACTGAAATTTACAGATGACTGGAAACTACTTAAGCTTGACTCCTCAATGGGCTCCGTTGCTCCACCTCGTCGAGGTCGCTTGGGACCAGGCCGGGCGGCATGACGTTGTGTTCTCGACCAATGTGATTGGCCATGGGCAGGGTGTTGAATAGAGAGACTCACCTTCTCGAATACCAGGGCTGTTAACACAAAGAGGGGAAGCACAAAAATGGCGTACATACTCAAGTCTGTGCAGGCAATAAGTTTGTCTTGGTGTTGGCAAAACATGCAAGTGCAGCAATTCACTCTACTCTGGTTCGATAATTATGTGCAGCATCAGTTAAGAAGTGCGTGATGTCACATGTGCAAAACATATGTGACTTATTATTTCATGGTGGCCTGGTATGGTGTGAATGCCAAACACACTTTCATGGACACTTCCGGCCCGGTCCTAAGTGGCCCCTCGAAAACATGGTGTAAATGAGCCGATTCAGGCAATGAAACGGAAGTTCTGGTGATGAGTGACATAACATGCATAACACCTACTAGATATAGACTCGCTATGGCCCATAAACATGTATCATCCTCATGATTGTTAACATATTACAAGACAAGTAGAGCTACATTCAAAGTACACCGACCCCATGCCAAATAAATAAACAAGAAGACGTCATGCGGAGCACGATACTTGCAAAATCCGCCCCCCCACCCCAAGAAAACAAATTCCATTGATACAGCAAATTGTCCATTTCATCAAGATTAAAATTGACAATCTTGATCAAAGCTCGGGTCAACAGGAAGAAAAGTGACGATTTTTCAGATGAAAAATGATGATTTTTTAAGGTTGACCTTGAGTTGACCTTTGACCTTTTGACCTCAAAAATAGTTAGTTTTCCTATTTAGTGACTCTATGTGCAAATGCTGTTCAGTTTTCAAGTCAATCGGATGAAAATTGAGGATTTTAAAAACTTGGCGTATGTTGACCTTTTGGCCTATGTTGACGTCAAAAATACTTGGTGGTTGAACTCAGTGACCAGATATGCAAGTCCTCTTCAAATTTCAAGTCAATTGGATGAAAATTGAGGATTTTAGAAATGTGGCCTATGTTAACCTTTTGGCCTATGTTGACCTAATACTTAGTGGTTGAATTCAGTGACCAGATATGCAAGTCATCTTCAAATTTCAAGTCAATTGGATGAAAATTGAGGATTTTATAAATGTGGCCTATGTTAACCTTTTGGCCTATGTTGACCTCAAAAATACTTGGTGGTTGAACTCAGTGACCAGATATGCAGGTCCTCTTCAAATTTCAAGTCAATTGGATGAAAATTGAGGACTTTGGAAATGTGGCCTATGTTAACCTTTTGGCCTATGTTGACCTCAAAAATACTTAGTGGTTGAATTCAGTGACAAGATATGCAAGTCATCTTCAAATTTCAAGTCAATTGGATGAAAATTGAGGATTTTAGAAATGTGGCCTATGTTAACCTTTTGGCCTATGTTGACCTCAAAAATACTTAGTGGTTGAATTCAGTGACCAGATATGCAAGTCATCTTCAAATTTCAAGTCAATTGGATGAAAATTGAGGACTTTGGAAATGTGGCCTATGTTAACCTTTTGGCCTATGTTGACCTCAAAAATACTTAGTGGTTGAATTCAGTGACCAGATATGCAAGTCATCTTCAAATTTCAAGTCAATTGGATGAAAAATGGGGATTTTAGAATTTTTGCCTATGTTGACCTTTTGGCCTATGTTGGCCTCAAAAATACTTGGTGGTTGAATTCAGTGACCAGATATGTAAGTCCTCTTCAAATTTCAGGTCAATCAGATGAAAATTGAGGATTTTAGAAATCTAGCAAAGTTGTTGACCTTTGGCCTATGTTGACCTTTTGACCTTTTGACCCCAAAAACAATAGGCTTCTTGCTTTTGACCAACTCTACCATTTGGTGAAGATCGGTTGAAAATTGTGACCTGTAGGCCGGTGACAAACAAACAAACAAAGAGACAAACAGGCAGACAGACAGATTTTTTTTTTTTTTTTTTTTTTTTTTTTTGTATACTGAATCGAGGCTCGTGAAAGAGCTAACATTTATTTCACAAACAAATCAACCAGACAAACAAAACACACAAAAAGAGGGAGCGGAAGACAAGATGTGGAGAGAAGGGGAAGCACACAACCACAACATTTGAGAGCAGGGAGAAGTGTGGGAGGGAGAGGGCTTGGGGGCAGGAGGCGTGGGAGGGGGAGGGCGGGGGGGGGAGAGGTATAAAACACAAGGGGACCGAAATTAGCGGGGGTAGAAAATATCAAGGTTTTGGATGGGGGAGGATAAGAGATGGTGGTGAACAGCTGTTTTAAAGACCTGGAGGGTGCAGTGGGATTGAAGAGAGTGAGGGAGTTTGTTCCAGAGGCAGGAGAAAAGAGGAATGAAGGTGTGAAGGTGAGCAGAAAGTCTTGATTTTGGCAGTTTAACCATAAGAGGGTTGCAGGCAGATCTTGTGCGACCTGTAGGAATATTTGGGGGACAGAGCCCAGAGAGGGCTGGGGGGGCAAGGCCAGAGAGGAGTCGGTAGAAGACGGAAAGACCACCAACCTGCCTGCGGTGAGTGAGTGAAAGGCCCTTGGAGTTAGCTTCATCGCGGGAGATTCCAATGATTCTGAACACTTTGGTTTCAACAGCGTGAAGACGGGCTAGGTGTGAGGCAGGAACACCAGACCAGAGGGGAGATCAGTATTCCATAGAGCTGCGGATGAAAGCCTTGTATGTGGTGAGGAGCTTAGGTGTGCCAAGGAAGGACTTCGCACGACGGAGGATGCCCAGTCAGCGACTGGCTTTGGAGGCCAGATTTCAAATGTGGTTTTCCCAGGAAAGATCATGGCAAATAGTGAGACCCAAAAGCTTGAGTGACAGAACTTCTTGGAGAGGATTATTCAGAAAGTGGATGGGAGGGTTTTCCAGTCGGTCTTTTCGGAGAGACATCGTAAGAGTGTGAGATTTATCAGGATTGAAAGACAAGTTCCATTTGTTTGCCCAGTCTGTGATTTTGTCCAGGTCTGCAGAGAGTGAGGAGGCTGCAGACTGCCGAACTGAGGGATGAGGAATGGAGCGACAGAGCGTAGAGTCGTCAGCAAAGAGATAGAGAGGATTTTCAAGAGAGTCAGAGAGATCATTGATGAAGACCAGAAAAAGCACAGGGCCCAGAACACTACCTTGGGGAACTCCAGCCTGAACAGGAAGAGGAGATGAGAGAAACCCATTCAGGGCCACACGTTGACTACGGCCAGAGAGGAAGTCCGCCAGCCATGCGTGGAGATTTCCATGGATACCAAAGGAGGAGAGTTTGGTGAGCACAGCAGGGTGCCAGACTGTATCGAAGGCACGTGAAATGTCAAGGGAGACAGCTCTAATTTCCTGTTTGGCGTTGAGGACCTCCATCCATTGTTGAGAAAGCAGAAGCAGCATGTCCAGAGTAGAGTGACCAGGTCTGAAACCAAATTGATGATCAGAGATCAAGCCATTGGAGAAGAGGAAAGATTTCATATCTGAAGCAATGATGGATTCCATGACTTTGCTGATAATTGGGAGAAGGCTGATTGGTCGGTAGTTGCTGGGATCTGTTTTTGCACCTTTTTTGTGCAAAGCGGTGATGTTGGCTGATTTCCAAGCAGATGGCAGATGACCTTGAGCAAAAGAGAGGGTGAAGAGAACAGAAAGAGGGAGTGAAAGAGCAGAAGAACATGATTTTAGGACCCGTGGGCTGATGCTGTCAGGACCAGTTGCAGAATCAGAGTCGAGGGTTGACAGAAACTTTTCCACCTTGTCAGGAGGAAAGGACACAGAGTCCAGGAGCAGCTGGGTACGACTGGGTACGGTGGGTACAGAGAGGGATGGGTTTGGGACACAAGATTTAGAGGCAAACACAGAGTTGAGGCATTCAGCTCTTTCACGTGCGGAGTCAGCCGTTAAGCCGTTTGAGGTGAGGGAGGGGATGGAGGGGGAACAAACACCAGAAACAGATTTGACCAGACGCCACCAGGATTTGGAAGAGGGAGACAGATAAGAGAGTTCGGTCTTGAGAACGGTGAGATATTGTTTCCTGGCTCTCCTGAGGGTGGACACACACTTGTTTCGGGCTTTGTGAAAGGAAATGAGATTTCCTTCCGTTGGATTTGCTTTCCAGGAGACGAAAGCAAGTTGTTTCAGGGCAACAGCCTCACCACAAGATTCCGTGTACCATGGACGGGAGGAAGGGTATGACAACTGAAGACGAGATGGGATAAATCTGTGCATGAGAGAGAGCAATTTACTTTGAAAGAATTCCCAGGATGAGTTGATGTCAGAGGCGGTAGAGATGGGAGACCAGTCCAGATGATTGATGGCTGCTTGAAGACCGTGCCAGTTGGCCTGAGTGAAATGCCAGACTCGTCGACGCTGAGGAGGCTCTCTGAGAATGGTCAGAGAGATGTCCACTTTGACAAGCACATGATCAGATGAGCCGATTGGAGCAGAAGAAGAGCAGCAGACATTTTCAGGGAAGTTTGTCATAACCAAATCCAGAAGAGAAGATGCTCCGTTGACTGAGATTCGGGTCGGGAAATTGACAGATTGTGTCAGTCCCAGTGAGTCGCAGAAGTCCTTTGCTGAAGAGCCATGGCTGGTGAGAGAGGTACCCACACCCAGCCAACTGGCATGGTGACAATTGAAATCACCACATATGTGGAAGAGAGAGTTGGGATGGGTAGATAGAAGTTGGTACATATTATCAGACAGTGAGATGTAGATGGAGTCATCGCTGTTTGGTGGACGGTACAACACACATATGAACAAAAGGTGGGAGCGAAGGGGAAGCCGTAGCCAAAGGTATTCCTGGGGGTGAGGTGGAGAGAGGGCAGTGGAGGGCGAGTGAGGAAGAGAGTTTTTTATAAAGATAGCAACCCCACCTCCAGGACGAGGCTCAGGTCTATCATACCGGAGGAGGGAGTAACCTGGGAGAGATACCAAGGCATCAGAGACATCATGAAGGAGGAAAGTTTCTGTTGAGCAGATCACATCTGGTTTGTCAGAAGCAACCTGTATGGAGAGGTCAGTCAAGTTTGAGCGAAGGCCCCGGATGTTTGAGGTCCATACCGTTAATGAAGAGGAAGGGGGAGCATCGGGTCCAGAACAGGGGGGGGGGGAGGGGTAGGGTAAGATGTGGAAGAGGAGGGAGAGGTAGGGAGAGCTGTTGAAGGTGTGTCAGAGATTACAGAGATTTCAGAATAGCTTGGAGAAAGGGAAGAATGGGGCGGACAAAAGGTTTGATGGAGATTGGGTGAGGCACAGTGAGGTGTTATTTGAGGAGGGGGAAGAGCGAGGCAGAAGGTTGGGGGAGATGAAGGTGAAAGTTGGAAGGGGGAAGAAGCAGGGAGGATGCTTTGAGGAGGAGGGGTGAGAGGGGAGTCTAGGAGGGGAGGAGCGAGGGAGAGTCTCGGAGGGGAGGGGTGTGGGGGGAGTTTACGAGGGAGGGGAGGGAAGGGGCAAGGGGGGAGATTTGAAAGGGATGGGTGATGGGGAGGATTTGGAGGGGAGGGGTGAGATTGGATTTTGAAAAGTGTACGATTCATGGGAAACGAACATTTTTTGCAAAATGAGTTTGAGACCTTCGAGTCAAAAATACGTTTGAGGACACTGGAGGAGGGGTGGAGTTCTGGATAGTTTAGGGAATGTAGAAAGGAGGAACTGTAAGAGATGGTATTATATATTTTTTTTGGAATGAATAGATTTGGTGAGCAAGACGAAAGCATCCTTTTGTAGGAAAAGAAGAAAAGGGTGTTATAATATATGAGAGAAAATAGTTGTTCAGGGGAGAGATTATACATTTCTAACCACGTGATCGCGTGATCGCGAACGAAGAACGAACGAACAAAAAGAACAACAAATAAACGAATAAGACCTGGGAAGGAAATGTTTTTTGGGTTTTTTTTTTTTTTGTGAGTAGAGATATTAAACAAGGAGGTATGGGGTGAACGACTGGGACGAAACAGAGAACGAAAATAATTTCAGCGCATTCGACGAATCGCTGAGAGAAAAACAAAACCACAAGGTCGGTGACGGTACGGTAGCCGAACCGAAGCCTACGAGTACTAGGCCGCAGAATACTCGATACGCATTAACCGACGATTGTGATACATGTACGAAAAATTAGCACCGAAAATTTTCCAAAAAGATACGCTATAGGTACATACACCGAAAGATAGATACAGTCTCGACAAAAACACAATTGAGAAATATCACTTAGCTTCGAAAGCGTGAGCGCATGGAACAGCTTCGAAAAGACGTGACCTCGCCGTGATCTCACGAGATCTCTCTCTACAGATAGACAGGCAGACAGACAGAACCACAAACGCAACCGACCAATATACTTGAAAAATCTTCGCTTTTGCAAGTAATAACATAACTTTGCCCCTTCGGTGCCCAGTGATACCGCTATGCAGCATATGGACACGGAATTGGCATGGAGCGGTGTGCAATAATTGACTGATTTATTGCTTAATTAAAGTAAATAAATAATGATCATAAAATAATCACTTGGTTAACAACATACCTCAACCACCAGTTTCATCTGAATGTTTAACTTTTTGAAAATTAACTAATTAATCAAAAAATTAAATAATGAATCGATTAGTTGATTAATCAATAAATCAAAAATACCCTTTACAGCCAAATGAGATATTGCCCATATGAGGAGGAAAATAAATAAGGAATTAATAAATCGATAATAATTAAGTAATTAATCAATTAATTGATTAATTAAAAAACAAAAAATACAGTTTTAGCCAAAGCACGTGCGCACTTTTGTGCCAAAATTTCAGCTTCCTAGCGCAAAGGATGGCTGAGATATCACCCGGACAAACAAACAAGAAAACAAGAAAACAAAGAAGAAAACAAACAAGAAAATAAACAAGAAAACAAGAAAGAAAACAAGAAAATGAACAAGAAAACAAGAAAATAAACAAGAAATTAAATAAGAAAATAAACAAGAAAACGAGAAAGAAAACAAGAAAATAACAAGGAAATAAACAAGAAAACAAGAAATTAAATAAGAAAATAAACAAGAAAACAAGAAAATAACAAGAAAATAAACAAGAAAACAAGAAAATAAACAAGAAAATAAACAGTAAAACAAGAAAGAAAACAAGAAAATAAACAAGAAAATAAACAAGAAAACAAGAAAATAAACAGTAAAACAAGAAAGAAAACAAGAAAATAAACAAGAAAACAAGAAAACAAACAAGAAAACAAGAAAACAAAGAAGAAAACAAACAAGAAAATAAACAAGAAAACAAGAAAATAAACAAGAAAACAAGAAATTAAATAAGAAAATAAACAAGAAAATAAACAAGAAAACAAGAAAGAAAACAAGAAAATAACAAGAAAATAAACAAGAAAACAAGAAAATAAACAGTAAAACAAGAAAGAAAACAAGAAAATAAACAAGAAAATAAACAAGAAAATAAACAAGAAAACAAGAAAATAAACAAGCAAACAAACAAACAAACAGATGTATTGAAAACTGAATACACCCTTTGGGCGCGCATCATTGCCCGGTTCCGAAGTTTCGGCATCCGGCGACTATGTTGTGCAGCACCTGGAGATGAAATAGCGAGGAGTGAGTACAATAATTTATTACCTGCCAGGAAGTCATCACAGCAATATAGCTTAACGCAAATGATCACAGTAAGCTGTGTTACATAATCGGATTACTTTAGATGGTTGTTGTTATCGATAGACCGTCTGGACCTACATTCTTATAACTCAATAATATTGGAAAAGGATTTTTGTTTTGTTATCGAGAATATGCTGCGAAATACAAGGAAGACTACAAAAAGTTGGATACTTGTGTTGTAAACCTAAATTTGATGGGATGATATGATTGATAAGTTGGAGATATTCCCATCAAGATTGGGTGATGGGATGGAATGGCACTTGATAGGACAGGAGGGCCATCGAACAACAACAACAACAACAACAACAACAATCCTGCACCGATTAGAATAAATGGAGATAACAATAACAACAAACCTGTGATGGGTTGGCTGAAGCCCAAACAGAATACAGTGATGGCATCTGGTATGGCGAACACTTTGGCATAAGTCTACTTTTGACAGGGCCTTCCGGAATAAAAATTGGAAGTATTGTACATTTAGATGCCACAAGCAGAATGTAAGACATTGTAAATGATACTGATGGAATTTGGTGACGATGCGTGAAGTGGTGAGAGAGGAAACGTGTCAGACAAGAGCACAGACATCTTCGTTAGATAGATATATATATATATATACACGTGATTATTAAAAAGTCTGTTTTCTTTTCCCCTCAGGGTGGCCCAGGACGGCCTGGCTTTGATGGGCCGAAGGGTGATCCCGGTCCTGCAGGTACACCTGGCTTTCCAGGTGAGATTCATTCACTTCAACATAAAGGACAAGCAGATAGTGAGAGTTCTTCTTTCTGAGCTCCTCATATTCCATCTGTTTCTCAAAATAATTTGATCTAAAAAACAATCGATATAATAGCAGCAGGGGGTGCTGCATCTCCAAGCATGTCTCCCAGATGTTCTTGTGAGGCTGGCTGTCCCGTCTGTGTTTATTAAAGGTCTCATGGAACTCTTGAAGAATAGTAGGCCTTTGTGTGCCAGTGTCCTGACTAAATTTGAATGTATGTGTTTGACCTTTACCAATCTGCAGTTGGTGCAATGATCGTATGATTTTGCTTTTTGGAATCATCAACCTTCAACAGAAAATCAAAAAAGACAAGATGATTATTTTATTCCATGATTGCTAAGGTAGATTAAAGATTTACACCTGGCTAAAGAACATCTATTTATTATGTACTCAAATGTGGCAGACCTCCTCCCTGACCCCCACTGGACCCACATGCAAGTGCCAGTATGAACCTTCCACCCTCATAGATATATAGATATATATACATACATACTAGATGACCTTGTAACCTTGTCTTGCACCCTCATATATACATATACATATATACATATACATATATACGTACATACTAGATGACCTTGTAACCTTGTCTTGCACCCTCATATATACATATACATATATACATACATACTAGATGACCTTGTAACCTTGTCTTGCACCCTCATATATACATATACATATATACATATATATATATATATATATATATATATATATATATATATATATATATATATATATACATACATAATAGATGACTTTGTAACCTTGTCTTGTACCCTCATATATACATATACATATATACATATATACGTACATACTAGATGACCTTGTAACCTTGTCTTGCACCTTCATATATACATATACATATATACGTACATACTAGATGACCTTGTAACCTTGTCTTGCACCCTCATATATACATATACATATATACGTACATACTAGATGACCTTGTAACCTTGTCTTGCACCCTCATATATACATATACATATATACATATACACTAGATGACCTTGTAACCTTGTCTTGCACCCTCATATATACATATACATTTATACATATATACGTACATACTAGATGACCTTGTAACCTTGTCTTGCACCCTCATATATACATATACATATATACGTACATACTAGATGACCTTGTAACCTTGTCTTGCACCCTCATATATACATATACATATATACATATACACTAGATGACCTTGTAACCTTGTCTTGCACCCTCATATATACATATACATATATACATACATAATAGATGACCTTGTAACCTTGTCTTGCACCCTCATATATACATATACATATATACATACATACTAGATGACCTTGTAACCTTGTCTTGCACCCTCATATATACATATACATACATACATACATACATAATAGATGACCTTGTAACCTTGTCTTGCACCCTCATATATACATATATACATATACATATTGTTGCGGATCTCGGTTTACGGTGCTCCCCTTACCGAGGGGGGTTTAATCCCCTCATCTATTAAGCTGGCCGTCCGAGTCCTGGAAGATATCACGCTCCTTTGCGGGGTTGAGGCTGACCAGGGTGACTGGTCAATGGGTTCCCAGATACCTTCGCCAACCTCGCCGCAAAGCAGGGCGCTACTTCTGCCCGAGCCACGGACAAGATGGAAGATTGCCGAGCGGTTTAGCAATCCGAAGCTCGAGCCGTTAGCAATAAAACTAACCCGATTCTGAGCGGATCTAATCGTGCCACAGGTACTCAATGGGGAAAAGACAAAGACGATCGGACGAGAGGAAACCAAAAGGTAAGAAAAGAACAAATATGATTTATTAACTACACTAAAAGAGGAAACGAAGGCAAGAATATACAAAAGAAGGAAATAAAAGGGCATAGGGCAACCTTATACACTCTTATATAACATGCCCAGGACAATACAAACACACTTCCACGAATGGGGTGGTGGTGGTGGGAAGGAAGAGAAGGGTCCAAGCAGATGGTTCCAGGCTCCTGGTCCGCCGCAAAGAATGGCAGGCAGCTTCGCGTGTCGTTGGCGCACGACCGGACCTTACATATTCGAGGGGCGGGGATGCTGCGTGCGTATAGCGTGCCGAACGCTCTCAAACCAAACGGCAGTTTGTATCAAACGATGGTTCCAAGCGATCCTCTGCACAGTGTTCTTATCATCCGCCGTCTCTGCGCTGTTCTCTCAATCGCAACGGTCCCCTGTGCAGTTCTTCATCAAAGGGCTTCCCTCGCGCAGTTCTAGTTTGACTCCTCTCTCCGTGGCGCATCTCTCCAGGTTTGACTCCTTCTCTCTCCCTGGTGCATCTCTCCAGGGCTTGGCGCTTGCGCTTTTATAACCCACTTAGAAATCAAGCCGCGCTTCATCGAGCCACGCCTATTAACGAGCTCACCTCAGCCCTGGTTGGTCAGCGAGGGCTCACTGGCTCCACCCTCGACGGCTCGTGGGCGAGGCCACACCTCCTCCCGTGGCTCCGCCCCTTCTTTCCTCGAGCCGACCGCATGTTCAATGGAGTTTGGAGCGAGCGCTAAGGCAGCGACGATGGCAATAAGATTATGTGGCAGCATTGGGAAGGACAAGCCCCGCTTGTAGGTGCTACTGGCACTTTGGAGAGAGAGAGAGATTGGGGATAATTGAAGGGGCCTAGGTTATTTGATTAATACAACGCAGATTCAACGATTGGAAACAGATCCTTACCTGAAACACATACTAATGAAATAACTAAAGAAGAAGCCTACGGTGTGCTACGTGTTGCTCGTGGCCTAACTAGGGTGCGACCTTTGACCTTTACACCAAAAATGGGAATATTTACAGGGGATTATTTATAAGGGAATATTACATATATTTACAAAGTGGAGGGTTCTAAAAACCACAACAATATATACGTACATACTAGATGACCTTGTAACCTTGTCTTGCACCCTCATATATACATATATACATATACATATATACATACATACTAGATGACCTTGTAACCTTGTCTTGCACCCTCATATATACATATACATATATACGTACATACTAGATGACCTTGTAACCTTGTCTTGCACCCTCATATATACATATACATATATACATATACATATATACATACATACTAGATGACCTTGTAACCTTGTCTTGCACCCAACACATCAACCCTGACACAAAAACGATGTTCTTGACTTTACGACAAAATCGAGTTTCATGTCAGACATTGGTTTCCAAACCAGTGACAGAAACACCTGATTTACACACGTTGACCTTTGAGTGTTTTCTGGATTTTTCACTCTTAGGTAGCAAGGGAGATCCTGGTCGCAGTGGTCAGAGCGGATTTCTAGGAGAGAAAGGTTTCCCTGGCCCACAAGGTAAGGCTGCAGACTTTAATGATAATTTTTGGTGCGTGAATGTAACGCTCCGTCTTTTATTAAATAATTATTTTAGATTTCCCACATATTTAAATATTGTTTCTTTTGTAGGAATATTCAGAGATTATTGTGTCCATTTGTAGGAGTACCTTTTCAAATCCATTTTTCATTGGCATTTGTATTGTTCAGGGTCTGTCGGAGCACCAGGGGAGAGTGGCCCTTCCAAAATTGTTAAGGGTGCCACTGGACCACCTGGTTTTCCGGGAAATAATGGACCACCTGGACCTGCAGGCCTGCCAGGACCACCGGGTCCAGCAGGTATTGCATATACATCATTTATCTCCATTAATTTGCGGTGTTTTCAAATGTGCAGCCATTTATTTGTCTTTATCGTCATAAAAGTGTGGGAACTTTCATCCAAGGTGTAGATATTCCAATTAAGATGTTTTTGGTTTGTATTTTGTATTATTCAGAGTACATGATGAAGTTCAAACACGCTGACATCATGCACTCTTTTATCAGGACCCGTTGGGCCACCAGGCCCTCCAGGCAGCAGCGGTGGTCCAGGATTTGATGGAAGCCCTGGTGTAAAGGGTGATGTGGGAAATCCAGGTCTCTCAGGTTAGAAATCCTTTCTGCTGAGGTTGTACTCCATGAGCTAACCTATGTATCACTGGGATGAACGCATCATTGGTTTGTGAGATTTCTCCTTTTGTCATCCACAGGAGAACGAGGCTTCCCAGGTCCACAAGGTCCAGCTGGCTTACCTGGCAGGATTGGTTCCCCTGGCACGGGCTCAATGCCCCATGGGTTCATGTTGACCAGGCACAGCCAGATGACTGACGTTCCATCGTGCCCAGCTGGTACATCGGTGCTCTACGATGGCTATTCACTGCTGTACGTGCAAGGAAATGAAAGGGCACATGGACAGGACCTTGGTAAAACATTGCGCACACAGAATTTGCTAAAAACCCATAAATACACTTTTTTCTTTTGTACAGGCAGTCCCCGGGTTAAGAACGCCCGACTTACGAACGCCCGTACTTACGAACCGACCTCCGTAAAGCCTATGATCAAAAATATATATATATTACATTTTTTTTTTTTTTTTTTTTGTATACGGAATCGAGGCTCGTGAAAGAGCTAACATTTATCACACAGAGGTGATCGTAACACTCCTCAAAGCCAGTGGTGGCAAATGTTCCTGTACCCTGTACTAGTCAGGTTCACTGTTTTTTTTCGTTCAAAAATTTTGGAGATTAGCAAAACTATACATTTTTGGAATTTTCAGAGCATGAGGAATCCAAAAATTAATGTTGGCATTTGCGAATTAATTTTGCCGAAAATGACACAGGACAGTGATGAAGATCTGTAAAAGCATATTCCTGAACGGTATAGACCTAGTAGATCCTGTGTATAGGACTTGAAGTTCAATCTGATACTAACAAGGCTGCTTTCTTGCTTTATAAACCCTTTATAAACTGTGCTGTGTTCCTGGATGTCTTTTTGTTGAATGTGTTTTAATGAATGTTTCCCTCTGTACTGTCTTTCCCTCGTGGTCCCCCTGTGCTGCGTTCCTGGATGTCTTTTTGTTGAATGTGTTTTAATGAATGTTTCCCCCTGTGCTGTCTTTCCCTCGCGGTCCCCCTGTGCTGTGTTCCTGGATGTCTTTTTGTTGAATGTGTTTTAATGAATGTTTCCCCCTGTACTGTCTTTCCCTCGTGGTCCCCCTCTGCTGCGTTCCTGGATGTCTTTTTGTTGAATGTGTTTTAATGAATATTTCCCCCTGTACTGTCTTTCCCTCGCGGTCCCCCTGTGCTGTGTTCCTGGATGTCTTTTTGTTGAATGTGTTTTAATGAATGTTACCCCCTGTACTGTCTTTCCCTCGCGGTCCCCCTGTGCTGTGTTCCTGGATGTTTTTTTGTTGAATGTGTTTTAATGAATGTTTCCCCCTGTACTGTCTTTCCCTCGCGGTCCCCCTGTGCTGTGTTCCTGGATGTCTTTTTGTTGAATGTGTTTTAATGAATGTTTCCCCCTGTACTGTCTTTCCCTCGCGGTCCCCCTGTACTGTGTTCCTGGATGTCTTTTTGTTGAATGTGTTTTAATGAATATTTCCCCCTGTACTGTCTTTCCCTCGCGGTCCCCCTGTGCTGTGTTCCTGGATGTCTTTTTGTTGAATGTGTTTTAATGAATGTTTCCCCCTGTACTGTCTTTCCCTCGCGGTCCCCCTGTGCTGCGTTCCTGGATGTCTTTTTGTTGAATGTGTTTTAATGAATGTTTCCCCCTGTACTGTCTTTCCCTCGCGGTCCCCCTGTGCTGTGTTCCTGGATGTCTTTTTGTTGAATGTGTTTTAATGAATGTTTCCCTCTGTACTGTCTTTCCCTCGTGGTCCCCCTGTGCTGCGTTCCTGGATGTCTTTTTGTTGAATGTGTTTTAATGAATGTTTCCCCCTGTGCTGTCTTTCCCTCGTGGCCCCCTGTGCTGTGTTCCTGGATGTCTTTTTGTTGAATGTGTTTTAATGAATATTTCCCCCTGTACTGTCTTTCCCTCGTGGTCCCCCTGTGCTGCGTTCCTGGATGTCTTTTTGTTGAATGTGTTTTAATGAATGTTTCCCCCTGTACTGTCTTTCCCTCGCGGTCCCCCTGTGCTGTGTTCCTGGATGTCTTTTTGTTGAATGTGTTTTAATGAATGTTTCCCCCTGTACTGTCTTTCCCTCGCGGTCCCCCTGTGCTGTGTTCCTGGATGTTTTTTTGTTGAATGTGTTTTAATGAATGTTTCCCCCTGTACTGTCTTTCCCTCGTGGTCCCCCTGTGCTGTGTTCCTGGATGTTTTTTTGTTGAATGTGTTTTAATGAATGTTTCCCCCTGTACTGTCTTTCCCTCATGGTCCCCCTGTACTGTGTTCCTGGATGTCTTTTTGTTGAATGTGTTTTAATGAATGTTTCCCCCTGTACTGTTTTTCCCTCGCGGTCCCCCTGTGCTGTGTTCCTGGATGTCTTTTTGTTGAATGTGTTTTAATGAATGTTTCCCCCTGTACTGTCTTTCCCTCGCGGTCCCCCTGTACTGTGTTCCTGGATGTCTTTTTGTTGAATGTGCTTTAATGAATTTCCCCCTGTACTGTCTTTCCCTCATGGTCCCCCTGTGCTGTGCTCCTGGATGTTTTTTTGTTGAATGTGTTTTAATGAATGTTTCCCCCTGTACTGTCTTTCCCTCGTGGTCCCCCTGTGCTGTCTTTCCCTCGTGGTTGTCAGCTCTTTCACGAGCCTCGATTCAGTATTTTAAAAAAATAAAAAAATAAAAAAAGAGAAAAAATCAAACAGACTCACAAAGTATATAATAAGTGGAGCGGTAGACAAGAGAAATATGAGAAAAGCTCTGTTCAAGCCACCCTTGATGTTTACTTTAAGAAAATTGGCCAGCACCAGGTCCATCCTCTCCAGCACCAGGTCCATCCTCTCCAACACCAGGCCCATCATCTCCAACACCAGGCCCATCATCTCGGAGAGATATATCAAGGTATGATCGTTTCAAGGTTTGCAAGAAATCAATTGGAACGAGAGTAAGTGTTAACCTTTAATCATTATCTTTTTTTTATCGAAACAGTTAAAGAAATGTTTCTTTCATGTTTTTTATACCTATAGATGTTTTAGGTAAAATATATACTATATACTAAGACAAACATTTGACTAATTGACGCTAGATGTGAACCGTACGCAACTGTTCCGACTTACATACAAATTCGACTTACAGACAGACTTAAAAACGGAACTCGTTCGTAACCCGGGGACTGCCTGTATATAAGATGGAAGCTCGTGTAAGAGCTAACATCAATCACAAAAAACACAAACGGACACATAAAACATACAATAAAGGGAGCGGGAGACAAGATGGGGAGAGAGAGGGAAGCCCACAAGTACAACAGCAGAGAACATGGACAACGGGAGATCTGTGGGAGGGAGAGGGCTTGGGGGGAGGAGGCATGGGAAGGTGGGGGTGGGGGGGGTTGAAAGAAGGACATTGAAAGAACAGTGAAGTTACAAAATATAGCGAGAGAGAGACATGCGGCACGCGTGACATCACGGAAAACAGGAGAAACAACTGACAGATTCCGAGCAAGACTACCGATGATAATTGGTGAATAATTAGCATTTTGTAAATACAAATACCTTCAACTTCTCGCTGTCACTACAAGCTCAGCTTCATTTTTCTTGTCATAGCAGGAACACTTGAGGTGAACTGTTTGAAAATGATTCCATCTTTCTCTGTGCACATCGAACGTGCCACCTATTACGAGCCCAATACAAATTGTGCTGCTTCCAGTGAGGAATGTTTTTCTCCAAACGTGAATGGCCAACTTGTATACGCTCAATTGTAGGTAATCTCAGAAGTATTGAAATGATTGGGCACATGACGATTGAATGAATAGAATGGGAACAATGCAGGCATGATGGCTGAATAGGACTAGGAACAACGCAGGCATAATGGGCTGAATGGGACTAGGAACAACGCAGGCATGAGGGCTGAATGGGACTAGGAACAACGCAGGCATGATGGCTGAATGGGACTAGGAACAACGCAGGCATGATGGCTGAATGGGACTAGGAACAACGCAGGCATGATGGCTGAATGGGACTAGGAACAATGCAGGCATGATGGGCTGAATGGGGGCTAGGAACAACGCAGGCATGATGGCCTGAATGGGACTAGGAGCAACGCAGGCATGATGGGCTGAATGGGACTAGGAGCAACGCAGGCATGATGGGCTGAATGGGACTAGCACCAATGCAGGCATGATGGCCTGAATGGGACTAGGAGCAACGCAGGCATGATGGGCTGAATGGGACAAGGAGCAACGCAGGCATGATGGGCTGAATGGGACTAGGAGCAACGCAGGCATGATGGGCTGAATGGGACTAGGAACAACGCAGGCATGATGGGCTGAATGGGACTAGGAACAGCGCAGGCATGATGGCTGAATGGGACTAGGAACAACGCAGCCATGATGGCTGAATGGGACTAGGAACAATGCAGGCATGATGGCTGATTGGGACTAGGAACAACGCAGGCATGATGGGCTGAATGGGACTAGGAACAATGAAGGCATGATTGCTGAATGGGACTAGGAGCAACGCAGGCATGATGGGCTGAATGGGACTAGGAACAATGCAGGCATGATGGGCTGAATGGGACTAGGAACAATGCAGGCATGATGGGCTGAACGGGACTAAGAACAACGCAGGCATGATGGGCTGAACGGGACTAGGAACAATGCAGGCATGATGGCCTGAATGGGACTAGGAGCAACGCAGGCATGATGGGCTGAATGGGACGAGGAACAATGCAGGCATGATGGCCTGAATGGGACTAGGAGCAACGCGGGCATGATGGGCTGAATGGGACTGGGAGCAACGCAGGCATGATGGGCTGAACGGGACCAAGAACAATGCAGGCATGATGGGCTGAACGGGACTAAGAACAACGCAGGCATAATGGGCTGAATGGGACTAGGAACAATGCAGGCATGATGGCCTGAATGGGACGAGGAGCAACGCAGGCATGATGGCCTGAATGGGACTAGGAACAATGCAGGCATGATGGCCTGAATGGGACTAGGAACAATGCAGGCATGATGGCCTGAATGGGACTAGGAGCAACGCAGGCATGATGGGCTGAACGGGACTAAGAACAACGCAGGCATGATGGGCTGAACGGGACTAAGAACAATGCAGGCATGATGGGCTGAACGGGACTAAGAACAACGCAGGCATGATGGGCTGAATGGGACTAGGAACAATGCAGGCATGATGGCCTGAATGGGACTAGGAGCAACGCAGGCATGATGCGATGAACGGGACTAAGAACAATGCAGGCATGATAGGCTGAACGGGACTAAGAACAACGCAGGCATGATGGGCTGAATGGGACTAGGAACAATGCAGGCATGATGGCCTGAATGGGACTAGGAGCAACGCAGGCATGATGGGCTGAATGGGACTAGGAGCAACGCAGGCATGATGGGCTGAATGGCACTAGGAACAACGCAGGCATGATGGGCTGAATGGGACTAGGAACAGCGCAGGCATGATGGCTGAATGGGACTAGGAACAACGCAGCCATGATGGCTGAATGGGACTAGGAACAATGCAGGCATGATGGCTGATTGGGACTAGGAACAACGCAGGCATGATGGGCTGAATGGGACTAGGAACAATGAAGGCATGATTGCTGAATGGGACTAGGAACAACGCAGGCATGATGGGCTGAATGGGACTAGGAACAATGCAGGCATGATGGGCTGAATGGGACTAGGAACAATGCAGGCATGATGGGCTGAACGGGACTAAGAACAACGCAGGCATGATGGGCTGAACGGGACTACGAACAATGCAGGCATGATGGCCTGAATGGGACTAGGAGCAACGCAGGCATGATGGGCTGAATGGGACGAGGAACAATGCAGGCATGATGGCCTGAATGGGACTAGGAGCAACGCAGGCATGATGGCCTGAATGGGACTAGGAACAATGCAGGCATGATGGCCTGAATGGGACTAGGAGCAACGCGGGCATGATGGGCTGAATGGGACTGGGAGCAACGCAGGCATGATGGGCTGAACGGGACCAAGAACAATGCAGGCATGATGGGCTGAACGGGACTAAGAACAACGCAGGCATAATGGGCTGAATGGGACTGGGAACAATGCAGGCATGATGGCCTGAATGGGACTAGGAACAATGCAGGCATGATGGCCTGAATGGGACTAGGAGCAACGCAGGCATGATGGGCTGAACGGGACTAAGAACAATGCAGGCATGATGGGCTGAACTGGACTAAGAACAACGCAGGCATGATGGGCTGAATGGGACTAGGAACAATGCAGGCATGATGGCCTGAATGGGACTAGGAGCAACGCAGGCATGATGGGATGAACGGGACTAAGAACAATGCAGGCATGATGGGCTGAACGGGACTAGGAACAACGCAGGCATGATGGGCTGAATGGGACGAGGAGCAATGCAGGCATGATGGGCTGAACGGGACGAGGAGCAATGCAGGCATGATGGGCCGAACAGGACTAGGAACAACGCAGGCATCATAGACTGAACGGGACGAGGAACAACGCAGGCATGATGGGCTGAATGGGACTAGGAACAACTCAGGCATGATGGGCTGAACAGGACTAGGAACAACGCAGGCATGATGGGCTGAATGGGACTAGGAACAACGCAGGCATGATGGGCTGAACGGGACTAGGAACAATGCAGGCATGATGGGCTGAACGGGACTAGGAGCAACGCAGGCATGGTGGGCTGAACGGGACTAGGAGCAACGCAGGCATGATGGGCTGAACAGGACAAGGAACAACGCAGGCATGATGGGCTGAATGGGACGAGGAACAACGCAGGCATGATGGGCTGAACGGGACTAGGAACAATGCAGGCATTATGGGCTGAACGGGACGAGGAGCAACGCAGGCATGATGGGCTGAACGGGACTAGGAGCAATGCAGGAATGATGGGATGAACGGGACTAGGAACAACGCAGGCATGATGGGATGAACGGGACTAAGAACAATGCAGGCATGATGGGCTGAACGGGACTAGGAACAACGCAGGCATGATGGGCTGAACGGGACGAGGAGCAATGCAGGCATGATGGGCTGAACGGGACGAGGAGCAATGCAGGCATGATGGGCCGAACAGGACTAGGAACAACGCAGGCATCATAGACTGAACGGGACGAGGAACAACGCAGGCATGATGGGCTGAATGGGACTAGGAACAATGAAGGCATGATTGCTGAATGGGACTAGGAACAACGCAGGCATGATGGGCTGAATGGGACTAGGAACAATGCAGGCATGATGGGCTGAATGGGACTAGGAACAATGCAGGCATGATGGGCTGAACGGGACTAAGAACAACGCAGGCATGATGGGCTGAACGGGACTAGGAACAATGCAGGCATGATGGCCTGAATGGGACTAGGAGCAACGCAGGCATGATGGGCTGAATGGGACGAGGAACAATGCAGGCATGATGGCCTGAATGGGACTAGGAGCAACGCAGGCATGATGGCCTGAATGGGACTAGGAACAATGCAGGCATGATGGCCTGAATGGGACTAGGAGCAACGCGGGCATGATGGGCTGAATGGGACTGGGAGCAACGCAGGCATGATGGGCTGAACGGGACCAAGAACAATGCAGGCATGATGGGATGAACGGGACTAAGAACAACGCAGGCATAATGGGCTGAATGGGACTAGGAACAATGCAGGCATGATGGCCTGAATGGGACTAGGAGCAACGCAGGCATGATGGCCTGAATGGGACTAGGAACAATGCAGGCATGATGGCCTGAATGGGACTAGGAACAATGCAGGCATGGTGGCCTGAATGGGACTAGGAGCAACGCAGGCATGATGGGCTGAACGGGACTAAGAACAATGCAGGCATGATGGGCTGAACGGGACTAAGAACAACGCAGGCATGATGGGCTGAATGGGACTAGGAACAATGCAGGCATGATGGCCTGAATGGGACTAGGAGCAACGCAGGCATGATGGGATGAACGGGACTAAGAACAATGCAGGCATGATGGGCTGAACGGGACTAGGAACAACGCAGGCATGATGGGCTGAATGGGACGAGGAGCAATGCAGGCATGATGGGCTGAACGGGACGAGGAGCAATGCAGGCATGATGGGCCGAACAGGACTAGGAACAACGCAGGCATCATAGACTGAACGGGACGAGGAACAACGCAGGCATGATGGGCTGAATGGGACTAGGAACAACGCAGGCATGATGGGCTGAACAGGACTAGGAACAACGCAGGCATGATGGGCTGAATGGGACTAGGAACAAC
>NC_136265.1:108465738-108483038 GCF_964187855.1 Myxine glutinosa | reverse complement strand
CCCCTGCCCCCCCCATATAAAACACAGTCAGTTTGTGTGATGTCTGTTCCCCCCCCCCCATATAAAACAGTCAGTTTGTGTGGTGTCTGTCCCCCTGCCCCCACCCATATAAAAACAGTCAGTTTGTGTGGTGTCTGTCCCCCTGACCCCCCCCCATATAAAACACAGTCAGTTTGTGTGGTGTCTGTCCCCCTGCCCCCCCCCATATAAAACACAGTTTGTGTGATGTCTGTTTCCCCCCCGCCCCCATATAAAACAGTCAGTTTGTGTGGTGTCTGTCCCCCTGACCCCCCCATATAAAACAGTCAGTTTGTGTGGTGTCTGTCCCCCTGCCCCCATATAAAACAGTCAGTTTGTGTGATGTCCGTCCCCCCCCCCCCCTCCCCATATAAAACACAGTCAGTTTGTGTGGTGTCTGTCCCCCCCCCCCCCTCCCCATATAAAACACAGTCAGTTTGTGTGATCTGTCCCCCCATATAAAACAGTCAGTTTGTGTGATGTCTGTCGTCCCCCCCCCCCTCCCCCATATAAAACACAGTCAGTTTGTGTGATGTCCTTCCCCCCCCATATAAAACACAGTCAGTTTGTGTGATGTCCTTCCCCCCCATATAAAACACAGTCAGTTTGTGTGATGTCTGTTTCCCCCCCCACATATAAAACAGTCAGTTTGTGTGGTGTCTGTCCCCCTGACCCCCCCCCCATATAAAACACAGTCAGTTTGTGTGGTGTCTGTCCCCCTGCCCCCCTCCCCCCATATAAAACACAGTCAGTTTGTGTAATGTCTGTTCCCCCCCCCCATATAAAACAGTCAGTTTGTGTGGTGTCTGTCCCCCTGACCCGCCCCCTCCCCCAATATAAAACACAGTCAGTTTGTGTGATGTTTGTTTCCCCCCCCCCCCCCCCCATATAAAACAGTCAGTTTGTGTGATGTCTGTCCCCACATATAAAACAGTCCAGTTTGTGTGTGTCTGTCCCCCCCCCCCCCCATATAAAACACAGTCAGTTTGTGTGTTTGCGTGATGTCTGTCCCCCCCCCCCCATATAAAACACAGTCAGTTTGTGTGATGTCTGTCCCCCCCCCCCCATATAAAACAGTCAGTTTATGTGATTGGGTGACATCTGTCCCCCCCCCCCCTCCCCATATAAAACACAGTCAGTTTGTGTGGTGTCTGTCCCCCTGACCACCCCCCCCCCCAAATAAAACACAGTCAGTTTGTGTGATGTTTGTTTCCCCCCCTCCCCATATAAAACAGTCAGTTTGTGTGTTTGTGTGATGTCTGTCCCCCCATATAAAACAGTCAGTTTGCGTGTCTGTCCCCCCCCCCCCCATATAAAACACAGTCAGTTTGTGTGATGTCTGTCCCCCCCCCCCCCATATCAAACAGTCAGTTTGTGTGTTTCTGTGATGTCTGTCCCCCCCCCCCCCCCCATATCAAACAGTCAGTTTGTGGGATGTCCTTCCCCCCATATAAAACAGTCAGTTTGTGTGGTGTCTGTCCCCCCTCCATATAAAACACAGTCAGTTTGTGTAATGTCTGTCCACCCCACCCCCCACCATATAAACACAGTCAGTTTGTGTGGTGTCTGTCCCCCTGCCCCCCCCCCCCAAACATATAAAACACAGTAGGTTTGTGTGATGTCTGTCGTCCCCCCTCCCCCATATAAAACAGTCAGTTTGTGTGTGTCTGTCCCCCCATATAAAACAGTTAGTTTGTGTGTCCCCCCCCCCCTATAAAACAGTCAGTTTGTGTGACGTCTGTCCCCCCCATATAAAACAGTTAGTTTGTGTGTCTGTCCCCGCCCCCCTCCCCTATAAAACACACTCAGTTTGTGTGACGTCTGTCCCCCCCATATAAAACAGTCATCCCACCATTGTGCAGTAGTGTACATTCCACCATCGTGCAGTAGTGTACATCCCACCATTGGCATTGTGCAGTAGTGTACATCCCACCATTGGCATTGTGCAGTAGTGTACATCCCACCATTGGCATTGTGCAGTAGTGTACATCCCACCATTGGCATTGTGCAGTAGTGTACATCCCACCATTGGCATTGTGCAGTAGTGTACATCCCACCATTGGCATTGTGCAGTAGTGTACATCCCACCATTGGCATTGTGCAGTAGTGTACATCCCACCATTGGCATTGTGCAGTAGTGTACATCCCACCATTGGCATTGTGCAGTAGTGTACATCCCACCATCGTGCAGTAGTGTACATCCCACCATTGGCATTGTGCAGTAGTGTACATCCCACCATTGAAACACGAGGTTCAGTCGTGTACATCCCACCATTGAAACACGATGTGCAGTAGTGTACATCCCACCATTGAAACACGATGTGCAGTAGTGTACATCCCACCATTGAAACACGAGGTACAGTAGTGTACATCCCACCATTGAAACACGAGGTACAGTAGTGTACATCCCACCATTGAAACACGATGTGCAGTAGTGTACATACCACCATTGAAACACGATGTGCAGTAGTGTACATCCCACCATTGAAACACAAGGTACAGTAGTGTACATCCCACCATTGAAACACGAGGTACAGTAGTGTACATCCCACCATTGAAACACGATGTGCAGTAGTGTACATCCCACCATTGAAACACGATGTGCAGTAGTGTACATCCCACCATTGAAACACGATGTGCAGTAGTGTACATCCCACCATTGACACACGAGGTACAGTAGTGTACATCCCACCATTGAAACACGATGTGCAGTAGTGTACATCACCACCATTTAAACACGATGTGCAGTAGTGTACATCCCACCATTGAAATACGAGGTGCAGTCGTGTACATTCCACCTCAGAAACACGATGTGCAGTAGTGTACATCCCACCATTTAAACACGATGTGCAGTAGTGTACATCCCACCATTTAAACACGAGGTACAGTAGTGTACATCCCACCTTAGAAAGACGATGTGCAGTAGTGTACATCCCACCATTAAAATACGAGGTGCAGTAGTGTACATCCCACCATTTAAACACGATGTGCAGTAGTGTACATCCCACCATTTAAACACGAGGTGCAGTAGTGTACATCCCACCATTTAAACACGATGTGCAGTAGTGTACATCCTGTAGCGGTTACCGCTGGATGCACACAATCGCCTTGCACCGGCCAGAACACGGCCAGACGCGCCTCTCCCGGGCATGCCCGGACTCACTGTTCCCGGGCACGCCCGATCTCGTCTTTCCCGGGCATGCCCGCTATCGCCTTTCCAGGGCTCGCCCAGAGCGTCCAGGCATGCCCGCTATCGCCTTTCCAGGGCTCGCCCAGAGCGTCCAGGCATGCCCGCTATCGCCTTTCCAGGGCTCGCCCAGAGCGCCCGGGCACGCCCAGCCTCGACTTGCCAGGCCGCAGCCAAACACGCCCGGGCAGGTCCAGACTCGCCTTTCCAAGGCTCGCCCTTGACACCCGGGCATGCCCGGTGTAGCTTTTGCCGGGCAAACTTCCCGACATAAATGTGTATATATATATTGCTGCCCGATAAACGGGCTTTTCAGAGTACCCGAGCTGTTTTGTTTCAATAAAGCAACTCGGACGAATTCCGTCTTTGGTCGCGTCAATTCTTTCGACTCGCGTTGGAGCGCAGTTCCTTCATTGGTGACCTACCGACATGGATACGGCAGTGACGCTTAAACTGCCTACCTTCTGGGAGGCTCACGCGGCTGTTTGGTTCGCTCAGGCAGACTCTCAGTTCGCCCTGCGAGGCATCACCGCGGACGACACCCGCTTCCACCATGTTGTGGCGGCGCTCGGTTCCGCCACCGCGGCCCGCGCCTTGAGCCTCCTCGAGCACCCGCCGGCTGCTGACAAATACGACGCGCTGAAGGCACTCCTCCTCGACGCTTTCGCCCTCTCACCGGCAGCACGCGCACGGCGCCCGCTCGCTCTGCCCGAGCTCGGCGACACGCGCCCGTCAGAGCGCATGGACTATATGCTCTCGTTGCTCGGTGAGCACTCTCCGGATTTTCTGTTCCGCGAGCTGTTCCTTCGCCAGCTGCCTCACCCGGTACGCCTCGCCCTGGCTGGCACGTTGATCACGGATTCCCGCGCCCTCGCCAGGGAAGCCGATAAGATCTCCTCGGCGGGCCAGCACATCGGCGCGGTTACCTGGAGCCCGCCGCCGTCCGAGGCGACGCCCGAGCGCCCTGCGCGGTTGGAGGCCGAACTGCCGGTGCAACTGGCGGCCGCCACGCCGCACCGCCCGCTTCCGACACGACGGCCGGGGCCTCCACCTGACCGGGCGTGGTGTTATTACCACGCCAGGTTCGGACACAAGGCTCGGACGTGCCGGCCCCCGTGCACTTTCGGCAGGTCGGGAAACGGCCGGCCCGGCGTTCATTCCCAGCCATGAGCGCTGGCCACTCGGACAACTTGCTGTTTATTCGGGACAAAGCGTCTGGGCAGCGTTTCCTGTGTGACACCGGCGCCCAACTGAGCGTCATACCCGCCTCCGAGCAGGACAGGCGGGACGCCGTTTGCGGCCCCTCTTTGGTCGCTGCTAATGGCTCGGCCATACGCACTTTCGGCCCACGCGTCGTCACCCTCTGCTTCGGCAGCCAGCGTTTTCAATGGACTTTTGTGACCGCCTGCGTCCCCATGGCTTTGCTGGGCGCCGACTTCCTCTGCGCGCATGGGCTGCTGGTCAACGTCAAACGTCGTCACCTTGTTAACGCCGAGACCTTCAGCTCCCTGGCGTGCACGATGAGCAGCTCCGCACCGACCGAACTGGCGTGTGCCCTCCCGGCAGCGAACGAGTTCGCTCGCCTGCTCGCGGAATTCCCGGCCCTCACGCGGCCGACGTTTTCGGCCGTCGTGGTGCGGCACGGGATCGAGCACCACATACCCACTACGGGCCCGCCGGTCTACGCCAGGGCCCGCCGCCTTGACCCGGCCAAGCTCGCCGTGGCGAAGGCCGAGTTCGACGCGTTGGAGCACCTCGGCATCGTGCGGCGCTCCGATAGCGCGTGGGCCTCGCCACTGCACATCGTGCCAAAGCCGGGGGGTGGATGGCGCCCGTGTGGCGACTACCGCCGTCTCAACGACGCTACCACCCCCGACAGGTACCCGATCCCGCATATTCAGGACTTTTCCGCCCGTTTGGCGGGACGGGTCATCTTTTCGAAAATTGACCTGATACGGGGCTACCACCAGGTACCTGTCCGGGCGGCCGACGTCCCGAAGACGGCCGTCATCACGCCGTTCGGCCTGTTCGAATTTTGCGGATGCCGTTTGGCCTCAAGAACGCGGCCCAGGCGTTCCAGCGCTTGATGGACGGCGTGCTGCGCGACCTGCCGTTTCTTTTCGTCTATCTGGACGATATCCTCGTCGCCAGCACGTCCCGCGCCGAGCACCTCCTCCACCTCCGAACACTGTTCGGTCGCCTCAGCGAGCACGGCTTAAATGTCAACCCGGTCAAATGCCACTTCGGCGCGACGACCGTTGACTTTTTGGGCCACCGCATCACCAAGACCGGGGCCGTGCCGCTGCCGACCAAGGTCGAGGCCATCACCACGTTCCCGCGTCCCCGTTCCATCAAGGCCCTCCAAGAGTTCCTCAGCATGGTGAATTTTTATCACCGATTCGTGCCCCGCGCTGCTCAGCTCATGCGGCCCCTTTACGAGGCCCTCCGGGGCAAGCCGGCCAAGCATGACATTGTTTGGTCCGCGGCCATGGACGCGGCCTTCGCCAGCGCCAAACGGGCCCTCGCCGACGCAACGCTGCTGGCTCACCCGGTGCTCAACGCGCCCATCGCCCTCACTACGGACGCCTCCAACTACGCGGTGGGCGCCGTCCATGAGCAATGGGTGGACAGGGTTTGGCAGCCACTCGCTTTTTTCAGCCGGCAACTCCGGCCGAACGAGTTAAACTACAGCACGTTCGACCGCGAGCTGCTCGGGCTATTCCTGGCCGTTCGCCATTTCCGACACCTCCTGGAGGGCCGCCCGTTCACGGCCTTCGTCGACCACAAGCCGTTGGTCTACGCAATGGCTAAGGTCACGGAGCCGTGGTCGGCCCGCCAGCATCGCCACCTCTCCGCCGTGTCGGAGTTCACCACGGACATCCGGCACGTCGCCGGCAAAGACAACGCCGTGGCCGACTGTCTTTCTCGGGCCAGCGCGAACGCGGTCCACCTCGGCGTGGACTTCGCGCTCATGGCGGCCGACCAGACCACCGACGCCTCGGTGCAGGCACTCCGTGCGGCGGACACGGGCCTCCGCCTGGCCGACATTCCCTTCGCAGGCACCGCCCTGCTCTGCGACGTCTCCCAGGGCCAGCCTCGCCCCATCGTGCCCGTTTCCTGGCAGCGCCGCATCTTCGCCTCCATCCACGGCCTTTCTCACCCGGGCCGGAAAGCTTCTCAGAAGCTGGTGTCGGCGCGTTTTGTCTCGCACGGCCTTCGACGAAACATCCGCGACTGGGCCAACGCCTGCACGGCCTGCCAGCGGGTCAAGGTCCACCGCCACACCCAGGCCCCGCTGGCACCTTTCGCCGTGCCTGAACGGCGTTTCGACCACGTCCACGTGGACCTGGTGGGTCCCCTGCCCCCCTCGCGGGGGTTCACCCACCTGCTCACCATGGTGGACAGGACCACCAGGTGGCCGGAGGCTGTGCCCCTCGCCTCCACCACCACCGCCAACGTGGCGCAGGCGTTCATCGCCACCTGGGTCGCGCGCTTCGGCGCACCAGCGGACATCTCGTCCGACCGCGGCCCACAGTTCACGTCTGAGCTTTGGGGCGCGGTCGCCCGTTCGTTGGGGGTCACGCTGCACCGCACCACCGCCTACCACCCCCAAGCCAATGGGTTGTGCGAGCGGTTTCACCGCTCCATGAAGGCCGCACTCATGGCCGGCCTTCAGGACGACGGTTGGGCCGACCGGCTGCCGTGGGTCCTTTTGGGCCTTCGCACGGCCCCCAAGGAAGACCTCCAGGCGTCCGCCGCCGAGCTCGTCTACGGCCAGCCGCTCCGCGTCCCGGGCGAATTCGTGCCCGACGCTACCAGTCCCTGGTCCGTCGCTCGCCAGCGCTCGGACCTCCAGGAGGCCGCCCGACGATTTGCCCCCGTGCCGACGTCCCGCCACGGTGGCCCCCAGTCCTACGTCCCCCCGGCGCTTCGCACAGCGGAGTACGTCTTTGTGCGTCATGACGCGCACCGGGGGCCACTCCGGCCGCCGTACGACGGGTCCTTCCGGGTCCTGCGACGGGGCGACAAGTCTTTCATCGTCGACTTCGGCGGCCGGCCGGACCGGATTTCTGTGGACCGCCTCAAACCGGCGCACATGGACGTCGACCGACCACCACGGTTGGCCCTTCCTCCGCGGCGAGGCCGCCCCCCGTCCACAGTTCCCCCCGCTCGACCACCCACCACCACGTCGGACCCCTCCCCACGACCCTCCAGGGGTCGCTTCGGCCGGGTCATCCGGACCCCCCTTAAATTGACCCTGCCGGTGCAGGTCGATTCTGGAGGGGCGTGTGTAGCGGTTACCGCTGGATGCACACAATCGCCTTGCACCGGCCAGAACACGGCCAGACGCGCCTCTCCCGGGCATGCCCGGACTCACTGTTCCCGGGCACGCCCGGTCTCGTCTTTCCCGGGCATGCCCGCTCTCGCCTTTCCAGAGCTTGCCCAGAGCGTCCGGGCATGCCCGCTATCGCCTTTTCAGGGCTCGCCCAGAGCGTCCGGGCATGCCCGCTATCGCCTTTCCAGGGCTCGCCTAGAGCGTCCGGGCATGCCCGCTATCGCCTTTCCAGGGCTCGCCCAGAGCGCCCGGGCACGCCCAGCCTCGACTTGCCAGGCCGCAGCCAAACATGCCCGGGCAGGTCCAGACTCGCCTTTCCAAGGCTCGCCCTTGACACCCGGGCATGCCCGGTATAGCTTTTGCCGGGCAAACTTCCCGACATAAATGTGTATATATATTGCTGCCCGATAAACGGGCTTGTCAGAATACCTGAGCTGTTTTGTTTCAATAAAGCAACTCGGACGAATTCCGTCTTTGGTCGCGTCAATTCTTTCGACTCGCGTTGGAGCGCAGTTCCTTCAATCCCACCATTTAAACACGAGGTCCAGTTGTGTACATCCCTCCATAGAAACACGATGTGCAGTTGTGTACATCCCACCATTGAAATACGAGGTGCATTAGTGTACATCCCACCATTGAAATACGATGTGCAGTAGTGTACATCCCACCTTAGAAACACGATTTGCAGCACTGTACATCCCACCATTTAAACACGATGTTCAGTAGTGTACATCCCACCATTTAAACACGATGTGCAGTCGTGTACATCCCACCATTTAAACACGATGTGCAGCACTGTACATCCCACCATTTAAACACGATTTGCAGCACTGTACATCCCACCATTTAAACACGATGTGCAGTAGTGTGGCGGACACGAAAGCTCACTGGCGTGATGGCATCATTCCGCCCACCAAGTGGGTGGCGGCCACGCGCGAGGGGTAGGCGTGGCCGCGGGATATACACCGGGTGCGCAGCCGGAGCGATCCAGTGCTACAGTGGAGCTCTTGCAATAAAGACTCTTTGAACTTACAGCGTTGTCCGCTTCCTCCTTGTGAAACAAGTAGCGCGTGTAGCACAGCGCTTCATTGGTGACCCTCCGATGTTCTGGTCAGCCGTAGCTGACCACCCGAACCCGCCACAGCAATGGCAACCAACGCGGTCACTATCAAACTCCCCGAGTTCTGTGAGGCTCAAGCTGAAGTTTGGTTCCTGCAGGCAGAAGCCCAGTTCCGACTTCGAGGCATCACGGTGGACGAGACAATGTACTGCCACGTGGTCGCCTCCCTCGGGCCTGGCACGGCCGCCCGCGTCGTGTCGGTCCTGAGGAACCCACCGGCCGACGGCAGGTACGAAGCGATCAAGCGTCTCCTCCTCGCCATGTTCGGCCTCACGGTGGACGCAAAGGCCGACCGCCTCCTGGACCTCCCCGAGCTCGGTGACATGCGACCGTCGGTCCGCATGGACCATATGCTGTCGCTGATGGGCGACGAAACCCTGAACGCTCTATTCCGGGCGTTATTTCGACGCCAGCTGCCGGCACGAGTACGCCTCGCGTTGGCCGGTTCTGCGACGACGGAACCCCGAGCTCTCGCTGCCGAGGCCAACAAGTTCTTCGCGGCTTTGGACACGCGGGCGAGTTTTGGCGCGGCCGTCGCGCATCCCGAGGCTGACCCTGATGCTGATGCACCACACCGCGTGGATCTCGAGGCTGATGCACACCGCGTGGCCGCCGCCACGCCACGCCCACCACCACCGCGAAAACCGCGGCCTCCGCCTTCGCCGCAAACCTGGTGCCATTTCTACGCCAGGTTTGGCCACAAGGCGAGGAATTGATGCCCGCCGTGCTCCTTCGGCAAGTCGGGAAACTACAAAGCCGGCGCTCGGTAGTGGCCCTGAGCGTCGGCCATTCCGGCAGCCTTCTTTTTATAATGGACACCTTGTCCGGGCGCCGTTTCCTATGCGACACGGGTGCACAGGTGAGCGTTATCCCTGCCTCTACGTCCGACAAGCGAACCGTGGGCCGGGGCCCCGCATTGCTTGCCGCGAACCGAACACCCATACGCACATTCGGGAAGCGCTGCCTCTCCCTGCGATTCGGAAGGCAACGCTTCACGTGGACGTTCGTAACCGCTAGTGTCCCCATGGCACTGCTCGGTGCGGACTTCCTCTGTGCAAACGGGTTGTTGGTAGATGTGAAGAACAGACGCCTTGTCCAGGCTGAAACGTTCAGCTCGCTTGCTTGCGCGCTGAGCAGCTCGTTGAGCGGCTCACTGAGCGGCTCACTGAGCGGCTCACCGAGCGGCTTGCCAAGCGGCTTGCTGAGCGGTTCGGTCCCGGCGAGGTTAGTTTGTACACTTCCGGCAGCGGACAAATTCACCTGCCTCCTCGCCAGCTTCCAGGCCCTTACGCGGCCCACCTTCTCGGCGGGGGCCGTCAAGCACGGGGTGGAACACCACATCCCCACCGCCGGGCCACCGGTCTACACCCGGGCCCGCTGCCTCGAGCCGACGAAGCTCGCGGTAGCTAAAGCGGAGTTCGCTACGCTGGAGCGGCTCGGCATCGTACGGCGCTCCGAGAGTGCTTGGGCGTCGCCGCTCCACACCGTGCCAAAGCCCGGCAGAGGATGGCGACCGTGCGGGGACTACCGGCGCCTCAACGACGCCACCACCCCCGACTGCTACCCCATCCCCCACATCCAGGACTTCTCCGCCCGGTTGGCGGGCATGTCCTTCTTTTCAAAGGTGGACCTCATACGCAGCTACCATCAGGTCCCCGTCAGGCCGGAGGACATCCTGAAGACGGCGGTCATCACGCCATTCGGACTTTTCGAATTTCTTCGGATGCCCTTCGGTTTGAAGAATGCGGCTCAGGCATTCCAGCGACTAATGGACAGCGTCTTGCGCGACTTGGAATTTCTGTACGTCTACCTGGACGACATCCTCGTCGCCAGCGCGTCCCGCGAAGAGCACCTTCACCATCTCCGCACGCTTTTCGAACGCCTGGGCCAGTATGGCCTCATCGTGAACCCCGCCAAGTGCCGGTTCCGCGTCGCCGACATCGACTTTTTGGGGCACCGCGTCACCAGGCACGGGGCCGTCCCCCTACCGGCCAAGGTGGAGGCGGTGAAGGGGTTTCCGCACCCCCGCACGATCAAGGGGCTCCAGGAGTTCCTGGGCATGGTAAACTTTTACCAACGGTTCCTGCCCCGCATCAACCAGCTCCTGCGCCCCTTGCACGAGGCCCTCTGAGGGAAGCCGGGCAAAGGTGACATTACCTGGACCGAGCAGATGGAGGCGGCGGGCGCGAAGCTCGCCTTGGCCAATGCCACCATGCTCGCACACCCGGCGCCCGATGCACCGATCGCCCTCACCACCGACGCCTCGGACTACGCGGTGGGCGCGGTGCACGAGCAATGGGAGCGTGGTGCCTGGCAACCGCTGGCGTTCTTCAGCCAGCAGCTTCGCCCGCCCGAACGCCGTTATAGTACCTTCGACTGCGAGTTGCTCGGGCTTCACCTGGCGGTCAGGCACTTCCGCCATCTGCTCGAGGGCCATGCGTTCATGGCCTTCGTCGACCACAAGCCACTGGTCTTCGCGATGGGCAAGGTCGCCGAGCCGTGGTCGGCCCGGCAGCAGCGTCACCTCTCGGCCGTGTCCGAATATACGACGGACATCCGGCACGTCGCGGGGAAGGACAACCCAGTGGCGGATTGCCTTTCCCAGTCCGTCGCCCACGCAGTCCACCTTGGCATCAACTATGTCCGGATGGCGGCGGACCAGGCCGCCGACCCCGGCGTCCAGGCCTTGCGGACCGCCGTCACGGGCCTCCGCGTCACGGAGATGCCGTTCGACGGCGTGGGCACGGCCCTCTTGTGCGACGTCTCCCTCGGGCGGCCTCGCCCCATCGTGCCCGCGGGCTGGCAGCGCCAGGTTTTTGACGCCATCCACGGCCTGTCCCACCCGGGCACGAAGGCCTCCCAGAGGTTGGTCGCCGACAAGTTTGTCTGGCATGGCCTCCGGAAGGCCGTCCGCGGCTGGACCAGGACGTGCCTCGCGTGCCAGCGTGCGAAGGTGCACCGACACACCCAGGCCCCATTGGCCCCGTTTACTGTGCCGGAACGTAGATTCGACCACGTTCACGTGGACCTGGTGGGACCTCTGCCTCCCTCGCGGGGTTTCACCCATGTCCTCACCATGGTGGACCGCACCACCCGGTGGCCGGAGGCTGTGCCTTTGGCGGCGACGACGGCGGCGGACGTTGCGCAGGCGTTCATCACCACCTGGGACGCCCGGTTCGGCGCCCCCTCGGACATCTCGTCTGACCGTTCACCTCAGAGCTCTGGGGGGCGGTCGTGTGGGGGCTCAGGGTCCAGCTGCACCGAACCACGGCCTACCACCCCCAGGCTAACGGCCTGTGCGAGCGGTTCCACCGCTCGTTGAAGGCCACGCTCCGGGCCACCCTCCGCCGCGGCGACTGGGTCAACAGGCTCCCCTGGGTCCTGCTGGGCCTCCGGACGGCGCCCAAGGACGACCTGCGCGCATCCGCGGCGGAGTTGGTCTTCGGACAACAGTGTGGGTGCCGGGTGAGTTCCTCCCCGACCCCACGGCACGATGGTCCGTGGCGCAGGAGTGCTCCGCGCTTCAGGAGACCGCCCGGAGGTTCGACCCGGTGCCGACGGCGCACCACGGGCACCCACCTACGCACGTCGCCCCGGAGCTTCGCACCGCGGAGTACGTCTTTGTCCGGCACGACGCCCACCGGACACCACTGCGGCCCCCGTACGACGGACCTTTCCGCATGCTGGAGACCAGGGTGAAACATTTCACCTTGGACATCGGCGGTACTCCCGACCGCGTCTCAGTGGATCGCCTCAAGCCGGCCCACCGCGACGTGGACCACCCACCGCCGGTGGCTCGGCCCCCGCGTCGAGGCCGCCCCCCTGCGGGCGGACCCCTGGCACCGCCGAGCCCCGCCGGCATGCCACCCCCCGGTCCGGCACCCATCCCGGGTGCAGCCGGAGGCATCCCAGCTGGCATCCCTGCACCCCGGACGCCGCCATTCGCCAGAGGGCGCTTCGGTCGGGTCATCCGTTTGCCCCGCAAACTGGCCCTCCAGGTGCGCGGGAATTCTGGGGGGGCGCGTGTGGCGGACATGAAAGCTCACTGGCGTGATGGCATCATTCCGTGCACCAAGTGGGCGGCGGCCACGCCCGAGGGGTAGGCGTGGCCGCGGGATATACACCGGGTGCGCAGCCCGGAGCGCTCCAGTGCTACAGTGGAGCTCTTGTAATAAAGACTCTTTGAACTTACCGCGTTGTCCGCTTCCTCCTTGCTAAACAAGTAGCGCGCGTAGCACCGCGCTTCAGTAGTGTACATCCCACCATTGAAATACGAGGTGCAGTAGTGTCCATCCCACCATTGAGACGCGAGGTGCAGCACTGTACATCGCACCTTAGAAACACGATGTGCAGTTGGAAAACTACTTTCGATTAGAGAAATTTATACCTTTTTAAAATCACCGGCAAAGGAAGAACGCTCTTTTGATGATCATAAAGTTACTCAGGTATAGGTTCTATTCTCAACCTGGCTGTAAGACTGGCGGATTGGTGTTTCTCAGGTATGGTATTATTATAATTTCAATTGATATAATGAATATAGCACCAGGTGGACGGACCGTCCTTCCGCTGCTTGGAAAGCCAGGTGTTCAGGCTGTTCGAATTAGCAGGTGGACGTTAAAGATCCTGCGGTGTCTTGATTGAAGAGTATGCGAGTTATTGGCCGTACTCAAACAAATTTCAACGAGAATCGGTGTTAGTGAAGAGTAGACGAGGTATTACCGGTACTCGACCAACACATTTCAATGACACTCGGTGTTAGTGAAGAGTATGCGAGTTATCACTGGTACTCGAATAAATTTCAACGAGTCTTGGTGTTAGTGAAGAGTAGGCGAGTTTTAGTGAAGTCGGTAATCAAACAAATTTCGACGAGACTCGGTATTAGTGAGAGTAAGTAAGTTATTGCCGGTACACAAAGAAATTTAAACGAGACTCAGTGTTAGTGAAGAGTAGGCGAGTTATTACCGGTACACGAACAAATTGCAATGAGACTCGGTGTTAGTGAAGAGTACGTGAGTTATTACTGTAATCAAACAAATTTCAATGAGACTTGGTGTTAGTGAAGAGCAGGCGAGTTTTTACCTGTACGCGAACAAATTTCAACAATACCAGGTGTTAGTGAAGAGTAGGCGAGTTATTACCGGTATTCGAACAAATTTCAATGAGACCAGGTGTTATTGAAGAGTAGGCGAGTTATTACCGGTACTCAAACAAATTTCAACGAGACTTGTTGTTCGTGAAGAGTAGGCGAGTTTTTACCGGTACGCAAACAAATTTCAACAATACCAGGTGTTAGTGAAGAGTAGGCGAGTTATTACTGATACTCGAACAAATTTCAATGAGACCAGGTGTTATTGAAGAGTAGGCGAGTTATTACTGTACTCGAACAAATTTCAATAAGACTCTGTGTTCGTGAATAGTAGGCAAGTTATTACCGGTACTCGGACAAATTTAAACAGGACTCGATGTGAGTGAAGAGTAGGCGAGTTATTACTGTACTCAAACAAATTTCAACGAGACTTGGTGTTAGTGAAGAGTCGGCGAGTTTTTACCGGTACGTGAACAAATTTCAACAATACCAGGTGTTAGTGAAGAGAATGCGAGTTATTACCGGAACTCGAACAAATTTCAACGAGACCAGGTGTTATTGAAGAGTAGTCGAGTTATTACCGGTATTCAAACAAATTTTTTTTTTTTTTTTTTTTGTATACAAGATCGAGGCTCGTGAAAGAGCGAACATTAATCACACAGAAAGACAAACCGACACATAAAACATACAACATCGGGAGCGGTAGACAAGATGGGGAGAGAGGGGGAAGGACACAAACACAACATTTGAGAGCAAGGACCGAGAGACATGGAGACATCGAGAGATCTGTGGGAGGGAGAGGGCTTTGGGGGGGGGGGCATGGGAAGGGGGGGGGGGGGTGGGAGAGGTATAAAACATATGGACACTGCCAGGACTTCCAGGAAAGAAGTTGGAATTTCAAACAAGGTGGATCTGGGGTGAATTAGCAGGGGTAGAAAAGATCAAGGTTTTGGATTGGGGGAAGATAAGAGATGGTGGTGAACTGCTGTTTTAAAGACCTGGAGGGAGGAGTGGGATTGAAGGGAGTGTGGGAGTTTGTTCCAGAGGCGGGAGAAAAGAGGAGTGAAAGAGTGAAGGTAAGCAGAGAGCCGAGATTTCGGCAGTTTAACCATCAGAGGGTTGCTGGCAGATCTTGTGCGACCTGTAGGAATATTTGGGGGACAGAGCACAGAGAGAGCTGGGGGAGCAAGGCCGGAGAGGAGTCGGTAGAAGACAGAAAGACCACCAACCTGCCTGCGATGAGTGAGTGAAAGGCCCTCAGAGATAGCTTCATCACTGGAGATTCCAATGATTCTGAAAGCTTTGGTTTCAACAGCGTGAAGCCGAGCTAGGTGTGAGGCAGGAGCACCGGCCCATAGGGGAGAGCAGTATTCCATTGAGCTGCGGATGAAAGCCTTGTATGTGGTGAGGAGCTCAGGTGTGCCGAGGAAGGACTTCGCACGACGGAGGATGCCCAGTCGGCGACTGGCTTTGGAGGCCAGCTTGGAAATGTGCTTTTCCCAAGAAAGATCATGGCAGATAGTGAGACCCAAAAGCTTGAGCGACAGAACTTCTTGGAGAGGATTGTCGAGAAAGAAGATGGGAGGGTTGTCCAGTCGATCTTTTCGGAGAGACATAGTAAGAGTGTGATATTTGTCAGGATTGAAAGACATGTTCCACTTGTTTGACCAGTCTGTGATTTTGTCCAGGTCTTCAGAGAGTGAGGAGGCTGCAGACTGCCGATCTGAGGGAAGAGGAATGGAGCGGCAGAGAGTGGAGTCATCAGCAAAGAGATAGAGAGGATTTTCCAGAGAGTCGGAGAGATCATTGATAAAGACCAGAAAAAGCACAGGGCCCAGAACACTGCCTTGGCGAACTCCAGCCTGAACAGGAAGAGGAGATGAGAGAAATCCATTCAGGGCCACACGTTGCCTACTACCAGACAGGAAGTCCGCAAGCCATGCATCGAGATTTCCATGGATACCATAGGAGGAGAGTTTGGTGAGCAGAGCTGGGTGCCAGACCGTATCGAAGGCACGTGATATGTCAAGGGATATTTGACAGACCGTATTGTGATATTTGACATTTTGATATGTCAAATTTCAAAACAAGACTCGGTGTTAGTGAAGAGTAGGGGAGTTATTGCCAGTACTCACATGAATTTGAATGAGGCTCCGTGTTAGTGAAGAGTACGTGAGTTATTACTGGTACTCGAACAAATTTCAATGATACTCGGTGTTGGTGAAGAGTACGTGAGTTATTATTACCGGTACTCAAACAAATTTCAACGATACTCAGTGTTGGTGAAGATTCGGCGAGTTATTGCCGGCACAAGAACAGATTTCAACGAGACTCGGTGTTAGTGAAGAGTACGTGAGTTATTACCAGTACTCAAACAAATTTCAACGATACTCAGTGTTGGTGAAGATTCGGCGAGTTATTGCCGGTACGAGAACAGATTTCAACGAGACTCGGTGTTAGTGAAGAGTACGTGAGTTATTACCAGTACTCAAACAAATTTCAACGATACTCAGTGTTGGTGAAGATTCGGCGAGTTATTGCCGGTACGAGAACAGATTTCAACGAGACTCGGTGTTAGTGAAGAGTATGTGAGTTATTACTGGTACTAGAACAAATTTCAATGAGGCTCGGTGTTATTGAAGAGTCGGCGAGTTATGACCGGTACTCAAACAAATTTCAACGAGACTCGGTGTTCGTGAAGAGTAGGGCAGATATTGCCAGTACTCACATAAATTTCAATGAGGCTCGGTGTTAGTGAAGAGTACGTGAGTTATTAATGGTACTCGAACAAATTGCAATGATACTCGGTGTTGGTGAAGAGTCGGCGAGTTTTTGCCGGTACTAGAACAAATTTCAATATGACTCGGTGTTTGTGAAGAGTACTCGATTTATTACTGGTACTAGAACACATTTCAATGAGACGGTGTTTGTGAAGATTACGCGAGTTATTACTGGTACTAGAGCAAATTTCAATGAGAATCGGTGTTAGTGAAGAGTGCACGAGTTATTACTGGTACTAGAACAAATTTCAATGTGACTCAGTGTTAGTGAAGAGTACGCACGTTATTACTGGTACTAGAACAAATTTCAACGAGACTCGGTGTTAGTGAAGAGTACGTGAGTTATTCCTGGTACTAGAACAAATGTAAACAGGACTCGATGTGAGTGAAGAGTAGGCGAGTTATTACTGGTACGCAAACAAATTTCATCGAGACTCGGTGTTATTGAAGAGTAGAGGAGTTATTGCCAGTACTCACATAAATTTCAACGAGGCTCGGTGTTAGTGAAGAGTACGTGAGTTATTACTGGTACTAGAACAAATTTAAACAGGACTCGATGTGAGTGAAGAGTCGGCACGTTATTACTGTACTCAAACAAATTTCAACGAGACTCTGTGTTAGTGAAGAGTACGCGAGTTATTAGTGGTACTCGAGCAAATTTCAACGAGACTTGGTGTTCGTGAAGAGTACGCGAGTTATTACTGGTATTAGAACAAATTTCAACGACACTTGGTGTTCGTGAAGAGTACGCGAGTTATTACTTGTATTAGAAC
>NC_136265.1:108360738-108460738 GCF_964187855.1 Myxine glutinosa | reverse complement strand
AGGAGAGCCAGGAAAAAATATCTCTCCGTTCTCAGGACCGAACTCTCTTATCTGTCTCACTCTTCCAAAACCTGGTGGCATCTGGTCAAATCTGTTTCTGGTGTTTGTTCCCCCTCCATCCCCTCCCTCACCTCAAACGGCTACACGGCTGACTCCGCACGTGAAAAAGCTGAATGCCTGAACTCTGTGTTTGCCTCTAAATCTTGTGTCCCAAACCCATCCCTCTCAGTACCCACCGTACCCAGTCGTACCCAGCTGCTCCTGGACTCTATGTCCTTTCCTCCTGACAAGGTGGAAAAGTTTCTGTCAACCCTCGACTCTGATTCTGCAACTGGACCTGACGGCATCAGCCCACGGGTCCTAAAATCCTGTTCTTCCGCTCTTTCACTCCCTCTCTCTGTTCTCTTCACCCTCTCTTTTGATCAAGGTCAGCTGCCATCTGCTTGGAAATCAGCCAACATCACCGCTTTGCACAAAAAAATGTGCAAAAACAGATCCTTGCAACTACAGACCAATCACCCTTCTCCCAATTATCAGCAAAGTCATGGAATCCATCATTGCTTCAGATATGAAATCTTTCCTCTTCTCCAATGGCTTGATCTCTGATCATCAATTTGGTTTCAGACCTGGTCACTCTACTCTGGACATGCTGCTTCTGCTTTCTCAACAATGGATGGAGGTCCTCAATGCCAAACAGGAAATTAGAGCTGTCTCCCATGACATATCACGTGCCTTCGATAAGGTCTGGCACCCCGCTCTGCTCACCAAACTCTCCTCCTTTGGTATCCATGGAAATCTCCATGCATGGCTGGCGGACTTCCTCTCTAGTCGTAGTCAACGTGTGGCCCTGAATGGGTTTCTCTCATCTCCTCTTCCTGTTCAGGCTGGAGTTCGCCAAGGCAGTGTTCTGGGCCCTGTGCTTTTTCTGGTCTTCATCAATGATCTCTCTGACTCTCTTGAAAATCCACTCTATCTCTTTGCTGAAGACTCTACCCTCTGTCGCTCCATTCCTCATCCCTCAGATCGGCAGTCTGCAGCCTCCTCACTCTCTGCAGACCTGGACAAAATCACAGACTGGGCAAACAAGTGGAACATGTCTTTCAATCCTGACAAATCTCACACTCTTACGATGTCTCTCCGAAAAGACCGACTGGACAACCCTCCCATCCACTTTCTGAATAATCCTCTTCAAGAAGTTCTGTCACTCACACTTTTGGGTCTCACTATCTGCCATGATCTTTCCTGGGAAAACCACATTTCAAATCTGGCCTCCAAAGCCAGTCGCCGACTGGGCATCCTCCGTCGTGCGACGTCCTTCCGTGGCACACCTGAGCTCCTCACCACATAAAAGGCTTTCATCTGCAGCTCAATGGAATACTGCTCTCCGCTCTGGGCTGGTGCTCCTGCCTCACACCTAGCTCGTCTTCACGCTGTTGAAACCAAAGCGTTCAGAATCGTTGGAGTCTCCCACGATGAAGCCAACTCCAAGGGCCTTTCACTCACTCACCACAGGCAGGTTGGTGGTCTTTCCGTCTTCTACCGACTCCTCTCCGGCCTTGCCCTCCCCCCACCCCCCAGCTCTCTCTGGTCTCTGTCCCCCAAATATTCCTACAGGTCGCACAAGATCTGCCTGCAGCCCTCTTATGGTTAAACTGCCAAAATCAAGACTCTCTGCTCACCTTCACTCCGTTATTTCTCTTTTCTCCCGCCTCTGCAACAAACTCCCTCACTCTCTTCAATCCCTCTCCACCCTCCAGGTCTTTAAAACAGCTGTTCACCACCATCTCTTATCTTCCCCCATCCAAAACCTTGATCATTTCTACCCCCGCTAATTTCACCCCAAATCCACTCTTTTGAAATACCAACTTCTGTCCTGGAAGTCCTTGGTGTCCTTGTGTTTTATACTTCTCCCCCCCCCCCCCCTTCCCTCGCCTCCTCCCCCCGGGCCATCTCCCTCCCACACGTCTCCCTGCTCTCAAATGTTGTGTTTGTATGCTTCCCCTTCTCTCCCAATCTTGTCTTCCGCTCCCTCTTTTTAGATATTTTGTTTGTCTGGTTGATTTGTTTGTGAAAGAAATGTTAGCTCTTTCACGAGCCTCGATTCAGTATACATAAAAAAGAAAAAAAAAAGTGTGTTATTTGAATGAAACAGGATCAAAATTTGATATGAGGTGAGATATAAGTGTGTAATCAACAGGTGTGTAATTTGAATGAAACAGAATCAAAATTTGATATGAGGTGAGATATAAGTGTGTAATCATCAGGTGTGTTATTTGAACGAAACAGAATCAAAATTTGATATGAGATGAGATATCACGTGTGTTATCGTCAGGTGTGTTATTTGAACGAAACAGAATCAAAATTTGATATGAGGTGAGATATAAGTGTGTAATCATCAGGTGTGTTATTTGAACGAAACAGAATCAAAATTTGATATGAGGTGAGATATAAGTGTGTAATCAACAGGTGTGTAATTTGAATGAAACAGAATCAAAATTTGATATGAGGTGAGATATAAGTGTGTAATCATCAGGTGTGTTATTTGAACGAAACAGAATCAAAATTTGATATGAGATGAGATATCACGTGTGTTATCGTCAGTTGTGTTATTTGAACGAAACAGAATCAAAATTTGATATGAGGTGAGATATAAGTGTGTAATCATCAGGTGTGTTATTTGAACGAAACAGAATCAAAATTTGATATGAGGTGAGATATAAGTGTGTAATCAACAGGTGTGTAATTTGAATGAAACAGAATCAAAATTTGATATGAGGTGAGATATAAGTGTGTAATCATCAGGTGTGTTATTTGAACGAAACAGAATCAAAATTTGATATGAGGTGAGATATAAGTGTGTAATCATCAGGCGTGTTATTTGAATGAAACAGAATCAAAATTTGATATGAGGTGAGATATAAAGTGTGTAATCATCAGGTATGTTATTTGAATGAAACAGAATCAAAATTTGATATGAGGTGAGATATAAGGTGCAATCATCAGGTGTGTTATTTGAATGAAAAAAAATCAAAATTTGATATGAGGTGAGATATAAGTGTGCAATCATCAGGTGTGTTATTTGAATGAAAAAAAATCAAAATTTGATATGAAGTGAGATATAAAGTGTGTAATCATCAGGTGTGTTATTTGAACGAAACAGAATCAAAATTTGATATGAGGTGAGATATAAGTGTGTAATGATCAGGTGTGTTATTTGAACGAAACAGAATCAAAATTTGATTTGAGGTGAGATATAAAGGGTGTCATCATCAGGGGTGTTATTTGAATGAAACAGAATCAAAATTTGACATGAGGTGAGATATCACATGTGTAATCATAAGTGTGTAATCATCAGGATGTTATTTGAATGAAACAGAATCAAAATTTGATATGAGGTGAGATATCACGTGTGTAATCATCAGGCGTGTCATTTGAATGAAACAGAATAAAAATTTGATATGAGGTGAGTTATAAGTGTGTAATCATCAGGTGTGTTATTTGAACGAAACAGAATCAAAATTTTATATGAGGTGAGATATAAAGTGTGTAATCATCAGGTGTGTTATTTGAACGAAACAGAATCAAAATTTGATATGAGGTGAGATATAAGTGTGTTATCATCAGGTGTGTTATTTGAACGAAACAGAATCAAAATTTGATATGAGGTGAGATATAAGTGTGCAATCATCAGGTGTGTTATTTGAATGAAAAAAAATCAAAATTTGATATGAAGTGAGATATAAAGTGTGTAATCATCAGGTGTGTTATTTGAACGAAACAGAATCAAAATTTGATATGAGGTGAGATATAAGTGTGTAATGATCAGGTGTGTTATTTGAACGAAACAGAATCAAAATTTGATTTGAGGTGAGATATAAAGGGTGTCATCATCAGGTGTGTTATTTGAATGAAACAGAATCAAAATTTGACATGAGGTGAGATATCACATGTGTAATCATAAGTGTGTAATCATCAGGTATGTTATTTGAATGAAACAGAATCAAAATTTGATATGAGGTGAGATATCACGTGTGTAATCATCAGGTGTGTTATTTGAATGAAACAGAATCAAAATTTGATATGAGGTGAGTTATAAAGTGTGTAATCATCAGGTGTGTTATTTGAATGAAACAGAATCAAAATTTGATATGAGGTGAGTTATAAGTGTGTAATCATCAGGTGTGTTATTTGAATGAAACAGAATCAAAATTTGATATGAGGTGAGATATAAAGTGTGTAATCATCAGGTATGTTATTTGAACGAAACAGAATCAAAATTTGATATGAGGTGAGTTATAAGTGTGTAATCATCAGGTGTGTTATTTGAACGAAACAGAATCAAAATTTGATATGAGGTGAGATATCACGGGTGTAATGATCAGGTGTGTTATTTGAATGAAACAGAATCAAAATTTGATATGAAGTGTGTAATCATCAGGTGTGTTATTTGAACGAAACAGAATCAAAATTTGACATGAGGTGATATATAAAGTGTGTAATCATCAGGTGTGTTATTTGAATGAAACAGAATCAAAATTTGACATGAGGTGAGATATCACATGTGTTCTCATCAGGTGTGTTATTTGAATGAAACAGAATCAAAATTTGATATGAGGTGAGATATCACGGGTGTAATGATCAGGTGTGTTATTTGAATGAAACAGAATCAAAATTTGATATGAAGTGTGTAATCATCAGGTGTGTTATTTGAATGAAACAGAATCAAAATTTGATATGAGGTGAGATATAAAGTGTGTAATCATCAGGTATGTTATTTGAACGAAACAGAATCAAAATTTGACATGAGGTGAGATATAAATTGTGTAATCATCAGGTGTGTTATTTGAATGAAACAGAATCAAAATTTGACATGAGGTGAGATATCACGTGTGTAATCATCAGGTGTGTTATTTGAATGAAACAGAATCAAAATTTGATATGAGGTGAGATATAAAGTGTGTAATCATCAGGTGTGTTATTTGAATGAAACAGAATCAAAATTTGATATGAAGTGAGATATAAAGTGTGTAATCATCAGGTATGTTATTTGAATGAAACAGAATCAAAATTTGATATGAGGTGAGATATAAAGTGTGTAATCATCAGGTATGTTATTTGAATGAAACAGAATCAAAATTTGATATGAGGTGAGATATAAAGTGTGTAATCATCAGGTGTGTTATTTGAACGAAACAGAATCAAAATTTGATATGAGGTGAGATATAAGTGTGTAATGATCAGGTGTGTTATTTGAACGAAACAGAATCAAAATTTGATATGAGGTGAGATATAAGTGTGTAATGATCAGGTGTGTTATTTGAACGAAACAGAATCAAAATTTGATTTGAGGTGAGATATAAAGGGTGTCATCATCAGGTGTGTTATTTGAATGAAACAGAATCAAAATTTGACATGAGGTGAGATATCACATGTGTAATCATAAGTTTGTAATCATCAGGTATGTTATTTGAATGAAACAGAATCAAAATTTGATATGAGGTGAGATATCATGTGTGTAATCATCAGGCGTGTCATTTGAATGAAACAGAATCAAAATTTGATATGAGGTGAGTTATAAGTGTGTAATCATCAGGTGTGTTATTTGAACGAAACAGAATCAAAATTTTATATGAGGTGAGATATCATGTGTGTAATCATCAGGCGTGTCATTTGAATGAAACAGAATCAAAATTTGATATGAGGTGAGATATAAAGTGTGTAATCATCAGGTGTGTTATTTGAATGAAACAGAATCAAAATTTGACATGAGGTGAGATATCACGTGTGTAATCATCAGGTGTGTTATTTGAATGAAACAGAATCAAAATTTGATATGAGGTGAGATATAAAGTGTGTAATCATCAGGTGTGTTATTTGAATGAAACAGAATCAAAATTTGACATGAGGTGAGATATCACGTGTGTAATCATAAGTGTGTCATCATCAGGTGTGTTATTTGAATGAAATAGAATCAAAATTTGATATGAGGTGAGATATCACGTGTGTAATCATCAGGTATGTTATTTGTACGAAATATAATCAAAATTTGAGATGAGGTGAGATATGAAGTGTGTAATTATCAGGTATGTTATTTGAATGAAACAGGATCAAAATTTGAGATGAGGTGAGATATCACGTGTGTAATCATCAGGTGTGTTATTTGAACGAAATCGAATCAAAATTTGAGATGAGGTGAGATATCACGTGTGTAATCATCAGGTGTGTTATTTGAACGAAACAATCAAAATTTGAGATGAGGTGAGATATAAGTGTGTAATCATCAGGTGTGTTGTCGGACTGCGCAGGGTAAGTATTGTATGAATACAATCTAGTTTACGAACTGGGATCTCCACCCAGGTGATACTCTCCTCTTCAACTAAAGTATCAAACAAGCCCGGATATGCCGATGTTAGACTTGTGTTGTTTCCCTGCGCTCGCAAAGCGAAAAGCGGGGTTAAGTATTCACCTCCGGTCATGTGCCGTGTGTGCATTTTAAAAATTCATTTTCTCGGTAACCGTTGGTCCGATTGACATGAAATTTTCACCATCGGAGCACCTCCTCCTGTGGAATATGCTAATGACTATTATGAAGTCATATGTCACGTGGTACAGGCGCCATATTGGAAAAACTTCGCACCTCTATATCTCTGAAACCACTCCATGGAAAAAATTGAGACCTGGCTCATTGTCACCCCCCCCCCTCCCCCTGGGGAATAAGATATGTTAATGATGATGTCATCGGTGCCTTCGTTATGACGTCATAATTCGACAAATACAACACATCCATCCGATCATTATTTTAAAAAAATTCAGCAACTGTTGGTCTGATGGACACGAAATTTTCATCATAGGAGTGCCTCCTCCTTTAGAATATTTGAATGATAATCATGACGTCATAGGTCATGTGGTACAGGCACCATATTGGAAAAACCGAAAAAAGGTTGCACCTCTATGTCTCCAAAACCGCTGCATGGAAAAAATTTAAACATGGCTCATTGTAAACAACTCCATATAGGGAATAGGTGTTGTTAACGATGATGTCATTGGTGCCATAATTATGACGTCACAATTCGACAGGGAAAACGCTTATTCTGATCAGTTTGAAATGTATTGAGCGTGATCTATGCAACAATTATATTGGAGAATATAAATTTGTAATTTCATCGCTCACGTGGTCTGGCAGCCATATTGGATCAAAAAAAATGTTCAAAAAAAAGAGTTGGCTCACAACAAGTTGACTGCGCAGGGTAATTTTTCTATGAATACCATCTAGTTTCACTTACTGAAATGGAAGGTGAGACGAATTATTTGGCCTTGTTAGGTCTTGTTTAGCTTTTCTTGTTTAATTTGCCAACCAACATGGTGCTCGAGCACTGCATCAGCGGGTACTGATGATACCCCTCCATACAGTTGTTTAACCTATCAGAATAAACCAGGTGTTTAGGATCGTGGGGCAAGAAGAAGCCCTTTATACACACAACTAAGTCAGGTGTTTTAGGGTCGTGGGGCAGGAAACGGCCCTTTATCCGCACAACTAAGTCAGGTGTTTTAGGGTCGTGGGGCAGGAAGAAGCCCTTTATCCACACAACTACGCCAGGTGATTTCAATTGTCACCATGCCAGTTGGCTGGGTGTGGGTACCTCTCTCACCAGCCATGGCTCTTCAGCAAAGGACTTCTGCGACTCACTGGGACTGACACAATCTGTCAATTTCCCGACCCGGATCTCAGTCAACGGAACATCTTCTCTTCTGGACTTGGTTATGACTAACTTCCCTGAAAATGTCTGCTGCTCTTCTTCTGCTCCGATCGGATCATCTGATCATGTCCTTGTTAAAGTGGACATCTCTCTGACCATCCTCAGGGAGCCTGCTCAGCGTCGACGAGTCTGGCATTTCACTCAGGCCAACTGGCACGGTCTTCAAGCAGCCATCAATCATCTGGACTGGTCTCCCATCTCTACCACCTCTGACATCAACTCATCCTGGGAATTCTTCCAAAGTAAATTGCTCTCTCTCATGCACAGATTTATCCCATCTCGTCTTCAGTTGTCATACCCTTCCTCCCGTCCATGGTACACGGAATCTTGTGGTGAGGCTGTTGCCCAGAAACAACTTGCCTTCGTCTCCTGGAAAGCAAATCCAACGGAAGGAAATCTCATTTCCTTTCACAAAGCCCGAAACAAGTGTGTGTCCACCCTCAGGAGAGCCAGGAAACAATATCTCTCCGTTCTCAAGACCGAACTCTCTTATCTGTCTCCCTCTTCCAAATCCTGGTGGCGTCTGGTCAAATCTGTTTCTGGTGTTTGTTCCCCCTCCATCCCCTCCCTTACCTCAAACGGCTACACAGCTGACTCCGCACGTGAAAAAGCTGAATGCCTCAACTCTGTGTTTGCCTCTAAATCTTGTGTCCCAAACCCATCCCTCTCTGTACCCACCATACCCAGTCGTACCCTGCTGCTCCTGGACTCCGTGTCCTTTCCTCCTGACAAGGTGGAAAAGTTTCTGTCAACCCTCGACTCTGATTCTGCAACTGGACCCGACGGCATCAGCCCACGGGTCCTAAAATTCTGCTCTGCTGCTCTATCTCACCCTCTCTCTGTTCTCTTCACCCTCTCTTTTGCTCAAGGTCAACTGCCATCTGCTTGGAAATCAGCCAACATCACCGCTTTGCACAAAAAAGGTGCAAAAACAGATCCTAGCAACTACAGACCAATCAGCCTTCTCCCAATTATCAGCAAAGTCATGGAATCCATCATTGCTTCGGATATGAAATCTTTCCTCTTCTTCAATGGCTTGATCTCTGATCATCAATTTGGTTTCAGACCAGGTCACTCTACTCTGGACATGCTGCTTCTGCTGTCTCAACAATGGATGGAGGTCCTCAATGCCAAACAGGAAATTAGAGCTGTCTCCCTCGACATATCACGTGCCTTCGACACGGTCTGGCACCCCGCTCTGCTCACCAAACTCTCCTCCTTTGGTATCCATGGAAATCTCCACGCATGGCTGGCGGACTTCCTCTCTAGTCGTCGTCAACGTGTGGCCCTGAATGGGTTTCTCTCATCTCCTCTTCCTGTTCAGGCTGGAGTTCCCCAAGGCAGTGTTCTGGGCCCCGTGCTTTTTCTGGTCTTCATCAATGATCTCTCTGACTCTCTCGAAAATCCTCTCTATCTCTTTGCTGATGACTCCACTCTCTGCCGCTCCATTCCTCTTCCCTCAGATCGGCAGTCTGCTGCCTCCTCACTCTCTGAAGACCTGGACAAAATCACAGACTGGTCAAACAAGTGGAACATGTCTTTCAATCCTGACAAATCTCACACTCCTACTATGTCTCTCCGAAAAGATCGACTGGACAACCCTCCCATCTACTTTCTCAACAATCCTCTCCAAGAAGTTCTGTCGCTCAAGATTTTGGGTCTCATTATCTGCCATGATCTTTCTTGGGAAAACCACATTTCCAAGCTGGCCTCCAAAGCCAGTCGCCGCCTGGGCATCCTCCGTCGTGCGAAGTCCTTCCTCGGCACACCTGTGCTGCTCACCACATACAAGGCTTTCATCCGCAGCTCAATGGAATACTGTTCTCCCCTATGGGCCGGTGCTTCTGCCTCACACCTAGCTCGGCTTCACGCTGTTGAAACCAAAGCTTTCAGAATTATTGGAATCTCCCGCGATGAAGCTATCTCTGAGGGCCTTTCACTCACTCACCACAGGCAGGTAGGTGGTCTTTCTGTCTTCTACCGACTCCTCTCCGGCCTTGCACCCCCAGCTCTCTCTGTGCTCTGTCCCCCAAATATTCCTACAGGTCGCACAAGATCTGCCAGCAACCCTCTGATGGTTAAACTGCCGAAATCTCGGCTCTCTGCTCACCTTCACTCTTTCATTCCTCTTTTCTCCCGCCTCTGGAACAAACTCCCTCACTCCCTTCAATCCCACTCCTCCCTCCAGGTCTTTAAAACAGCTGTTCACCACCATCTCTTATCTTCCCCCATCCAAAACCTTGATCTTTTCTACCCCCGCTAATTCACCCCAGATCCACCTTGTTTGAAATTCCAACTTCTTTCCTGGAAGTCCTGGCAGTGTCCATATGTTTTATACCTCCCCCACCGCCCCCTTCCCATGCCCCCCCCCCCAAAGCCCTCGCCCTCTCTCAGATCTCTCGATGTCTCCATGTCTCTCGGTCCCTGCTCTCAAATGTTGTGTTTGTGTCCTTCCCCCTCTCTCCCCATCTTGTCTACCGCTCCCGATGTTATATGTTTTATGTGTCGGTTTGTCTTTCTGTGTGATTAATGTTCGCTCTTTCACGAGCCTCGATCTTGTATACAAAAAAAAAAAAAAAAAAAAAAAAAAAAGGTGTTTTAGGGTCGTGGGGCAGGAAACGGCCCTTTATCCGCACAACTAAGTCAGGTGTTTTAGGGTCGTGGGGCAGGAAGAAGCCCTTTATACACACAACTAAGTCAGGTGTTTTAGGGTCGTGGAGCAGGAAACGGCCCATTCTCTACACAAATAAGTCAGGTGTTTTAGCGTCATGGGGCAGGAAACGGCCCTTTATCTGCACAACTAAGTCAGGTGTTTTAGGGTCGTGGGGCAGGAAACGGCCCTTTATCCGCACAACTAAGTCAGGTGTTTTAGGGTCGTGGGGCAGGAAGAAGCCCTTTATCCACACAATTAAGTCAGGTGTTTTAGGGTCGTGGAGCAGGAAACGGCCCATTCTCTACACAAATAAGTCAGGTGTTTTAGCGTCATGGGGCAGGAAACGGCCCTTTATCTGCACAACTAAATCATGTGTTTTAGGGTCATGGGGCAGGAAACGGCCCTTTATCCGCACAACTAAGTCAGGTGTTTTAGGGTCATGGGGCAGGAAACGGCCCTTTATCCGCACAACTAAGTCAGGTGTTTTAGGGTCATGGGGCAGGAAACGGCCCTTTATCTACACAACTAAATCATGTGTTTTAGGGTCATGGGGGCAGGAAACGGCCCTTTATCTACACAAATAAGTCAGGTGTTTTAGGGTCTTCGGGCAGGAAACGGCCCTTTATCTGCACAAATAAATCAGGTGTTTTAGGGTCATGGGGCAGGAAACGGCCCTTTATCTGCACAAATAAGTCAGGTGTTTTTGGGTCATGGGGCAGGAAACGGCCCTTTATCTGCACAACCAAATCAGGTGTTTAAGGGTCATGGGGGCAGGAAACGGCCCTTTATCAACACAAATAAGTCAGGTGTTTTAGGGTCATGGGGCAGGAAACGGCCCTTTATCTACACAAATAAGTCAGGTGTTTTAGGGTCATGGGGCAGTAAACGGCCCATTATCGACACTAATAAGTCAGGTATTTTAGGGTCATGGAGCAGGAAACGGCCCATTATCTTCACAAATAAGTCAGGTGTTTTAGGGTCATGGGGCAGGAAACGGCCCTTTATCTGCACAACGAAATCAGGTGTTTTAGGGTCATGGGGGCAGGAAACGGCCCTTTATCTGCACAAATAAGTCAGGTGTTTTAGGGTCATGGGGCAGGAAACGGCCCTTTATCTGCACAAATAAGTCAGGTGTTTTAGGGTCATGGGGCAGGAAACGGCCCTTTATCTGCACAACTAAATCAGGTGTTTTAGGGTCATGGGGCAGGAAGAAGCCCTTTATCCACACAACTACGTCAGGTGTTTTAGGCTCGTGGAGCAGGAAACGGCCCATTCTCTACACAACTAAATCATGTGTTTTAGGGTCATGGGGCAGGAAACGGCCCTTTATCCACACAACTAAGTCAGGTGTTTTAGGGTCATTATGCAGGAAGAAGCCCTTTATCCGGACAATTAAGTCAGGTGTTTTAGGGTCATGGGGCAGGAAACGGCCCTTTATCTGCACAACTAAATCATGTGTTTTAGGGTCATGGGGCAGGAAACGGCCCTTTATCCACACAACTAAGTCAGGTGTTTTAGGGTCATGGGGCAGGAAACGGCCCTTTATCTGCACAAATAAGTCAGGTGTTTTATGGTCATGGGGCAGGAAACGGCCCTTCCTCCGCACAACAAAGTCAGGTGTTTTTGGGTCATGGTGCAGGAAACGGCCCTTTATCTGCACAAATAAGTCAGGTGTTTTAGGGTCGTGGGGCAGGAAACGGCCCTTTATCCGCACAAATAAGTCAGGTGGTTTCGGGTCATGGGGCAGGAAACGGCCCTTTATCCGCACAAATAAGTCAGGTGTTTTAGGGTCATGGGGCAGGAAACGGCCCTTTATCTGCACAAATAAGTCAGGTGGTTTCGGGTCACGGGGCAGGAAACGGCCCTTTGTCCGCACAACAAAGTCACGTGTTTTTGGGTCGTGGGGCAGGAAGAAGCCCTTTATCCGCACAAATAAGTCAGGTGTTTTAGGGTTGTGGGGCAGGAAACGGCCCTTTATCCGCACAAATAAGTCAGGTGTTTTAGGGTCATGGAGCAGGAAACGGCCCAATTATCTACACAAATAAGTCAGGTGTTTTAGGGTCATGGGGCAGGAAACGGCCCTTTATCTGCACAACTAAATCAGGTGTTTTCGGGTCATGGGCTAGGAAACGGCCCTTTATCTACACAAATAGGTCAGGTGTTTCAGGGTCATGGTGCAGGAAACGGCCCTTTATCTGCACAACTAAATCAGGTGTTTCAGGGTCATGGTGCAAGAAACGGCCCTTTATCTACACAAATAAGTCAGGTGTTTTCGGGTCATGGGGCAGGAAACGGCCCTTTATCTACACAAATAGGTCAGGTGTTTCAGGGTCATGGTGCAGGAAACGGCCCTTTATCTACACAAATAAGTCAGGTGGTTTCGGGTCACGGGGCAGGAAACGGCCCTTTATCCGCACAACAAAGTCACGTGTTTTAGGGTCGTGGGGCAGGAAGAAGCCCTTTATCCGCACAAATAAGTCAGGTGTTTTAGGGTTGTGGGGCAGGAAACGGCCCTTTATCCGCACAAATAAGTCAGGTGTTTTAGGGTCATGGAGCAGGAAACGGCCCATTATCTACACAAATAAGTCAGGTGTTTTAGGGTCATGGGGCAGGAAACGGCCCTTTATCTGCACAACTAAATCAGGTGTTTTCGGGTCATGGGGCAGGAAACGGCCCTTTATCTACACAAATAGGTCAGGTGTTTCAGGGTCATGGTGCAGGAAACGGCCCTTTATCTGCACAACTAAATCAGGTGTTTCAGGGTCATGGTGCAGGAAACGGCCCTTTATCTACACAAATAAGTCAGGTCTTTTCGGGTCATGGGGCAGGAAACGGCCCTTTATCTACACAAATAGGTCAGGTGTTTCAGGGTCATGGTGCAGGAAACGGCCCTTTATCTACACAAATAAGTCAGGTGGCTTCGGAGCGTGCGGCAGCAAACGGCCTTTTTTTTGCACAAATAAGTCAGGTGTTTTAAGCTCAAAGGTCAACTCAAGGTCAAACTTCCAAAATCATGAATTCTCATCCGATTGACTTGAAATTTTAACAGTATTTGCATAGTGGATCACTGAATTGGGAAACCATTTATTTCTGAGGTCAAAAGTTCAAACAAAGGTCAACGCTAGGTCAAACTTCTAAAATCATCACTTTTCATCCGATTGACCCGAACATTGATCAAGATCGTCAATTGTAATCCTGATGAAATGGCCAATTTGCTGGATTAATGTCTGTATGTCAGTAAGATTCAGTAGAGAAGAGACGATCACGTTTTGGGGGTGGGGGGGGGGTGAGGATTTTGCAAGTATCGTGCACTGCATGACGTCTTCTTGTTTGTTTGTTTGCTTGTTGTGAATTGCAAAGTTTGAATCTCTCTCTCTCTCCCAACCCCTCGGGATACAAAGTTTGAATCTCTCCCCCACTCGCCCAACTCCTCAGGATACAAAGTTTGAATCTCTCCCCCACTCGCCCAACTCCTCAGGATACAAAGTTTGAATCTCTCCCCCTCCCTCCCAACCCCTCGGGATACAAAGTTTGAATCTCTCCCCCTCTCTCCAACCCCTTGGGATACAAACTTTGAATCACTCCCCCCCCCCCCCCCCGCCTCCTCTCCCAACCCCTCGGGATTCAAAGTTTGAATCTCTACCCCTCCCTTCCAACCCCCTTGGGATACAAACTTTGATTCTCTGCCCCTCCCCCTCTCCCAACCCCTTGGGATACAAACTTTGAATCTCCCCCTCTCTCTCCCAAACCCTTCGGGATACAAACTTTGAATCTCCCCCTCTCTCTCCCAAACCCCTCGGGATACAAAGTTTGAATCTCTCCCCCTCTCTCCCAACCCCTTGGGATACAAACTTTGAATCTCTCCCCCTCCCTCCCAAACCCCTCGGGATACAAAGTTTGAATCTCTCCCCCTCCTCTTCCAAACCCCTCGGGATACAAAGTTTGAATCTCTCCCCCTCCTCTTCCAAACCCCTCGGGATACAAAGTTTGAATCTCTCCCCCCTCTCCCAAACCCCTTGGGATACAAAGTTTGAATCTCTCCCCCCTCTCCCAAACCCCTCGGGATACAAAGTTTGAATCTCTCCCCCTCCTCTTCCAAACCCCTCGGGATACAAAGTTTGAATCTCTCCCCCTCCTCTTCCAAACCCCTCGGGATACAAAGTTTGAATCTCTCCCCCTCCTCTTCCAAACCCCTCGGGATACAAAGTTTGAATCTCTCCCCCCTCTTCCAAACCCCTCGGGATACAAAGTTTGAATCTCTCCCCCTCCTCTTCCAAACCCCTCGGGATACAAAGTTTGAATCTCTCCCCCCTCTCTCAAACCCCTTGGGATACAAAGTTTGAATCTCTCCCCCCTCTCCCAAACCCCTTGGGATGCAAAGTTTGAATCTCTCCCCCCTCTCCCAAACCCCTCGGGATACAAAATTTGAATATCTCCCCCTCCTCTCCCAAACCCCTCGGGATACAAAGTTTGAATCCCTCCCCCTCCTCTCCCAAACCCCTCGGGATACAAAGTTTGAATCTCTCCCCCTCCTCTCCCAAACCCCTCGGGATACAAAGTTTGAATCCCTCCCCCTCCTCTCCCAAACCCCTCGGGATACAAAGTTTGAATCTCTCCCCCTCCTCTCCCAAACCCCTAGGGATACAAAGTTTGAATCTCTCCCCCTCCTCTCCCAAACCCCTCGGGATACAAAGTTTGAATCTTTCCCCCTCCTCTCCCAAACCCCTCGGGATACAAAGTTTGAATCCCTCCCCTCCTCTCCCAAACCCCTCGGGATACAAAGTTTGAATCTCTCCCCCTCTCTCGCAACCCCTTGGGATACAAACTTTGAATCTCTCCCCCTCTCTGCCAACCCCTCGGGATACAAAGTTTGAATCTCTCCCCCTCCTCTCCCAAACCCCTCGGGATACAAAGTTTGAATCTCTCCCCCTCCTCTCCCAAACCCCTCGGGATACAAAGTTTGAATCTCTCCCGCTCCTCTCCCAAACCCCTCGAGATACAAAGTTTGAATCTCTCCCCCTCCCTCCCAAACCCCTCGGGATACAAAGTTTGAATCTCTCCCCTCTCTCCCAACCCCTCAAGATACAAAGTTTGAATCTCTCCCCCTCTCTCCCAACCCCTCGGGATACAAAGTTTGAATCTCTCCCCCTCTCTGCCAACCCCTCGGGATACAAACGTTGAATCTCTCCCCTCTCTCCCAACCCCTCGGGATACAAAGTTTGAATCTCTCCCCCTCTCTCCCAACCCCTCGGGATACAAAGTTTGAATCTCTCCCCCTCCCTCCCAACCCCTCGGGATACAAAGTGTGAATCTCTCCCCCTCTCTCCCAACCCCTTGGGATACAAAGTTTGAATCTCTCCCCCTCTCTCCCAACCCCTCGGGATACAAAGTTTGAATCTCTCCCCCTCTCTCCCAACCCCTCGGGATACAAAGTTTGAATCTCTCCCCCTCTCTCCCAACCCCTCGGGATACAAAGTTTGAATCTCTCCCCCTCTCCCCAACCCCTTGGGATACAAAGTTTGAATCTCTCCCCCTCTCTCCCAACCCCTCGGGATACAAAGTTTGAATCTCTCCCCCTCTCTCCCAACCCCTCGGGATACAAAGTTTGAATCTCTCCCCCTCTCTCCAACCCCTTGGGATACAAAGTTTGAATCTCTCCCCCTCTCTCCAACCCCTCGGGATGCAAAGTTTGAATCTCTCCCCCTCTCCCCAACCCCTCGGGATACAAAGTTTGAATCTCTCCCCCTCTCTCCAACCCCTTGGGATACAAAGTTTGAATCTCTCCCCCTCTCCCCAACCCCTCGGGATACAAAGTTTGAATCTCTCCCCCTCTCCCCAACCCCTCGGGATACAAAGTTTGAATCTCTCCCCCTCTCTCCCACCCCTCGGGATACAAAGTTTGAATCTCTCCCCCTCTCCCCAACCCCTCGGGATACAAAGTTTGAATCTCTCCCCCTCTCCCCAACCCCTCGGGATACAAAGTTTGAATCTCTCCCCCTCCCTCCAACCCCTCGGGATACAAAGTTTGAATCTCTCCCCCTCTCTCCAACCCCTTGGGATACAAAGTTTGAATCTCTCCCCCTCCCTCCCAACCCCTTGGGATACAAAGTTTGAATCTCTCCCCCTCCCTCCCAACCCCTTGGGATACAAAGTTTGAATCTCTCCCCCTCTCTCCAACCCCTCGGGATACAAAGTTTGAATCTCTCCCCCTCTCTCCAACCCCTTGGGATACAAAGTTTGAATCTCTCCCCCTCCCTCCCAACCCCTTGGGATACAAAGTTTGAATCTCTCCCCCTCTTTCCCAACCCCTCGGGATACAAAGTTTGAATCTCTCCCCCTCTCTCCCAACCCCTCGGGATACAAAGTTTGAATCTCTCCCCCTCTTTCCCAACCCCTCGGGATACAAAGTTTGAATCTCTCCCCCTCTTTCCCAACCCCTCGGGATACAAAGTTTGAATCTCTCCCCCTCTCTCCCAACCCCTCGGGATACAAAGTTTGAATCTCTCCCCCTCTCCCCAACCCCTAGGGATACAAAGTTTGAATCTTTCCCCCTCTCTCCCAACCCCTCGGGATACAAAGTTTGAATCTCTCCCCCTCTCTCCAACCCCAAGCGATACAAAGTTTGAATCTTTCCCCCTCTCTCCCAACCCCTCGGGATACAAAGTTTGAATCTCTCCCCCTCTCTCCCAACCCCTCGGGATACAAAGTTTGAATCTCTCCCCCTCTCTCCCAACCCCTCGGGATACAAAGTTTGAATCTCTCCCCCTCTCCCCAACCCCTCGGGATACAAAGTTTGAATCTCTCCCCCTCTCTCCAACCCCTAGCGATACAAAGTTTGAATCTTTCCCCCTCTCTCCCAACCCCTCGGAATACAAAGTTTGAATCTCTCCCCCTCTCTCCCAACCCCTTGGGATACAAAGTTTGAATCTATCCCCCTCTCTCCCAACCCCTCGGGATACAAAGTTTGAATCTCTCCCCCTCTCCCCAACCCCTAGGGATACAAAGTTTGAATCTCTCCCCCTCTCTCCCAACCCCTCGGGATACAAAGTTTGAATCTCTCCCCCTCTCTCCCAACCCCTCGGGATACAAAGTTTGAATCTCTCCCCCTCTCTCCCAACCCCTCGGGATACAAAGTTTGAATCTCTCCCCCTCTCTCCCAACCCCTCGGGATACAAAGTTTGAATCTCTCCCCCTCTCTCCCAACCCCTCGGGATACAAAGTTTGAATCTCTCCCCCTCTCTCCCAACCCCTCGGGATACAAAGTTTGAATCTCTCCCCCTCTCCCCAACCCCTCGGGATACAAAGTTTGAATCTCTCCCCCTCTCTCCCAACCCCTAGGGATACAAAGTTTGAATCTCTCCCCCTCTCTCCCAACCCCTCGGGATACAAAGTTTGAATCTCTCCCCCTCTCTCCCAACCCCTCGGGATACAAAGTTTGAATCTCTCCCCCTCTCTCCCAACCCCTAGGGATACAAAGTTTGAATCTCTCCCCCTCTCTCCCAACCCCTCGGGATACAAAGTTTGAATCTCTCCCCCTCTCCCCAACCCCATGGGATACAAAGTTTGAATCTCTCCCCCTCTCTCCAACCCCTTGGGATACAAAGTTTGAATCTCTCCCCCTCTCCCCAACCCCTCGGGATACAAAGTTTGAATCTCTCCCCCTCTCTCCAACCCCTTGGGATACAAAGTTTGAATCTCTCCCCCTCTCTCCAACCCCTAGGGATACAAAGTTTGAATCTCTCCCCCTCCCTCCCAACCCCTCGGGATACAAAGTTTGAATCTCTCCCCCTCTCTCCAACCCCTAGGGATACAAAGTTTGAATCTCTCCCCCTCTCCCCAACCCCTAGGGATACAAAGTTTGAATCTCTCCCCCTCTCCCCAACCCCTCAGGATACAAAGTTTGAATCTCTCCCCCTCTCCCCAACCCCTTGGGATACAAAGTTTGAATCTCTCCCCCTCTCTCCAAACCCCTCGGGATACAAAGTTTGAATCTCTCCCCCTCTCCCCAACCCCATGGGATTCAAAGTTTGAATCTCTCCCCCTCTCTCCCAACCCCTCGGGATACAAAGTTTGAATCTCTCCCCCTCTCCCCAACCCCTTGGGATACAAAGTTTGAATCTCTCCCCCTCTCTCCAACCCCTCGGGAGACAAAGTTTGAATCTCTCCCCCTCTCTCCCAACCCCTCGGGATACAAAGTTTGAATATCTCCCCCTCTCCCCAACCCCTCGGGATACAAAGGTTGAATCTCTCCCCCTGTCCCCAACCCCTAGGGATACAAAGTTTGAATCTCTCCCCCTCTCCCCAACCCCTAGGGATACAAAGTTTGAATCTCTCCCCCTCTCTCCAACCCCTTGGGATACAACGTTTGAATCTCTCCCCCTCTCTCCAACCCCTTGGGATACAAAGTTTGAATCTCTCCCCCTCTCCCAACCCCTTGGGATACAAAGTGTGAATCTCTCCCCCTCTCTCCCAACCCCTCGGGATACAAAGTTTGAATCTCTCCCCCTCTCCCCAACCCCTCGGGATACAAAGTTTGAATCTCTCCCCCTCTCTCCAACCCCTTGGGATACAAAGTTTGAATCTCTCCCCCTCTCTCCAACCCCTTGGGATACAAAGTTTGAATCTCTCCCCCTCTCTCCAACCCCTAGGGATACAAAGTTTGAATCTCTCCCCCTCTTTCCCAACCCCTAGGGATACAAAGTTTGAATCTTTCCCCCTCTCTCCCAACCCCTCGGGATACAAAGTTTGAATCTCTCCCCCTCTCTCCCAACCCCTCGGGATACAAAGTTTGAATCTCTCCCCCTCTCTCCAACCCCTAGCGATACAAAGTTTGAATCTCTCCCCCTCTCTCCAACCCCTAGCGATACAAAGTTTGAATCTCTCCCCCTCTCTCCAACCCCTAGCGATACAAAGTTTGAATCTCTCCCCCTCTTTCCCAACCCCTAGGGATACAAAGTTTGAATCTTTCCCCCTCTCTCCCAACCCCGAGGGATACAAAGTTTGAATCTCTCCCCCTCTCCCAAACCCCGAGGGATACAAAGTTTGAATCTCTCCCCCTCTCTCCAACCCCTCGGGATACAAAGTTTGAATCTCTCCCCCTCTCTCCCAACCCCTCGGGATACAAAGTTTGAATCTCTCCCCCTCTCTCCAACCCCTAGGGATACAAAGTTTGAATCTCTCCCCCTCTCTCCAACCCATTGGGATACAAAGTTTGAATCTCTCCCCCTCTCTCCAACCCCTTGGGATACAAAGTTTGAATCTCTCCCCCTCTCTCCCAACCCCTTGGTATACAAAGTTTGAATCTCTCCCCCTCTTTCCCAACCCCTAGGGATACAAAGTTTGAATCTTTCCCCCTCTCTCCCAACCCCTCGGGATACAAAGTTTGAATCTCTCCCCCTCTCTCCCAATCCCTCGGGATACAAAGTTTGAATCTCTCCCCCTCTCTCCAACCCCTAGCGATACAAAGTTTGAATCTTTCCCCCTCTCTCCCAACCCCTCGGGATACAAAGTTTGAATCTCTCCCCCTCTCTCCCAACCCTTCGGGATACAAAGTTTGAATCTCTCCCCCTCTCCCCAACCCCTAGGGATACAAAGTTTGAATCTCTCCCCCTCTCTCCCAACCCCTCGGGATACAAAGTTTGAATCTCTCCCCCTCTTTCCCAACCCCTCGGGATACAAAGTTTGAATCTCTCCCCCTCTCCCAACCCCTCGGGATACAAAGTTTGAATCTCTCCCCCTCTCTCCCAACCCCTAGGGATACAAAGTTTGAATCTCTCCCCCTCTCTCCCAACCCCTCGGGATACAAAGTTTGAATCTCTCCCCCTCTCCCCAACCCCTCGGGATACAAAGTTTGAATCTCTCCCCCTCTCTCCAACCCCTTGGGATACAAAGTTTGAATCTCTCCCCCTCTCCCCAACCCCTAGGGATACAAAGTTTGAATCTCTCCCCCTCTCCCCAACCCCTTGGGATACAAAGTTTGAATCTCTCCCCCTCCTCTCCCCAACCCCTCGGGATACAAAGTTTGAATCTCTCCCCCTCCTCTCCCCAACCCCTCGGGATACAAAGTTTGAATCTCTCCCCCTCTCCCCAACCCCTTGGGATACAAAGTTTGAATCTCTCCCCCTCTCTCCAAACCCCTCGGGATACAAAGTTTGAATCTCTCCCCCTCTCCCCAACCCCATGGGATTCAAAGTTTGAATCTCTCCCCCTCTCTCCAACCCCTTGGGATACAAAGTTTGAATCTCTCCCCCTCTCCCCAACCCCTTGGGATACAAAGTTTGAATCTCTCCCCCTCTCTCCCAACCCCTCGGGATACAAAGTTTGAATATCTCCCCCTCTCCCCAACCCCTCAGGATACAAAGGTTGAATCTCTCCCCCTCTCCCCAACCCCTAGGGTAGGCTGGGCCAAATCGGAGGTGATTTTCCTAATTCAATGTAATTTACCTAAAAGTTGAGTGAGTATCAGGAACAAAATCATGAAAAAAAAATTCAAAAATATTGACGTTTTACGGTCAGACAGCCCGTTACCATAGCAACAGTTACAGCCGACTCAAAAAATGCCTAAATTGACGATTTCTCAAGCTGTGTTTGACCCCCAGAGTTGATTCTGGTACCAAAAGATGCAGAATTGAAAGCCAAGGATGACTGGATAGCTTAACAATGTCTGTGACACAATTCAATACCACTTTTATCCAAAAAACTGATTTTTGTCTGAAATTTCAAGCATATTTATGGAAAAAAATTGAAAATTTTGCTTTTTAATCATAGGATAACCATTAATCAGATTAAATTTACTTTAAATTGTCTTTTACAACCTTGTATTGTCCAGTTTTTATAACTGTTATAACGTTGTTTAAATTTGGCCATCTTCATTTCAATAAAAAAAAGTTAACAAAAGCAGCTTACAATCATTAATTTTAATGCCTGCTATCGGTTGTTACTGTAACCATTCATCAGGCAAGTATGCTGTTTTTGTTTACTTTTCTCATTCAAACATTATATGAATAATTGTTTTTTTTATTGCAGTGCATCACATAGGCAATTAGGCATGGATACAAAAGCCAAGACCGTGTTGTGGCTCTTCGAAAAGTGTCCCCCCATCTTCAATCTACCAGGAAACTAGGGATTCACTGGCTCATTCTTGCTCAATAGTGTATGGCCCCACCACAGGACCTAATGAACAGCTGTTCAAGCGACTGCTCAACACTTGGAGTGAATTGGACCAGGGCAACTACACATTGGTCGAGGTGTCTGCTCAACAGAGAGAGCTGGCTGGCCATGTACATGCCACCATCACCTTCCTTCAGACGTGGATGGACAATAGCACAAAGGAGACTCTTCGACACGACTACCTGGAGCTGGCACACCTCACACTGCTGTTTCTTGGAGGGACTGTCCCTGATGGTATGAGGACCATCACTATCAAAGCTCCTGGGGCATTCCACCATGCCCGTTGGATGAGCAAGACTTTATACACTATAAAGGTGGCACTCTTCCGTCGGCAGCTGGGAGATATCTACACACCCGAAGAGCTGGAAGACAAAACCAGTCTCGCTGCATTCATGTCAGTCTTCTACACTAAAGCGTGGTTGACATGTACCAGTGCTGCAGATGCACCATCTAACGACATGTACCTGTTGAAGAACCTCCTCAAGGCTGAGGCCAGTATCGCAAGGAATCCAACAAAGTGGCCTGCCAAATTTCTGTCCTTTGTGACTGTGGCCCGAGAGAAGCTACAAAACCATTTGTGGTACCTCTCAGAGAGATTGGTCTCTTTAGCACTCTTCTCGGACAGAACGTCATCTGACAAGCAGACTATGAGAAGGGCTATGCTCAGGTACCATGGGACTGCACATAACATGATACAGGAGATGCCAGCCTCACAGCAATTGGGGAGTAAAGCCCTCAAAGACTTTGTTGGTTACGACTCTTGGAGCATGTTTGAACTCTTGGGTATTGACTCCAGTTTTGTCAAGCTCCCCGTTGCACAGTGGCCCACCTCAGACAGCTATCGTCATGGCAAGGAAGTTGTGGCCAAACTCCCAGTTGTCAATGACGCAGCAGAGCGGACACTTGGACTCGCCACAGATTTGAACACTAACAAGGCCCCCAAATCTGAGGCGCAGCTCCAGGCTCTATACAGGGTTGTGAAGGGCGTCAGGGAGAAGCTGCATGGACTGGCAACATCCACTGAGGTTGTGACTAAGAAGTCATTGGCCTCCATTGATTACAATTGGGACTAGGTTTTTTATTTTGTTATCAATGTTCAATGTCAGACCTTAAATTTGAGACAAAAAAGCTTAATCAATGACAAAAGTTAATTTAAAGTACATTTAATTTGACTATAGCTCTGATTAATGATTATCCTATGATTAAAAAGCAAAATTTTCATTTTTTTTTTCAAACAAATGCCTTAAATTTGAGATAAAAATGAGTTTTTGGGATAAAAGTTGTATTGAATTGTGTCACAGACATTGTTAAGCTATCCAATCATCCTTGGCTTTCAATTCTGAATCTTTTGGTACCAGAATCAACTCTGGGGGTCATTCACAGCCTGAGAAATCATCGATTTTAAGAATTTTTTGAGTCGTCTGTAACGGTTGCTATGGTAACGGGCTGTTTTACCGTAAGACGTCAATATTTCTGAAAAAAAATTTCATGGTTTTGTTTCTGTTACCCAGCCACAACTTTTAGGTAAATTACAACCTTGTAGTATGAAAAATTGAAAATCACCCCTGATTTGGCCCAGCCTACCCTAGGGATACAAAGTTTGAATCTCTCCCCCTCTCCCCAACCCCTAGGGATACAAAGTTTGAATCTCCCCCCCCTCTCCCCAACCCCTAGGGATACAAAGTTTGAATCTCTCCCCCTCTCCCCAACCCCTCGGGATGCAAAGTTTGAATCTCTCCCCCTCTCCCCAACCCCTCGGGATACAAAGTTTGAATCTCTCCCCCTCTCCCCAACCCCTCGGGATACAAAGTTTGAATCTCTCCCCCTCTCTCCAACCCCTAGGGATACAAAGTTTGAATCTCTCCCCCTCCCTCCCAACCCCTTGGGATACAAAGTTTGAATCTCTCCCCCTCTCCCCAACCCCTCGGGATACAAAGTTTGAATCTCTCCCCCTCTCCCCAACCCCTCGGGATGCAAAGTTTGAATCTCTCCCCCTCTCCCCAATCCCTCGGGATACAAAGTTTGAATCTCTCCCCCTCTCCCCAACCCCTCGGGATACAAAGTTTGAATCTCTCCCCCTCTCCCCAACCCCTCGGGATGCAAAGTTTGAATCTCTCCCCCTCTCCCCAACCCCTCGGGATGCAAAGTTTGAATCTCTCCCCCTCCCTCCCAACCCCTCGGGATGCAAAGTTTGAATCTTTCCCCCTCTCTCCCAACCCCTTGGGATACAAAGTTTGAATCTCTCCCCCTCCCTCCCAACCCCTCGGGATGCAAAGTTTGAATCTTTCCCCCTCTCTCCCAACCCCTAGGGATACAAAGTTTGAATCTCTCCCCCTCTCCCCAACCCCTCGGGATACAAAGTTTGAATCTCTCCCCCTCTCCCCAACCCCTCGGGATACAAAGTTTGAATCTCTCCCCCTCTCTCCAACCCCTAGGGATACAAAGTTTGAATCTCTCCCCCTCCCTCCCAACCCCTTGGGATACAAAGTTTGAATCTCTCCCCCTCTCCCCAACCCCTCGGGATGCAAAGTTTGAATCTCTCCCCCTCTCCCCAACCCCTCGGGATACAAAGTTTGAATCTCTCCCCCTCTCCCCAACCCCTCGGGATACAAAGTTTGAATCTCTCCCCCTCTCCCCAACCCCTCGGGATGCAAAGTTTGAATCTCTCCCCCTCTGCCCAACCCCTCGGGATGCAAAGTTTGAATCTCTCCCCCTCCCTCCCAACCCCTCGGGATGCAAAGTTTGAATCTTTCCCCCTCTCTCCCAACCCCTTGGGATACAAAGTTTGAATCTCTCCCCCTCTCCCCAACCCCTCGGGATACAAAGTTTGAATCTCTCCCCCTCTCCCCAACCCCTCGGGATGCAAAGTTTGAATCTCTCCCCCTCTCCCCAACCCCTCGGGATGCAAAGTTTGAATCTCTCCCCCTCCCTCCCAACCCCTCGGGATGCAAAGTTTGAATCTTTCCCCCTCTCTCCCAACCCCTCGGGATACAAAGTTTGAATCTCTCCCCCTCCCTCCCAACCCCTCGGGATGCAAAGTTTGAATCTTTCCCCCTCTCTCCCAACCCCTAGGGATACAAAGTTTGAATCTCTCCCCCTCTCCCCAACCCCTCGGGATACAAAGTTTGAATCTCTCCCCCTCTCCCCAACCCCTCGGGATGCAAAGATTGAATCTCTCCCCCTCTCCCCAACCCCTCGGGATGCAAAGTTTGAATCTCTCCCCCTCTCCCCAACCCCTCGGGATGCAAAGTTTGAATCTCTCCCCCTCTCCCCAACCCCTCGGGATGCAAAGTTTGAATCTCTCCCCCTCCCTCCCAACCCCTCGGGATACAAAGTTTGAATCTCTCCACCTCCTCTCCCAACCCCTCGGGATACAAAGTTTGAATCTCTTCCCCCTCTCTCCCAACCCCTCGGGATACAAAGTTTGGATCTCTCCCCCTCCTCTCCCAAACCCCTCGGGATACAAAGATTGAATCTCTCCCTCCTCTCCCCAACCCCTTGGGATACAAAGTTTGAATCTCTCCCCCTCCCTCCCAACCCCTTGGGATACAAAGTTTGAATCTCTCCCCCTCTCTCCCAACCCCTCGGGATACAAAGTTTGAATCTCTCCCCCTCTCTCCCAACCCCTCGGGATACAAAGTTTGAATCTTTCCCCCTCTCCCCAACCCCTGGGGATACAAAGTTTGAATCTCTCCCCCTCTCTCCCAACCCCTCAGGATACAAAGTTTGAATCTCTCCCCCTCTCTCCCAACCCCTCGGGATACAAAGTTTGAATCTTTCCCCCTCTCCCCAACCCCTCGGGATACAAAGTTTGAATCTCTCCCCCTCTCTCCAACCCCTAGGGATACAAAGTTTGAATCTCTCCCCCTCTCTCCCAACCCCTCAGGATACAAAGTTTGAATCTCTCCCCCTCTCTCCCAACCCCTCGGGATACAAAGTTTGAATCTTTCCCCCTCTCCCCAACCCCTCGGGATACAAAGTTTGAATCTCTCCCCCTCTCCCCAACCCCTCGGGATACAAAGTTTGAATCTCTCCCCCTCTCTCCAACCCCTCGGGATACAAAGTTTGAATCTCTCCCCCTCTCCCCAACCCAGAGGGATACAACGTTTGAATCTCTCCCCCTCTCCCCAACCCCGAGGGATACAACGTTTGAATCTCTCCCCCTCTCTCCCAACCCCTAGGGATACAAACTTTGAATCTCTCCCCCTCTCCCCAACCCCTAGGGATACAAAGTTTGAATCTCTCCCCCTCTCTCCAACCCCTTGGGATACAAAGTTTGAATCTCTCCCCCTCTCTCCCAACCCCTAGGGATACAAACTTTGAATCTCTCCCCCTCTCCCCAACCCCTAGGGATACAAAGTTTGAATCTCTCCCCCTCTCTCCAACCCCTTGGGATACAAAGTTTGAATCTCTCCCCCTCTCTCCAACCCCTTGGGATACAAAGTTTGAATCTCTCCCCTCTCTCCCAACCCCTTGGGATACAAAGTTTGAATCTCTCCCCCTCCCTCCCAACCCCTCGGGATACAAAGTTTGAATCTCTCCCCCTCTCCCCAACCCCTCGGGATACAAAGTTTGAATCTCTCCCCCTCTGTCCAACCCCTTGGGATACAAAGTTTGAATCTCTCCCCCTCTCTCCAACCCCTAGGGATACAAAGTTTGAATCTCTCCCCCTCCCTCCCAACCCCTTGGGATACAAAGTTTGAATCTCTCCCCCTCCCTCTCAACCCCTAGGGATACAAAGTTTGAATCTTTCCCCCTCTCTCCCAACCCCTCGGGATACAAAGTTTGAATCTCTCCCCCTCTCTCCCAACCCCTCGGGATACAAAGTTTGAATCTCTCCCCCTCTCTCCAACCCCTCGGGATACAAAGTTTGAATCTCTCCCCCTCTCCCCAACCCCTCGGGATACAAAGTTTGAATCTCTCCCCCTCCCTCCCAACCCCTTGGGATACAAAGTTTGAATCTTTCCCCCTCTCTACCAACCCCTCGGGATACAAAGTTTGAATCTCTCCCCCTCTCCCCAACCCCTAGGGATACAAAGTTTGAATCTCTCCCCCTCTCTCCAACCCCTAGGGATACAAAGTTTGAATCTCTCCCCCTCTCCCCAACCCCTCGGGATACAAAGTTTGAATCTCTCCCCCTCTCTCCAACCCCTCGGGATACAAAGTTTGAATCTCTTCCCCTCTCCCCAACCCCTCGGGATACAAAGTTTGAATCTCTCCCCCTCTCTCCAACCCCTAGGGATACAAAGTTTGAATCTCTCCCCCTCTCTCCAACCCCTAGGGATACAAAGTTTGAATCTCTCCCCCTCCCTCCCAACCCCTAGGGATACAAAGTTTGAATCTCTCCCCCTCTCTCCCAATCACTCGGGATACAAAGTTTGAATCTCTCCCCCTCTCTCCAACCCCTAGGGATACAAAGTTTGAATCTCTCCCCCTCCCTCCCAACCCCTAGGGATACAAAGTTTGAATCTCTCCCCCTCTCTCCAACCCCTTGGGATACAAAGTTTGAATCTCTCCCCCTCTTTCCCAACCCCTAGGGATACAAAGTTTGAATCTTTCCCCCTCTCTCCCAACCCCTCGGGATACAAAGTTTGAATCTCTCCCCCTCTCTCCCAACCCCTCGGGATACAAAGTTTGAATCTCTCCCCCTCTCCCCAACCCCTCAGGATACAAAGTTTGAATCTCTCCCCCTCCCTCCCAACCCCTTGGGATACAAAGTTTGAATCTTTCCCCCTCTCTACCAACCCCTCGGGATACAAAGTTTGAATCTCTCCCCTCTCCCCAACCCCTAGGGATACAAAGTTTGAATCTCTCCCCCTCTCTCCCAACCCCTCGGGATACAAAGTTTGAATCTCTCCCCCTCTCTCCCAACCCCTCGGGATACAAAGTTTGAATCTCTCCCCCTCTCCCCAACCCCTAGGGATACAAAGTTTGAATCTCTCCCCCTCTCTCCCAACCCCTCGGGATACAAAGTTTGAATCTCTCCCCCTCTCTCCCAACCCCTCGGGATACAAAGTTTGAATCTCTCCCCCTCTCCCAACCCCTCGGGATACAAAGTTTGAATCTCTCCCCCTCTCTCCCAACCCCTAGGGATACAAAGTTTGAATCTTTCCCCCTCTCTCCCAACCCCTCGGGATACAAAGTTTGAATCTCTCCCCCTCTCCCTAACCCCTCGGGATACAAAGTTTGAATCTCTCCCCCTCTCCCCAACCCCTCGGGATACAAAGTTTGAATCTCTCCCCCTCTCCCCAACCCCTCGGGATGCAAAGTTTGAATCTCTCCCCCTCTCCCCAACCCCTCGGGATGCAAAGTTTAAATCTCTCCCCCTCCCTCCCAACCCCTCGGGATGCAAAGTTTGAATCTTTCCCCCTCCCTCCCAACCCCTCGGGATACAAAGTTTGAATCTCTCCACCTCCTCTCCCAACCCCTCGGGATACAAAGTTTGAATCTCTTCCCCCTCTCTCCCAACCCCTCGGGATACAAAATTTGGATCTCTCCCCCTCCTCTACCAAACCCCTCGGGATACAAAGATTGAATCTCTCCCTCCTCTCCCCAACCCCTTGGGATACAAAGTTTGAATCTCTCCCCCTCCCTCCCAACCCCTTGGGATACAAAGTTTGAATCTCTCCCCCTCTCTCCCAACCCCTCGGGATACAAAGTTTGAATCTCTCCCCCTCTCTCCCAACCCCTCGGGATACAAAGTTTGAATCTTTCCCCCTCTCCCCAACCCCTCGGGATACAAAGTTTGAATCTCTCCCCCTCTCTCCCAACCCCTCAGGATACAAAGTTTGAATCTCTCCCCCTCTCTCCCAACCCCTCGGGATACAAAGTTTGAATCTTTCCCCCTCTCCCCAACCCCTCGGGATACAAAGTTTGAATCTCTCCCCCTCTCTCCAACCCCTAGGGATACAAAGTTTGAATCTCTCCCCCTCTCTCCCAACCCCTCAGGATACAAAGTTTGAATCTCTCCCCCTCTCTCCCAACCCCTCGGGATACAAAGTTTGAATCTTTCCCCCTCTCCCCAACCCCTCGGGATACAAAGTTTGAATCTCTCCCCCTCTCCCCAACCCCGAGGGATACAACGTTTGAATCTCTCCCCCTCTCTCCAACCCCTCGGGATACAAAGTTTGAATCTCTCCCCCTCTCCCCAACCCCGAGGGATACAACGTTTGAATCTCTCCCCCTCTCCCCAACCCCGAGGGATACAACGTTTGAATCTCTCCCCCTCTCTCCCAACCCCTAGGGATACAAACTTTGAATCTCTCCCCCTCTCCCCAACCCCTAGGGATACAAAGTTTGAATCTCTCCCCCTCTCTCCAACCCCTTGGGATACAAAGTTTGAATCTCTCCCCCTCTCTCCCAACCCCTAGGGATACAAACTTTGAATCTCTCCCCCTCTCCCCAACCCCTAGGGATACAAAGTTTGAATCTCTCCCCCTCTCTCCAACCCCTTGGGATACAAAGTTTGAATCTCTCCCCCTCTCTCCAACCCCTTGGGATACAAAGTTTGAATCTCTCCCCTCTCTCCCAACCCCTTGGGATACAAAGTTTGAATCTCTCCCCCTCCCTCCCAACCCCTCGGGATACAAAGTTTGAATCTCTCCCCCTCTCCCCAACCCCTCGGGATACAAAGTTTGAATCTCTCCCCCTCTCTCCAACCCCTTGGGATACAAAGTTTGAATCTCTCCCCCTCTCTCCAACCCCTAGGGATACAAAGTTTGAATCTCTCCCCCTCCCTCCCAACCCCTTGGGATACAAAGTTTGAATCTCTCCCCCTCCCTCTCAACCCCTAGGGATACAAAGTTTGAATCTTTCCCCCTCTCTCCCAACCCCTCGGGATACAAAGTTTGAATCTCTCCCTCTCTCTCCCAACCCCTCGGGATACAAAGTTTGAATCTCTCCCCCTCTCTCCAACCCCTCGGGATACAAAGTTTGAATCTCTCCCCCTCTCCCCAACCCCTCGGGATACAAAGTTTGAATCTCTCCCCCTCCCTCCCAACCCCTTGGGATACAAAGTTTGAATCTTTCCCCCTCTCTACCAACCCCTCAGGATACAAAGTTTGAATCTCTCCCCCTCTCCCCAACCCCTAGGGATACAAAGTTTGAATCTCTCCCCCTCTCTCCAACCCCTAGGGATACAAAGTTTGAATCTCTCCCCCTCTCCCCAACCCCTCGGGATACAAAGTTTGAATCTCTCCCCCTCTCTCCAACCCCTCGGGATACAAAGTTTGAATCTCTCCCCCTCTCCCCAACCCCTCGGGATACAAAGTTTGAATCTCTCCCCCTCTCTCCAACCCCTAGGGATACAAAGTTTGAATCTCTCCCCCTCTCTCCAACCCCTAGGGATACAAAGTTTGAATCTCTCCCCCTCCCTCCCAACCCCTAGGGATACAAAGTTTGAATCTCTCCCCCTCTCTCCCAACCCCTCGGGATACAAAGTTTGAATCTCTCCCCCTCTCTCCAACCCCTAGGGATACAAAGTTTGAATCTCTCCCCCTCCCTCCCAACCCCTAGGGATACAAAGTTTGAATCTCTCCCCCTCTCTCCAACCCCTTGGGATACAAAGTTTGAATCTCTCCCCCTCTTTCCCAACCCATAGGGATACAAAGTTTGAATCTTTCCCCCTCTCTCCCAACCCCTCGGGATACAAAGTTTGAATCTCTCCCCCTCTCTCCCAACCCCTCGGGATACAAAGTTTGAATCTCCCCCCCTCTCCCCAACCCCTCAGGATACAAAGTTTGAATCTCTCCCCCTCCCTCCCAACCCCTTGGGATACAAAGTTTGAATCTTTCCCCCTCTCTACCAACCCCTCGGGATACAAAGTTTGAATCTCTCCCCCTCTCCCCAACCCCTAGGGATACAAAGTTTGAATCTCTCCCCCTCTCTCCCAACCCCTCGGGATACAAAGTTTGAATCTCTCCACCTCCTCTCCCAACCCCTCGGGATACAAAGTTTGAATCTCTTCCCCCTCTCTCCCAACCCCTCGGGATACAAAATTTGGATCTCTCCCCCTCCTCTACCAAACCCCTCGGGATACAAAGATTGAATCTCTCCCTCCTCTCCCCAACCCCTTGGGATACAAAGTTTGAATCTCTCCCCCTCCCTCCCAACCCCTTGGGATACAAAGTTTGAATCTCTCCCCCTCTCTCCCAACCCCTCGGGATACAAAGTTTGAATCTCTCCCCCTCTCTCCCAACCCCTCGGGATACAAAGTTTGAATCTTTCCCCCTCTCCCCAACCCCTCGGGATACAAAGTTTGAATCTCTCCCCCTCTCTCCCAACCCCTCAGGATACAAAGTTTGAATCTCTCCCCCTCTCTCCCAACCCCTCGGGATACAAAGTTTGAATCTTTCCCCCTCTCCCCAACCCCTCGGGATACAAAGTTTGAATCTCTCCCCCTCTCTCCAACCCCTAGGGATACAAAGTTTGAATCTCTCCCCCTCTCTCCCAACCCCTCAGGATACAAAGTTTGAATCTCTCCCCCTCTCTCCCAACCCCTCGGGATACAAAGTTTGAATCTTTCCCCCTCTCCCCAACCCCTCGGGATACAAAGTTTGAATCTCTCCCCCTCTCCCCAACCCCTCGGGATACAAAGTTTGAATCTCTCCCCCTCTCTCCAACCCCTCGGGATACAAAGTTTGAATCTCTCCCCCTCTCCCCAACCCCGAGGGATACAACGTTTGAATCTCTCCCCCTCTCCCCAACCCCGAGGGATACAACGTTTGAATCTCTCCCCCTCTCTCCCAACCCCTAGGGATACAAACTTTGAATCTCTCCCCCTCTCTCCCAACCCCTCGGGATACAAAGTTTGAATCTTTCCCCCTCTCCCCAACCCCTCGGGATACAAAGTTTGAATCTCTCCCCCTCTCCCCAACCCCTAGGGATACAAAGTTTGAATCTCTCCCCCTCTCTCCAACCCCTTGGGATACAAAGTTTGAATCTCTCCCCCTCTCTCCCAACCCCTAGGGATACAAACTTTGAATCTCTCCCCCTCTCCCCAACCCCTAGGGATACAAAGTTTGAATCTCTCCCCCTCTCTCCAACCCCTTGGGATACAAAGTTTGAATCTCTCCCCCTCTCTCCAACCCCTTGGGATACAAAGTTTGAATCTCTCCCCCTCTCTCCCAACCCCTCGGGATACAAAGTTTGAATCTTTCCCCCTCTCCCCAACCCCTCGGGATACAAAGTTTGAATCTCTCCCCCTCTCTCCCAACCCCTCAGGATACAAAGTTTGAATCTCTCCCCCTCTCTCCCAACCCCTCGGGATACAAAGTTTGAATCTTTCCCCCTCTCCCCAACCCCTCGGGATACAAAGTTTGAATCTCTCCCCCTCTCTCCAACCCCTAGGGATACAAAGTTTGAATCTCTCCCCCTCTCTCCCAACCCCTCAGGATACAAAGTTTGAATCTCTCCCCCTCTCTCCCAACCCCTCGGGATACAAAGTTTGAATCTTTCCCCCTCTCCCCAACCCCTCGGGATACAAAGTTTGAATCTCTCCCCCTCTCCCCAACCCCTCGGGATACAAAGTTTGAATCTCTCCCCCTCTCTCCAACCCCTCGGGATACAAAGTTTGAATCTCTCCCCCTCTCCCCAACCCCGAGGGATACAACGTTTGAATCTCTCCCCCTCTCCCCAACCCCGAGGGATACAACGTTTGAATCTCTCCCCCTCTCTCCCAACCCCTAGGGATACAAACTTTGAATCTCTCCCCCTCTCCCCAACCCCTAGGGATACAAAGTTTGAATCTCTCCCCCTCTCTCCAACCCCTTGGGATACAAAGTTTGAATCTCTCCCCCTCTCTCCCAACCCCTAGGGATACAAACTTTGAATCTCTCCCCCTCTCCCCAACCCCTAGGGATACAAAGTTTGAATCTCTCCCCCTCTCTCCAACCCCTTGGGATACAAAGTTTGAATCTCTCCCCCTCTCTCCAACCCCTTGGGATACAAAGTTTGAATCTCTCCCCTCTCTCCCAACCCCTTGGGATACAAAGTTTGAATCTCTCCCCCTCCCTCCCAACCCCTCGGGATACAAAGTTTGAATCTCTCCCCCTCTCCCCAACCCCTCGGGATACAAAGTTTGAATCTCTCCCCCTCTCTCCAACCCCTTGGGATACAAAGTTTGAATCTCTCCCCCTCTCTCCAACCCCTAGGGATACAAAGTTTGAATCTCTCCCCCTCCCTCCCAACCCCTTGGGATACAAAGTTTGAATCTCTCCCCCTCCCTCTCAACCCCTAGGGATACAAAGTTTGAATCTTTCCCCCTCTCTCCCAACCCCTCGGGATACAAAGTTTGAATCTCTCCCTCTCTCTCCCAACCCCTCGGGATACAAAGTTTGAATCTCTCCCCCTCTCTCCAACCCCTCGGGATACAAAGTTTGAATCTCTCCCCCTCTCCCCAACCCCTCGGGATACAAAGTTTGAATCTCTCCCCCTCCCTCCCAACCCCTTGGGATACAAAGTTTGAATCTTTCCCCCTCTCTACCAACCCCTCAGGATACAAAGTTTGAATCTCTCCCCCTCTCCCCAACCCCTAGGGATACAAAGTTTGAATCTCTCCCCCTCTCTCCAACCCCTAGGGATACAAAGTTTGAATCTCTCCCCCTCTCCCCAACCCCTCGGGATACAAAGTTTGAATCTCTCCCCCTCTCTCCAACCCCTCGGGATACAAAGTTTGAATCTCTCCCCCTCTCCCCAACCCCTCGGGATACAAAGTTTGAATCTCTCCCCCTCTCTCCAACCCCTAGGGATACAAAGTTTGAATCTCTCCCCCTCTCTCCAACCCCTAGGGATACAAAGTTTGAATCTCTCCCCCTCCCTCCCAACCCCTAGGGATACAAAGTTTGAATCTCTCCCCCTCTCTCCCAACCCCTCGGGATACAAAGTTTGAATCTCTCCCCCTCTCTCCAACCCCTAGGGATACAAAGTTTGAATCTCTCCCCCTCCCTCCCAACCCCTAGGGATACAAAGTTTGAATCTCTCCCCCTCTCTCCAACCCCTTGGGATACAAAGTTTGAATCTCTCCCCCTCTTTCCCAACCCATAGGGATACAAAGTTTGAATCTTTCCCCCTCTCTCCCAACCCCTCGGGATACAAAGTTTGAATCTCTCCCCCTCTCTCCCAACCCCTCGGGATACAAAGTTTGAATCTCCCCCCCTCTCCCCAACCCCTCAGGATACAAAGTTTGAATCTCTCCCCCTCCCTCCCAACCCCTTGGGATACAAAGTTTGAATCTTTCCCCCTCTCTACCAACCCCTCGGGATACAAAGTTTGAATCTCTCCCCCTCTCCCCAACCCCTAGGGATACAAAGTTTGAATCTCTCCCCCTCTCTCCCAACCCCTCGGGATACAAAGTTTGAATCTCTCCACCTCCTCTCCCAACCCCTCGGGATACAAAGTTTGAATCTCTTCCCCCTCTCTCCCAACCCCTCGGGATACAAAATTTGGATCTCTCCCCCTCCTCTACCAAACCCCTCGGGATACAAAGATTGAATCTCTCCCTCCTCTCCCCAACCCCTTGGGATACAAAGTTTGAATCTCTCCCCCTCCCTCCCAACCCCTTGGGATACAAAGTTTGAATCTCTCCCCCTCTCTCCAACCCCTCGGGATACAAAGTTTGAATCTCTCCCCCTCTCTCCCAACCCCTCGGGATACAAAGTTTGAATCTTTCCCCCTCTCCCCAACCCCTCGGGATACAAAGTTTGAATCTCTCCCCCTCTCTCCCAACCCCTCAGGATACAAAGTTTGAATCTCTCCCCCTCTCTCCCAACCCCTCGGGATACAAAGTTTGAATCTTTCCCCCTCTCCCCAACCCCTCGGGATACAAAGTTTGAATCTCTCCCCCTCTCTCCAACCCCTAGGGATACAAAGTTTGAATCTCTCCCCCTCTCTCCCAACCCCTCAGGATACAAAGTTTGAATCTCTCCCCCTCTCTCCCAACCCCTCGGGATACAAAGTTTGAATCTTTCCCCCTCTCCCCAACCCCTCGGGATACAAAGTTTGAATCTCTCCCCCTCTCCCCAACCCCTCGGGATACAAAGTTTGAATCTCTCCCCCTCTCTCCAACCCCTCGGGATACAAAGTTTGAATCTCTCCCCCTCTCCCCAACCCCGAGGGATACAACGTTTGAATCTCTCCCCCTCTCCCCAACCCCGAGGGATACAACGTTTGAATCTCTCCCCCTCTCTCCCAACCCCTAGGGATACAAACTTTGAATCTCTCCCCCTCTCCCCAACCCCTAGGGATACAAAGTTTGAATCTCTCCCCCTCTCTCCAACCCCTTGGGATACAAAGTTTGAATCTCTCCCCCTCTCTCCCAACCCCTAGGGATACAAACTTTGAATCTCTCCCCCTCTCCCCAACCCCTAGGGATACAAAGTTTGAATCTCTCCCCCTCTCTCCAACCCCTTGGGATACAAAGTTTGAATCTCTCCCCCTCTCTCCAACCCCTTGGGATACAAAGTTTGAATCTCTCCCCTCTCTCCCAACCCCTTGGGATACAAAGTTTGAATCTCTCCCCCTCCCTCCCAACCCCTCGGGATACAAAGTTTGAATCTCTCCCCCTCTCCCCAACCCCTCGGGATACAAAGTTTGAATCTCTCCCCCTCTCTCCAACCCCTTGGGATACAAAGTTTGAATCTCTCCCCCTCTCTCCAACCCCTAGGGATACAAAGTTTGAATCTCTCCCCCTCCCTCCCAACCCCTTGGGATACAAAGTTTGAATCTCTCCCCCTCCCTCTCAACCCCTAGGGATACAAAGTTTGAATCTTTCCCCCTCTCTCCCAACCCCTCGGGATACAAAGTTTGAATCTCTCCCTCTCTCTCCCAACCCCTCGGGATACAAAGTTTGAATCTCTCCCCCTCTCTCCAACCCCTCGGGATACAAAGTTTGAATCTCTCCCCCTCTCCCCAACCCCTCGGGATACAAAGTTTGAATCTCTCCCCCTCCCAACCCCTTGGGATACAAAGTTTGAATCTTTCCCCCTCTCTACCAACCCCTCAGGATACAAAGTTTGAATCTCTCCCCCTCTCCCCAACCCCTAGGGATACAAAGTTTGAATCTCTCCCCCTCTCTCCAACCCCTAGGGATACAAAGTTTGAATCTCTCCCCCTCTCCCCAACCCCTCGGGATACAAAGTTTGAATCTCTCCCCCTCTCTCCAACCCCTCGGGATACAAAGTTTGAATCTCTCCCCCTCTCCCCAACCCCTCGGGATACAAAGTTTGAATCTCTCCCCCTCTCTCCAACCCCTAGGGATACAAAGTTTGAATCTCTCCCCCTCTCTCCAACCCCTAGGGATACAAAGTTTGAATCTCTCCCCCTCCCTCCCAACCCCTAGGGATACAAAGTTTGAATCTCTCCCCCTCTCTCCCAACCCCTCGGGATACAAAGTTTGAATCTCTCCCCCTCTCTCCAACCCCTAGGGATACAAAGTTTGAATCTCTCCCCCTCCCTCCCAACCCCTAGGGATACAAAGTTTGAATCTCTCCCCCTCTCTCCAACCCCTTGGGATACAAAGTTTGAATCTCTCCCCCTCTTTCCCAACCCATAGGGATACAAAGTTTGAATCTTTCCCCCTCTCTCCCAACCCCTCGGGATACAAAGTTTGAATCTCTCCCCCTCTCTCCCAACCCCTCGGGATACAAAGTTTGAATCTCCCCCCCTCTCCCCAACCCCTCAGGATACAAAGTTTGAATCTCTCCCCCTCCCTCCCAACCCCTTGGGATACAAAGTTTGAATCTTTCCCCCTCTCTACCAACCCCTCGGGATACAAAGTTTGAATCTCTCCCCCTCTCCCCAACCCCTAGGGATACAAAGTTTGAATCTCTCCCCCTCTCTCCCAACCCCTCGGGATACAAAGTTTGAATCTCTCCCCCTCTCTCCCAACCCCTTGGGATACAAAGTTTGAATCTCTCCCCCTCTTTCCCAAACCCTCGGGATACAAAGTTTGAATCTCTCCCCCTCTCTCCCAACCCCTTGGGATACAAAGTTTGAATCTCTCCCCCTCTCTCCCAACCCCTAGGGATACAAAGTTTGAATCTCTCCCCCTCCCTCCCAACCCCTCGGGATACAAAGTTTGAATCTCTCCCCCTCTCCCAACCCCTCGGGATACAAAGTTTGAATCTTTCCCCCTCTCCCCAACCCCTCGGGATACAAAGTTTGAATCTCTCCCCCTCTCTCCAACCCCTAGGGATACAAAGTTTGAATCTCTCCCCCTCTCTCCCAACCCCTCAGGATACAAAGTTTGAATCTCTCCCCCTCTCTCCCAACCCCTCGGGATACAAAGTTTGAATCTCTCCCCCTCCCTCCCAACCCCTCGGGATACAAAGTTTGAATCTCTCCCCCTCTCCCCAACCCCTCGGGATACAAAGTTTGAATCTCTCCCCCTCTCTCCAACCCCTCGGGATACAAAGTTTGAATCTCTCCCCCTCTCTACCAACCCCTAGGGATACAAAGTTTGAATCTCTCCCCCTCTCCCCAACCCCTCGGGATACAAAGTTTGAATCTCTCCCCCTCTCTCCAACCCCTCGGGATACAAAGTTTGAATCTCTCCCCCTCTCCCCAACCCCTCGGGATACAAAGTTTGAATCTCTCCCCCTCTCTCCAACCCCTAGGGATACAAAGTTTGAATCTCTCCCCCTCTCTCCAACCCCTAGGGATACAAAGTTTGAATCTCTCCCCCTCTCTCCCAACCCCTCGGGATACAAAGTTTGAATCTCTCCCCCTCTCTCCAACCCCTAGGGATACAAAGTTTGAATCTCTCCCCCTCCCTCCCAACCCCTAGGGATACAAAGTTTGAATCTCTCCCCCTCTCTCCAACCCCTTGGGATACAAAGTTTGAATCTCTCCCCCTCTTTCCCAACCCCTAGGGATACAAAGTTTGAATCTTTCCCCCTCTCTCCCAACCCCTCGGGATACAAAGTTTGAATCTCTCCCCCTCTCTCCCAACCCCTCGGGATACAAAGTTTGAATCTCTCCCCCTCTCCCCAACCCCTCAGGATACAAAGTTTGAATCTCTCCCCCTCCCTCCCAACCCCTTGGGATACAAAGTTTGAATCTCTCCCCCTCCCTCTCAACCCCTAGGGATACAAAGTTTGAATCTTTCCCCCTCTCTCCCAACCCCTCGGGATACAAAGTTTGAATCTTTCCCCCTCTCTCCCAACCCCTCGGGATACAAAGTTTGAATCTCTCCCCCTCTCCCCAACCCCTCGGGATACAAAGTTTGAATCTCTCCCCCTCTCTCCAACCCCTAGGGATACAAAGTTTGAATCTCTCCCCCTCTCTCCAACCCCTAGGGATACAAAGTTTGAATCTCTCCCCCTCTCTCCCAACCCCTCGGGATACAAAGTTTGAATCTCTCCCCCTCTCTCCAACCCCTAGGGATACAAAGTTTGAATCTCTCCCCCTCCCTCCCAACCCCTAGGGATACAAAGTTTGAATCTCTCCCCCTCTCTCCAACCCCTTGGGATACAAAGTTTGAATCTCTCCCCCTCTTTCCCAACCCCTAGGGATACAAAGTTTGAATCTTTCCCCCTCTCTCCCAACCCCTCGGGATACAAAGTTTGAATCTCTCCCCCTCTCTCCCAACCCCTCGGGATACAAAGTTTGAATCTCTCCCCCTCTCCCCAACCCCTCAGGATACAAAGTTTGAATCTCTCCCCCTCCCTCCCAACCCCTTGGGATACAAAGTTTGAATCTTTCCCCCTCTCTACCAACCCCTCGGGATACAAAGTTTGAATCTCTCCCCCTCTCCCCCAACCCCTAGGGATACAAAGTTTGAATCTCTCCCCCTCTCTCCCAACCCCTCGGGATACAAAGTTTGAATCTCTCCCCCTCTCTCCCAACCCCTCGGGATACAAAGTTTGAATCTCTCCCCCTCTCCCCAACCCCTAAGGATACAAAGTTTGAATCTCTCCCCCTCTCTCCCAACCCCTCGGGATACAAAGTTTGAATCTCTCCCCCTCTCTCCCAACCCCTCGGGATACAAAGTTTGAATCTCTCCCCCTCTCCCAACCCCTCGGGATACAAAGTTTGAATCTCTCCGCCTCTCTCACAACCCCTCGGGATACAAAGTTTGAATCTCTCCCCCTCTCTCCAACCCCTAGGGATACAAAGTTTGAATCTTTCCCCCTCTCTCCCAACCCCTCGGGATACAAAGTTTGAATCTCTCCCCCTCTCCCCAACCCCTCGGGATACAAAGTTTGAATCTCTCCCCCTCTCCCCAACCCCTAGGGATACAAAGTTTGAATCTCTCCCCCTCTCTCCCAACCCCTCGGGATACAAAGTTTGAATCTCTCCCCCTCCCTCCCAACCCCTTGGGATACAAAGTTTGAATCTCTCCCCCTCTCTCCCAACCCCTTGGGATACAAAGTTTGAATCTCTCCCCCTCTCTCCCAACCCCTAGGGATACAAAGTTTGAATCTCTCCCCCTCTCTCCCAACCCCTCGGGATACAAAGTTTGAATCTCTCCCCCTCTCTCCCAACCCCTCGGTATACAAAGTTTGAATCTCTCCCCCTCTCTCCCAACCCCTCGGGATACAAAGTTTGAATCTCTCCCCCTCTCTCCCAACCCCTCGGGATACAAAGTTTGAATCTCTCCCCCTCTCTCCCAACCCCTCGGGATACAAAGTTTGAATCTCTCCCCCTCTCCCCAACCCCTCGGGATACAAAGTTTGAATCTCTCCCCCTCTCTCCCAACCCCTCGGGATACAAAGTTTGAATCTCTCCCCCTCTCTCCCAACCCCTCGGGATACAAAGTTTGAATCTCTCCCCCTCCCTCCCAACCCCTCGGGATACAAAGTTTGAATCTCTCCCCCTCTCCCCAACCCCTCGGGATACAAAGTTTGAATCTCTCCCCCTCTCTCCCAACCCCTCGGGATACAAAGTTTGAATCTCTCCCCCTCTCTCCCAACCCCTCGGGATACAAAGTTTGAATCTCTCCCCCTCTCTCCAACCCCTAGGGATACAAAGTTTGAATCTCTCCCCCTCCCTCCCAACCCCTTGGGATACAAAGTTTGAATCTCTCCCCCTCTTTCCCAACCCCTAGGGATACAAAGTTTGAATCTTTCCCCCTCTCTCCCAACCCCTCGGGATACAAAGTTTGAATCTCTCCCCCTCTCTCCAACCCCTCGGGATACAAAGTTTGAATCTCTCCCCCTCTCCCCAACCCCTCGGGATACAAAGTTTGAATCTCTCCCCCTCTCTCCAACCCCTAGGGATACAAAGTTTGAATCTTTCCCCCTCTCTCCCAACCCCTCGGGATACAAAGTTTGAATCTCTCCCCCTCTCGCCAACCCCTCGGGATACAAAGTTTGAATCTCTCCCCCTCTCCCCAACCCCTAGGGATACAAAGTTTGAATCTCTCCCCCTCTCTCCCAACCCCTCGGGATACAAAGTTTGAATCTCTCCCCCTCTCTCCCAACCCCTCGGGATACAAAGTTTGAATCTCTCCCCCTCTCTCCCAACCCCTCGGGATACAAAGTTTGAATCTCTCCCCCTCTCTCCCAACCCCTCGGGATACAAAGTTTGAATCTCTCCCCCTCTCCCCAACCCCTCGGGATACAAAGTTTGAATCTCTCCCCCTCTCTCCAACCCCTTGGGATACAAAGTTTGAATCTCTCCCCCTCTCCCCAACCCCTCGGGATACAAAGTTTGAATCTCTCCCCCTCTCTCCAACCCCTTGGGATACAAAGTTTGAATCTCTCACCCTCTCTCCAACCCCTAGGGATACAAAGTTTGAATCTCTCCCCCTTCCTCCCAACCCCTTGGGATACAAAGTTTGAATCTCTCCCCCTCTCCCCAACCCCTCGGGATGCAAAGTTTGAATCTCTCCCCTCTCCCCAACCCCTCGGGATACAAAGTTTGAATCTCTCCCCCTCTCCCAAACCCCTTGGGATACAAAGTTTGAATCTCTCCCCCTCTCCCCAACCCCTCGGGATACAAAGTTTGAATCTCTCCCCCTCTCCCCAACCCCTCGGGATACAAAGTTTGAATCTCTCCCCCTCTCCCCAACCCCTCGGGATGCAAAGTTTGAATCTCTCCCCCTCTCCCCAACCCCTCGGGATGCAAAGTTTGAATCTCTCCCCCTCTCCCCAACCCCTCGGGATACAAAGTTTGAATCTCTCCCCCTCTCCCCAACCCCTCGGGATGCAAAGTTTGAATCTCTCCCCCTCTCCCCAACCCCTCGGGATGCAAAGTTTGAATCTCTCCCCCTCTCTCCCAACCCCTCGGGATGCAAAGTTTGAATCTCTCCCCCTCTCCCCAACCCCTCGGGATACAAAGTTTGAATCTCTCCCCCTCTCCCCAACCCCTCGGGATACAAAGTTTGAATCTCTCCCCCTCTCCCCAACCCCTCGGGATACAAAGTTTGAATCTCTCCCCCTCTCCCCAACCCCTCGGGATACAAAGTTTGAATCTCTCCCCCTCTCCCCAACCCCTCGGGATACAAAGTTTGAATCTCTCCCCCTCTCCCCAACCCCTCGGGATGCAAAGTTTGAATCTCTCCCCCTCTCCCCAACCCCTCGGGATGCAAAGTTTGAATCTCTCCCTCCGCCACATCGTCACAGGAATCTCAGAGCGATGACTTGGAGGCCGGAGGAGGGGGAAATGTGTAGCAGATGTTAAACCCACACCTGTAAGCTGCTAACGTGTGCTGGACTAAGGGAGCTTATGTGCATTGGGCAGGATAGCCGGCTCAACTTCTTGCTGATGGACCAAGGTAGCTGATGTGCAGCATGCAGGATAGCCGGCTTAGCCTCTACCTAATTCCATGACCCGTGTTTATCAAAAGGAATGGCGGACCTCTCATGAATGATTCATTTTCAATTCGCACAAACACTCTGGTTTCTATGTGAAGCCACAGAGCGATGTAAAAGGATCCATTCTTTGTCAGCTTATGAGTGTTTAGTTTGAAGATTTCCACTAAATAAGTTGTTATTATAATAGTTGTTGATATGTTTCCAATTACGTGGGAGACATGACCAACAATGCGACACTTGTGCTGTCCGAAGTGTAGAGTGTCCGAGGTGTCGAGTACTCGCTACTTGTCTGTACTGGGAGCTTTCTGTAGTCTGGCTTCCATTTCTGGAAGGTGGCCATGGGTATTGTTAGCCAGGGGTGACGGTTGATGGGGCATTGTGAGATGTTGTGGAGTGTGGGGAGGGATGTGGAGCAGTCATGGATATTGTTGACCCCCATGACCCAGAGGACAGAAAAATTCATAAGGCTCAGACTTTGGCACTCTCATGGGGCTATGGCTGTACCGTCGAATAAACTGTTCTAACCGTCGTTTTTGACGGACTTTTTGACTAGTACCATATAATTAGAGTGACCACTCTGATCATATTGAGTTTTCCATCATCAACGCTATAGGAGTGCAGGGTCTAGTGTCTGTGACCTATGACTCTCCAGCCATGACACCTGGAGGTCAAATGACCCGATTTTGTAACCTTCACCACCGAACATCGATGGAGGTTGGTTTCACCGGTATGTCTGTCTGTCTGTCTGTCTGTCTGTTTATGAACAGGACATCTCAAAAAGTTGTGGACGGATTCGGACGAAATTAAGTGGAGAGGTTGAGAGTCTGAAAAGGACGAAATGATTCGATTTTCGTGAAGATCCGGATCCGCATCTGGATACTAGGATTTCTAAAGTAATGCTTCACCATTGAGAGAGGACCAAAAACGATGTGGAGCATATTTCCAAACGTTATGTACGGATTCGGACGAAACTTGGTGTACAGGTTGTGTGTGTGACAAGGAAGAATTATATAAACTAGCAACGGTACCCGCCCTACGGGCTGAGCTTCAATTGGGAGGCCCAAATGAAAAGGTAAAATATCAGAAATTGAAGGCCTTTTTTATTTTAAACGATTCATATAAACATCCGTTAAATCATATCATACACAAATCATCAAAATCTAAACAGTATCTTACTATAATTCACCAAATGTCCCACAATGATCGATACACTATGATCGTGACGATCGTGATCGTGAATCGTGATCGATAATAGTGTTCACAATCGCTGTCGTATGTACTCCCGATACGTGTACCAAATTCCCGATACGTGTAACTGTACCAAATCAACAGTTAAAAGGATTTTGAGCCGATAGCTGTTACGGCCTTGGCATGATCGATGGAGACAGCGATCTGTTAGCGATCGATGGAGATGGAGATCGACGGATTTAACATCCGTTAAATCATATCACATGCAAATCATCAAAATCTAAACAGTATCTTACTATAATTCACCAAATGTCCCACAATGATCGATACACTATGATCGTGATCGTGAATCGTGATCGATAATCGTGTTCAGAATCGCTATGTCGTATGTACTCCCGATACGTGTTTCCTTCAGTTGAAATGGGTTAGAATTCTCTCATGCAAGGATTCAACCCGTGTCCTTATAAAAGGTCTTTGTCCGGGGTCACCGAGTCCGATTGAGTCCGTGCAGCGATCGGTGCAGCCGTTTGTGCGGCACCTGGGAAAACAACATCGTCACAATGAGAACAATGGACGTTATGCGAACGCGAATGTTATGCGGGATTCCAAACCTGAGAATGCTGGAGACCAAAGCTGAAATTGGGAAAAACTAAATAGCCTATTTTACTCCTGGAGATCCCAGGATTACCCACAAAATATCGTTTCGATCGGTTCAGCAGTTTTTACGGTACCTTCGAACAGACGGACAGACATTTGGTGAATTATAGTAAGATTTTGGTGAAGATCCGAATTCGGATCTGGATACTAGATTTTTTACAAATGATTCTTCACCATTGAGGGATAGGACAAAAAAAAAACGATGCAGATTGTAGAGAATCAAAAAGTTATGGACGAGATACGACAAAACTTGATGGATGAGTTGTTTAGGTGACAAGAACAAGCCAATTAGATTTGCTTCAGGTCCCAATCCAGATATTGCCTATCAGTGGATACAACACGTAAACTGCTCACCTGGAGGAGGTGTGCACCGCACCCTACCCAGTGCGTTTTCAAAATCGCGAAAAATGTTCGTGCGTTTTATGATTTTATCCTTAAATGGCACGATGATGACAATGATCATTATTATCATGATGATGATGATGACAATGATTATCAAGAATTTCAGGACAATGATCATGATTATCATGACGTCGATGATGATCATGATAATCATGATGTTGATGATAACAATGATCATGATGTTGATGATGACAATGATTATGATGTTGATGATGACAATGATCATGATGTTGACGATGACAATGATCATGATGTTGATGACGAAAATGATCATGATGTTGATGGTGACAATGATTATGATGTTGATGATGCCAATGGTCATTATGTTGATGATGACAATGATTATCAAGAATTTCATGACAATGATCATGATCATGACGTTGATGATGACAATGATCATGATGTTGATGATGACGATGATCATGATGTTGATGATGACAATGATTATCAAGAATTTGATGATGACAATAATCATTATCGTGACATTGATGATGACAATTATCATGATTATCTTAATGTTGATGATTACAAGATCATGATTATCATGACTATGATAATTATCATGATTATCATGACGTTGATGATGACAATGATCATGATGTTTATGATAATGACATGATGTTGATGATGACAATGATCATGATGTTGATGATGATGATGATCATGATGTTGATGATGACAATGATTATGACGTTGATGATGACAATGATTATGACGTTGATGATAACAATGGTCATGATGTTGATGATGACAATGATCATGATTATCAATCATTTGATGACAATGATCATGATGATCATGACGATGATGATGACAATGATCATGATGTTGATGATGACAATGATCATTATTATCTGGATGTTGATAATGACAATAATCATGATTATCATGGCGATGATAATGACAATGATCAAGATTATCATGATGTTGATTATGACAATGATCGTGACATTGTTGATGACAATGATCATGATTATCTTGATGTTGATGACAATGATCATGATTATCTGGATGTTGATGAAGACAATTATTATCTTGATGTTGATGATGAGAATGATCATGATAATCTGGATGTCAATGAAGACAATGACAATGATGTTGATGATGACAATGATTATGATGTTGATGATGACAATGATCATGATGTTGATGATGCGAATGGTCATTATGTTGATGACAATGATTATCAAGAATTTCATGACAATGATCATGATTATCATGACGTTGATGATGATCTCATATTGATGTTGATGATGAGAATGATCATGATTATCTGGATGTCGATGAAGACAATGATTATCTTGATGTTGATGACAATGATCATGATTATCATGACGTTGATAATGACAATGATCAAGATTATCATGATGTTTATGATGACAATGATCATGACATTGTTGATGACAATGATCATGATTATCTTGATGTTGATGATGATCATGATTATCTGGATGTTGATGTAGACAGTGATTATCTTGATGTTGATGATGAGAATGATCATGATTATCTTGGTGTTTATTATCATGATTATCTGGATGTTGATGAAGACAATGATCATGATATTGTTGATGACAATGATCATGATTATCATGATGTTGATGACAATGATCATGATTATCTGGATGTTGATGAAGACAATGATTATCTTGATGTTGATGACAATAATCATGATTATCTTGGTGTTTATGACAATGACAATGATCATGATTATATGGATGTTGATGATGACAATGATTATCTGGATGTGGATGTAGACAATGATTATCTTGATGTTGATGACAATGCTCATGATTATCTTGGTGTTTATGACAATGATCATGATTATATGGATGTTGATGAAGACAATGATTATCTTGATGTTGATGATGACAATGATCATGATTATCATGATGTTGATGATGACAATGATCGTGACATTGTTGATGACAATGATTGTTGATGTTAATGATAATGAGCATGATTATATGGATGTTGATGAAGACAATGATTATCTTGATGTTGATGATGAGAATGATCATGATTATCATGACGTTGATGATAATGATCATGACATTGTTGATGACAATGATCATGACATTGTTGATGACAATGATCATGATTATCTTGATGTTGATGATCATGATTATCTGGATGTTAATGAAGACAATGATTATCTTGATCTTGATGAAGACAATGATTATCTTGATGTTTATGATGAGAATGATCATGATTATCATGACGTTGATGATAATGATCATGACATTGTTGATGACAATGATAATGATTATCTTGATGTTGATGATAATGATCATGATTATCTGATGTCGATGAAGACAATGATTATCTTGATGTTGATGAAGACAATGATTATCTTGATCTTGATGACAATGATCATGATTATCTGGATGTTGATGAAGACAATGATTATCTTGATGTTGATGATGAGAATGTTCATGATTATCATGATGATGACAATGATCGTGACATTGTTGATGAAAATGATCATGATTATCTGGATGTTGATGATAATGATCATGATTATCTGGATGTTGATGAAGACAATGATTATCATGACGTTGATAATGACAATGATCCCACGGATAATTCCAAATAAAAGGCCAATTGTATCCCTTCATGTATTATATTCAATAATCCTTTCTACGTATATGTACAATGATTATATACAATACACGTCTACCATGTGCGTATGCACGCTCACCGCATCCGAGGGTACACAGCACGGTGATTGTGACACCTTACGGTGCCGCTGACGTCAGAGAGCACGTGGCAAACACCAAGCGAGGTACCGCGAGGAGTGAACCTGTAATTGGAATGTTCTTTTAATTTAGTGCTTCCGATCTCCAGAGCGTCGTGTTTTTCCAGGAAAGGCGCGGGAATGCGATCATCACGCACCGAACTAAATTTAGAGGCATCACGGACACTGATGGCCGTGGCTATTAAAAGGTAAAACGCACAACACCGTGGCATGTTTGGCGAACGCAAAAGGACCCCGATGAACGTGTCGTTTTGTATAAACAGTGACGTCACACGAGGTACTGTGACGCATATTGAACACCGGATGTTGGCCGATGGTCGCATGACAACTCGATCATGTAACGATGCAGTGCACCTGCACATCGGGACGGTGGGTCACAACGCACACTTTCGCACACACAACACACACCACAAGTTAGTTCGCAAATCAAGCCTTGAGGTGCTCACGACATAAACTATGACGATTTACCTTAATGAGCTCATTTGACGTGTGCGTGAAAGCAGGAGGGAGCGCATCATGGAGCATAACGTCCGGGCGTCCCAGTTGCGATACACAGGTGGAAGGTTCCGCTCTACCTTTATCTTGACCGGTACCGGTATTTCGGTGTCGATGGAGCTTCTCCAGCGCAGGGTTCATCATATTACTCCCAATCCGTGAATATCCCGGTCTCGATGAAAAGGTTCTTCTTCCATCGGCGCCACGATCGCGTCCACGTCGCTATGGTAACCGCCTCATGGTCACCGCTGCACGTGAGCTCCGTCCATTTGGGGCGGATTCCAGGTCGGAGCCTCATTTGGTAGTCGTGCTTTACACGTTCGTTCCGATTGCGTAATGGGCACGATCGGCATGCGAGGCGACCAGGTGGGTGCCAATGGCGGTGCCAAATCGGCCCCGATTCGCAAAGTTCGCGGCTGTTTCGAGCCCGAGGCACTCTGGCGCCAGCCGGACACACACGCAGACAGATTATATGTATATATATATGGGTGGATTCCGTAATAGCGACGGCGCAGCCATTACCTAACGGTGAGAAAATGCGCGGCTCTGGCATCCCCCGCATCCCCCGCCCCGCGATCACCGACTGGTCCGACCGGCTGCTGCACCTGTTCCTGCTTGTGATCCACGACGACCGAATACAAGGCAGGTGGGCACGGAATTCACCCAAACCACGAGCCAGACGAAGCACAAACATGCACGGATTGGGCTTGGTCTCCTAAACATGCACGGATTGGGCTTGGTCTCCTAAACATGCACGGATTGGGCAGACTCCGAAACATGCACGGATTGGGCTTGGTCTCCGAAACATGCACGGATTGGGCTTGGTCTCCTAAACATGCACGGATTGGGCTTGGTCTCCTAAACATGCACGGATTGGGCAGACTCCGAAACATGCACGGATTGGGCTTGGTCTCCTAAACATGCACGGATTGGACTTGGTCTCCTAAACATGCACGGATTGGACTTGGTCTCCTAAACATGCACGGATTGGGCAGACTCCGAAACATGCACGGATTGGGCTTGGTCTCCTAAACATGCACGGATTGGGCTTGGTCTCCTAAACATGCACGGATTGGGCAGACTCCGAAACATGCACGGATTGGGCTTGGTCTCCTAAACATGCACGGATTGGACAGGCTCCGAAACATGCACGGATTGGTCTTACACTCCTAACCATGTACGGATTGGGCTTGGTCTCCTAAACATGCACGGATTGGGCAGACTCCGAAACATGCACGGATTGGACTTACACTCCTAACCATGTACGGATTGGGCTTGGTCTCCTAAACATGCACGGATTGGACTTGGTCTCCTAAACATGCACGGATTGGGCAGACTCCGAAACATGCACGGATTGGGCTTGGTCTCCGAAACATGCACGGATTGGGCTTGGTCTCCTAAACATGCACGGATTGGGCAGACTCCGAAACATGCACGGATTGGGCTTGGTCTCCTAAACATGCACGGATTGGGCTTGGTCTCCTAAACATGCACGGATTGGGCTTGGTCTCCTAAACATGCACGGATTGGGCTTGGTCTCCTAAACATGCACGGATTGGGCTTGGTCTCCTAAACATGCACGGATTGGGCAGACTCCGAAACATGCACGGATTGGGCTTGGTCTCCTAAACATGCACGGATTGGACAGACTCCGAAACATGCACGGATTGGACTTACACTCCTAACCATGTACGGATTGGGCTTGGTCTCCTAAACATGCACGGATTGGGCAGACTCCGAAACATGCACGGATTGGACTTACACTCCTAACCATGTACGGATTGGGCTTGGTCTCCCAAACATGCACGGATTGGACAGACTCCGAAACATGCACGGATTGGGCTTGGTCTCCGAAACATGCACGGATTGGACAGACTCCGAAACATGCACGGATTGGACTTACACTCCTAACCATGTACGGATTGGACTTGGACTCCTAAACATGCACGGATTGGACTTACACTCCTAAACATGCACGGATTGGGCTTGGTCTCCTAAACATGCACGGATTGGACAGACTCCGAAACATGCACGGATTGGACTTGGACTCCTAAACATGCACGGATTGGACTTGGTCTCCTAAACATGCACGGATTGGGCAGACTCCGAAACATGCACGGATTGGGCTTGGTCTCCTAAACATGCACGGATTGGGCTTGGTCTCCTAAACATGCACGGATTGGACAGACTCCGAAACATGCACGGATTGGACTTACACTCCTAACCATGTACGGATTGGGCTTGGTCTCCTAAACATGCACGGATTGGACAGACTCCGAAACATGCACGGATTGGACTTGGACTCCTAAACATGCACGGATTGGACTTGGACTCCTAAACATGCACGGATTGGGCTTGGTCTCCTAAACATGCACGGATTGGACAGACTCCGAAACATGCACGGATTGGGCTTGGTCTCCGAAACATGCACGGATTGGGCTTGGTCTCCTAAACATGTACGGATTGGACAGACTCCGAAACATGCACGGATTGGACTTACACTCCTAACCATGTACGGATTGGACTTGGACTCCTAAACATGCACGGATTGGACTTACACTCCTAAACATGCACGGATTGGGCAGACTCCGAAACATGCACGGATTGGGCTTGGTCTCCTAAACATGCACGGATTGGACAGACTCCGAAACATGCACGGATTGGACTTACACTCCTAAACATGCACGGATTGGACTTACACTCCTAAACATGCACGGATTGGGCTTGGTCTCCTAAACATGCACGGATTGGACAGACTCCGAAACATGCACGGATTGGACTTACACTCCTAAACATGCACGGATTGGACTTGGACTCCTAAACATGCACGGATTGGACTTGGACTCCTAAACATGCACGGATTGGACAGACTCCGAAACATGCACGGATTGGACTTGCACTCCTAATCATGTACGGATTGGAATGAGTCTGCAATTGTGAACCACCTGGTGGCAGTAGCGTAGCGCGACGGGGACAACTACCGTCCTGTACCGACCGACCGATTTTAATAGAAATCTTTCATAAACATAAAAGATTTGGCTTGTTATATTACCAAGAAGAGACTGTGTTATCTCTTCTAACTTATAACTCGAGATTGTGTGTGTTACTGTGTGTATTTGTTAGTGTGTGTGTGTGTGTGTGTGTGTGTGTGTTTGTGTGTGTATATATATATATATATATATATATATATATATATATATATTGTTGCGGTTTTGAGAACCCACACAGGTAACATCATTAAAGGTTAAAGGTTGCACCCCATAGATAGGCCACATGCAACACGTAGGTCACCTTAGGACGTTAGTTATTTCATAGTATGTGTTTAGGATAAGGCCATTTCCAATAGTTGCATCTGCGTCGTGTAAAACAAATAAGAGTAGGCCCCGTTCATTTTGCTACCCACCCTCCAAATCGACCTCGTTGGGCAGCATCCATCCCGCGCCCTGATTTGGCTAATACACCTCCTTTGCCAGCAGCGTTCGCTGCCCTTGGGCTTCCGCTCGAACCAACCCAAATGCCACGAGGTAAGGCCCGAAAAGGGGGGCGGAGCGCAAGGGTGGGGGTGTGGCCAGATCAAGCAGCCATCAAGGCGGAGCCGGTAAGACCTCAACAGCCAATCAGGGCTGAGGCGACATCGCCTGAAAGGGTGTGGCTGGACATTCCAGAGGGTTCGCTGGGCGTGGCAATAAAACCCTTGGCGCAAGGCCGCAACCTCAGTTATGAGGAGGGAGAGGCGCTTGAACAGAGTTGAGTGATGAGGATGGACGCAACGGCATTGATTGTGAACAGAGTTGAGACTCGAGTTATGATGGGAGAGGCACTTGGTTCGTGTAACGAGTTATGAGAAGGGAGAGGCGCTCGTCAGTGGCAGTATCCAGTTGTGTTACGGAAGAGACGCTTGCAGAGTCAGGAGGAGAAACGCGCTGTGGGCTTGAGTTAAGAGGCGGGCGCTCGAGGATTGAGAAGGACTTGTGTGGAAAGGCGCTTTGGTAACATCATTGGGGAAGTGGCGCATGGTACATAGCAAAATCGGGAGCGCGTATAAAGGAGCCGGTACACCTATTGCGTACGCAATATAGTCGCCAGCCAACTGACCTTTCCTCGATATATAACTGTCCGCCTCGCACCTATGCCACGCGGAGAGTTGCCTGCAATCACCATCTGCATGGTACGAGTCGGGGACCGGACGAGCTGTGGACCCCTTGGACCCTCAACCCAACCATCTACATCCCCGTGTGAGTGAGCCTGAGAGTGAGTCTGAGTGTGAACGGGCCCGTGTCCAGAGATAAGTATAAGACTGTATAAGGTTGCCCTGTGTATCTGCTTCTTCCTCTTCATTGTACATTGCTCTCTTCCTCTTCTTCCTGTGTACATAACTAATAAACAAATCTGTTCTTCCTGTCTTCCCTGATTCGACCGTCTTAGTGATTTTTCCATTGGGTAAGCATGCACGATCATAACCGCTACAATCGGGTTAGTTCCTGATAACGGCCCGAATCGCGGCTCGCTTCGCTCGGCGTGTCCACTAACGCCATGGTTCGGGTGGGGTTATTTCCTTGCTTCACGGCCGGTGTTAGTACTTAGGTAATAGGACTAATTCGACCAACAACCCTATTTAACACCGACCGGAAGGAACGTGATAGCCCCGGGATCACGCCGGCCAGTAAAAGGACAAGGGCATTAATCCCCCCTTGATAAGGGGAAGGCCGACGTTGGAGATCCGTAACAATATATATATATATATATATATATATATATATATATATATGTATATATATATATATGTGTGTGTGTGTGTGTGTGTGTGTGTGTGTGTGTGTGTGTGTGTGTGTGTGTGTGTGTGTGTGTGTGTTCGTGAGTATATATGCGCGTGTGTGTGTGTTCGTATGTGTATATGCGTGTGTGTGTGTGTGTGTGTGCGTGTGTGTGTGTGTGTGTGTGTTCGTGAGTGTATATGCGCGTGTGTGTGTGTTCGTATGTGTATATGCGTGTGTGTGTGTGTGTGTGTGTGTGTGTGTGTGTGTGTGTGTGTGTGTGTGTGTGTGTGTGTGTGTGTGTGTGTGTGTGTGTGTGTGTGTGTGTGTGTGTGTGTGTGTGTGTTATAAAAGTTCGTCGCTTATTGTTCTTTATCGTGAGGTTACCGACGTGCGATAAAAAGGTGCGCTTGTTGCTCTACATTGCCCCACACCAACAGGACTCAGATGTAAATGATTTGATTAGCGCGAGCTTGTTTACCTCTGCCGGCACACAACGAAACACCCGAGAGGATGAAAACAAGATTTAACCCATTTCATCTACAATCCATTAACTCCCACGTCGCACCATCCCCCTTAAGGACCATGAAGTCCCACCCTCCCCCTCATGAACCATATACTCCCACCCTCCCCCATCATGAACCATGAATTCGCATCCTCCCCTTCTTGAACCATATACTCCCACCCTCCCCCTCTTGAACCATATACTCCCACCCTCCCCCTCTTGAACCATATACTCCCACCCTCCCCCTCTTGAACCATATACTCCCACCCTCCCCCTCTTGAACCATATACTCCCACCCTCCCCCTCTTGAACCATATACTCCCACCCTCCCCCTCTTGAACGATGTGCTCCCACCCTCCCCCTCTTGAACCATGTACTCCCACCCTCCCCCTTCATGAACCACGAACTCCCATCCTCCCCTTCTTGAACCACATACTCCCACCCTCCCCCTCTTGAACCACATACTCCCACCCTCCCCCTCTTGAACCATATACTCCCATCCTCGCCCTCTTGAACCATATACTCCCACGCTTCCCCTCTTGAACCATATACTCCCACCCTCCCCCTCTTGAACCATATACTCCCACCCTCCCCCATCATGAACCATGAATTCGCATCCTCCCCTTCTTGAACCATATACTCCCACCCTCCCCCTCTTGAACCATATACTCCCACCCTCCCCCTCTTGAACCATATACTCCCACCCTCCCCCTCTTGAACCATATACTCCCACCCTCCCCCTCTTGAACCATGTGCTCCCACCCTCCCCCTCTTGAACCATGTACTCCCACCCTCCCCCTTCATGAACCATGAACTCCCATCCTCCCCTTCTTGAACCACATACTCCCACCCTCCCCCTCTTGAACCACATACTCCCACCCTCCCCCTCTTGAACCATATACTCCCATCCTCCCCCTCTTGAACCATATACTCCCACCCTTCCCCTCTTGAACCATATACTCCCACCCTCCCCCTCTTGAACTATATACTCCCACCCTCCCCCTTCATGAACCATGAACTTCCATCCTCCCCTTCTTGAACCACATACTCCCACCCTCCCCCTCTTGAACCGTATGCTCCCACCTCCCCCTCTTGAACCATATACTCCCACCCTCCCCCTCTTGAACCATTGACTCCCACCCTCCCCTTCATGAACCATATACTCCCAGCCTCCCCCTTCATGAACCATGACTCCCACCCTCCCTCCTCTTGAACAATGAACTCCCACCCTCCCCTTCATGAACCATGAACTCCCACCCTCCCCTTCATGAACCATGAACTCCCACCCTCCCCCTCTTGAACCATATACTCCCACCCTCCCCCTCTTGAACCATATACTCCCACCCTCCTCCTCTTGAAACATATACTCCCACCCTCCCCCTCTTGACCCATATACTCCCACCCTCCCCGTCATGAACCATATACTCCCACCCTCCTCCTCTTGAACCATGAACTCCCATCCTCCCCCTCTTGAACCATATACTCCCACCCTACCCCTCTTGAACCATATACTCCCACCCTCCCCCTCTTGAACCATGTACTCCCACCCTCCCCCTCTTGAACCATATACTCCCACCCTCCCCCTCTTGAACCATATACTCCCACCCTCCCCCTCTTGAACCATGTACTCCCACCCTCCCCCTCTTGAACCATATACTTCCACCCTCCCCCTCTTGAACCATGTACTCCCACCCTCCCCTCTTGAACCATATACTTCCACCCTCCCCCTCTTGAACCATATACTTCCACCCTCCCCCTCTTGAACCATGTACTCCCACCCTCCCCCCTCTTGAACCATATACTCCCACCCTCCTCCTCTTGAAACATATACTCCCACCCTCCCCCTCTTGAACCATGTACTCCCACCCTCCTCCTCTTGAAACATATACTCCCACCCTCCCCCTCTTGAACCATGTACTCCCACCCTCCTCCTCCTCTTGAACCATATACTCCCACCCTCCTCCTCTTGAACCATGAACTCCCACCCTCCCCCCTCTTGAACCATGTACTCCCACCCACCCCCTCATGAACCATGTACTCCCACCCTCCTCCTCCTCCTCCTCTTGAACCATATACTCCCACCCTCCTCCTCTTGAACCACCAACTCCCACCCTCCTCCTCTTGAACCATGAACTCCCACCCTCCCCCTTCATGAACCATGAACTCCCACCCTCCCCCTTTTGAACCATGAATTCCCACCCTCCTCCTCATGAACCATGAACTCCCACCATCCCACCTCTTGAACCATGAACTCTCACCCTCCCCCTCTTGAACCATGAACTCCCACCCTCCCCTTCATGAACCATGAACTCACACCCTCCCCTTCATGAACTCCCACCCTCCCCCTTTTGAACCATATACTCCCACCCTCCCCCTTCATGAACCATGGACTCCCACCCTCCACCTTTTGAACCATATACTCCCACCCTCCCCCTCTTGAATCATATACTCCCACCCCCCCCTCTTGACCCATATACTCCCACCCTCCCCGTCATGAACCATATACTCCCACCCTCCCCCTCATGAACCATATACTCCCACCCTCCCCCCTCTTGAACCATGAACTCCCACCCTCCCCCTCTTGAACCATGAATTCCCACCCTCCTCCTCATGAACCATGAACTCCCACCATCCCACCTCTTGAACCATGAACTCTCACCCTCCCCATCTTGAACCATGAACTCCCACCCTCCCCCTCTTGAACCATGTACTCCCACCCTCCCCCTCATGAACCATATACTCCCACCCTCCTCCTCTTGAACCATATACTCCCACCCTCCTCCTCCTCTTGAACCATATACTCCCACCCTCCTCCTCTTGAACCATGAACTCCCACCCTCCCCCTCTTGAACCATGTACTCCCACCCTCCCCCTCATGAACCATATACTCCCACCCTCCTCCTCTTGAACCATATACTCCCACCCTCCCCCTCTTGAACCATGAACTCCCACCCTCCTCCTCATGAACCATGAACTCCCATCCCCCCCCCTTCATGAACCATGAACTCCCACCCTCCTCCTCATGAACCATGAACTCCCACCATCCCTCCTCTTGAACCATGAACTCCCACCATCCCCCTTCATGAACCATGAACTCCCACCCTCCTCCTCATGAACCATGAACTCCCACCATCCCCCCTCTTGAACCATGAACTCCCACCCGCCCCCTCTTGAACCATGAACTCCCACCCGCCCCCTCTTGAACCATGAACTCCCACCCCCCTCCTCATGAACCATGAACTCCCACTCTCCTCCTCTTGAACCATGAACTCACACTCTCCCCCTTCATGAACCATGAACTCCCACTCTCCTCCTCTTGAACCATGAACTCCCACCCTCCCCCTTCATGAACCATGAACTCCCACTCTCCTCCTCTTGAACCATGAACTCCCACCCTCCCCCTTCATGAACCATGAACTCCCACCCTCCCCTTCATGAACCATATACTCCCACCCTCCCCCTTCATGAACCCCCACCCTCCCCCTCTTGAACCATATACTCCCACCCTCCTCCTCTTGAACAATGAACTCCCACCCTCCCCTTCATGAACCATGAACTCCCACCCTCCCCTTCATGAACCATAAACTCCCACCCTCCCCTTCATGAACCATATACTCCCACCCTCCCCCTTCATGAACCATGAACTCCCACCCTCCCCCTCTTGAACCATATACTCCCACCCTCCTCCTCTTGAACCATATACTCCCACCCTCCCCCTCTTGAACCATATACTCCCACCCTCCCCCTCTTGAAACATATACTCCCACCCTCCCCCTCTTGACCCATGTACTCCCACCCTCCCACTCTTGACCCATATACTCCCACCCTCCCACTCTTGACCCATATACTCCCACCCTCCCCCTCATGAACCATATACTCCCACCCTCCCTGTCATGAACCATATACTCCCATCCTCCCCCCACCATGAACCATATACTCCCAACCTCCTCCTCTTGAACCATGAACTCCCACCCTCCCCCCTCTTGAACCATGAACTCCCACCCTCTGGCTTCACGAACCATGAACTCCCACCCTCCCCCTCTTGAACCATGAACTCCCACCCTCCCCCTCTTGAACCATGAACTCCCACCCTCCTCCTCATGAACCATGAACTCCCACCCTCACCCTCTTGAACCATATACTCCCACCCTCCCCCCTCTTGAACCATGCACTCCCACCCTCCCCCTCTTGAACCATATACTCCCACCCCCCCTCATGAACCATATACTCCCACCCTCCTCCTCTTGAACCATATACTCCCACCCTCCTCCTCTTGAACCATGAACTCCCACCCTCCCCCCTCTTGAACCATGAACTCCCACCATCCCTCCTCTTGAACAATGAACTCCCACCCTCCCCTTCATGAACCATGAACTCCCACCCTCCCCTTCATGAACCATGAACTCCCACCCTCCCCCTCTTGAACCATATACTCCCATCCTCCCCCTTCATGAACCATGAACTCCCACCCTCCTCCTCATGAACCATAAACTCCCATCCTCCCCCTTCATGAACCATGAACTCCCACCCTCCTCCTCATGAACCATGAACTCCCACCTCTCCCCCTCTTGAACCATGAACTCACATCCTCTCCCTTCATGAACCATGAACTTGCACCCTCCTCCTCATGAACCATGAACTCCCACCATCCCCCCTCTTGAACCATGAACTCCCACCCTCTCCCTCTTGAACCATGAACTCCCAGTCTCCCCTCATGAACTCCCACCCTCCCCTCATGAACCATGTACTCCCACCCTCCTCCTCATGAATCCCCACCCTCCCTTCATGAACCATGTACTCCCAGTCTCCTCCTCATGAACCATGTACTCCCACCCTCCCCTCATGAACCATGTACTCCCACCCTCCCCTCATGAAACATGAACTCCCAGTCTCCCCCTCTCATGAACTCCCATCTTCAGCTCCCCCTCACCATGAGCTCCCTTTCCAATCCACCATGCACCTTCCTCTCACTACTCCGCCATGAGACCCCCCCCCCCCCACACTCATGAACCACAAATTCCAACCACTATCCCCCCCCTGCCCCTCCCGTTCACTTACCCAACCAATCCCACCAGACATTCCCCCTCTTCACTCCTCCTACCAAATCCCCCTCTTCCCTCCTACCTAATGTCCCCTGATTATATTTGTTCTGACACTGAGTCTGTACCAACCCCCACTCTCCACTCAGACTGCGACACCCCACACCCATCCCCATCCCCATCCCCACTCCCATCCCTCACCAATCCTCCAGCCAACTCACCACTCCCCCCACAACCCATCCTCCAATCTTCCGCAAAACACCCCCACCCTTAACTACTCCTGCCAAGCATCCCCATCCGCCACCCTCCATTTTAACCCGTCCCTTCGCCTTCCTCATAAAGCCAACACCCCCATCCTCACTCACTTCTCACCTCGCGCTCCATCCATCCACCCCCACTCGTCCTTTCTAAGCCTAACCCTCCCGAATGGAGTCCGCTCGCAGCACGAGAGCCGTGCGGGAGCACATTCTCCTCCTGTGACCTGACGGAGCTAAAGCTTCCTCCCCGCGTTTGTTAAACGGGACCCTTAATCCGAACGAGGCCGATACACGTCGCTTCAGTCGCAGCGCGGGAGGGGCGGGGACAAGGCGGCGAGGCCACGCCTTCCCGCTCCCTCATTGGCTCATCGATCGCGTGGGTGGAGCCGGAGGGGAGACAAGGGGGCTGGGCCCGGGTGAGCCTGACTCAGCGATCGATGTGGTAAACAACTGGCGGCGGGTTTATTTATATATTTTATCGGGTTGTTTTTCGTGCCTTGTTTGTTTGTTTGTGTGTTACAGAGACCGATGTCCGTGCGGGATCAAAGGCACACTACGTAATTTATAAACGCACGTTGTGGGACCTCGAGTCTGTGATGAGAATGATTGCTGCGAAGCGGCCAGGTGAAACATGACAGAAGAAACATGACAGGTGAAACATGACAGGTGAAACATGACGGAGGTTTCGCGCAGGGCATGATGGGAAATTCCTGCTCGTCTGTTGTTTGTGAGAGCGAGGATTAAACGCTGAGGGAGGGGGAGGGGGGATAATGGGGCTCGACCCCCGGGATTGTCACAACGTTCACTTCTCACCCAAGGTGACCATTTCCTCAAAGTCTCATCGAGATGGAACCACGTGATGTCCGTCACACGCAGGTGAAATATCCGTTCATGGCTTGAACGCACCTTTTGCTGTGCACGTGTTCGCGACATCATGGGAGACAAAGACCATTTGTGTTTGTTCACGATCCCAAGGGCCCGAACAACCTGTTTTTCCCACAATGCCCTGCTCCTCGTTTCATAAACTGGATCCATCACCTGATGTTCACCAACACCACTCGCCCTGGTCGACCCTCTCAAATTGTCCGTCCCGCTATGGGGGGGTTCGACCTGTCCTATTGGGGGGTTCGACCTGTCCTATTGGGGGGTTCGACCTGTCCTTTTGGGGGGTTCGACCTGTCCTATTGGGGGGTTCGACCTGTCCTATTGGGGGGTTCGACCTGTCCTATTGGGGGGTTCGACCTGTCCTATTGGGGGGTTCGACCTGTCCTATTGGGGGGTTCGACCTGTCCTATTGGGGGGTTCGACCTGTCCTATTTGGGGGTTCGACCTGCCGAGGCCATTCGGATGGCGAGTATATTATTAACCCATGGTGTTTACCTCCAACGTGTCTCTTGCCCTCCATCCTAGACGACTCTCCCTCCCACCACCCCACACCTGGATCCTGACCTACAGAGATCTCGTTAAGGATAACCAATGAAGGCCCCCACCGCGCAGCACGCACAGCACGAACGCACGAACTGCGCGATAAACAAGCAAACGCGCTGCAAGTAAATAAATAAATGAAGCGCCGCCGTCGTTGGTTCGTGCGGGCGTGGTTTGGGCAAGGAGAATACGCCGGGCGACAGCCACGCCCACCGGCAATCCCCGCATCTTCCTCCTCCTCCTCCTCCGCTCGGCCCCTCCCTCTCCCACGGTACCGTCCGTGCCTCTCTACGTCACATGTTGTTTTGCTCTGGCGCGCGCGCGACCTCAACGCAGTGTGTGTGTGCGCGTGCGGATTGTTTTATTTATTTTATTTCCCCCTTTTCCTCGTGTGTCCCGTCTCGCGCGCTCCTCTCTCCCAACGTCTCCTCCTCAGCTCGCGAGATTCCCGCGTAAAGACGCCGACCCAAACCCGCCCCCTCCAACCTTTCTCCACCGAGCGAGGGGCTCCGTGTCCGGCGGACACGAGGACACGGGCACACGGAGAGCAAGGCGCGCGACTGTTTACCTGCTCAGGTGAACGAGGATCCGTGAGTGGCAGTTGGACTTGGAGTCGAGCCGTCACCCCGGGGTCACCGATCGCGTCCTCCTCGATAGACGACCCGGAGGAGCACCGATCAGGGTGAGGAGAGGCCGTCCGTGTAGCCGGCGGTGGGAGGGAGGGCATGGCGAGCCCGGGTGACGCTTCGGCGGCGGCGGCGGCCGGAGAGGTCATCAAGCACGGCTACCTGCGCAAGCAGAAGACCACCCACAAACGCTTCTTCGTCCTCCGAGGTCCCGACGAGCAGAGCCCCGCGGGCCGACTCGAGTATTACGAGAGCGAACGCAAGTGGAAGCACAAGTCCTTGGCGAAGCGCGCCATCGGCCTGAACGCGTGCTTCAACATCGGCAAACGACAGGACGCCCGCAACAGGTACCTCATAGCCCTGTACACCAAGGACGAGTACTTCGCCATGGCGGCGGAGAGCGAGAGCGAGCAGGACGCGTGGTTCCGTGCTCTGACGGACCTGAAAAGTTGCTCCAACCTCCTGCAGCAGCAACCGCAGCCCCAGCAGCAGCAGCAGCAGCAGATCACCGATGACCTGGACGACAACTACGGACTCCTGGCGCCGGGTCCGGCCTACAAAGAGGTCTGGCAGGTGAACCTGAAGCCACGTGGTCTCGGACAGTCGCGGAACATGTTTGGTGTGTACCGACTGTGTCTGTCCAGCCGGCGTCTGGGCTTCGTGAAGCTCAACTCGGACAGCCCCGACGTTAACCTGCAGCTCATGAACATTCGTCGTTGTGGTCACTCTGACAACTTCTTCTTCATCGAGGTGGGCCGTTCTGCCGTCACCGGTCCTGGAGAGTTCTGGATGCAGGTGGAGGACTCCGTGGTGGCGCAGAATATGCACGAAACCATCCTGGAGGCCATGAAGGCCATGAGCGAGTTCCCAGATTTCCGGCCACGGAGCAAGAGCCATTCCTCCAGCAGCTCGAATCCCATATCTGTGCCACCTCGGCGACACCTGAACAGCCTTCCTCCGAGCCAGACTGGCCTGGCCCGGCGCTCGCGCACCGACAGCGTCTCCACGTCCTCACCTGTGGTCAGGGGCTTGTACCCGAGCGGTGCCTTTCGCATGCGTACCGCGAGCGAAGGTGAGCGCTGCTCGTCCGCGTCACGTCCAGGCTCGTTGGCAGGTAGCCCCGTGGCCGGAGGCAGCCCGAGCCCCGCCAACGGCATCGGGACCAAAGCCTTCCAGCCTCGGGCCCTGGCCCCCGGTGGCCGGGCACCCCGTCTCCAGCCTTACCCGGGTCGTCCTGGCTCCGTCCCGGCGTCCCAGTCGCCCTCGTCTACGACCAGCCCCGTGAGTCTGTCCGGCTCGAGCTCCGGCCACGGATCCACCACGGACGCCCTCTACGCTCGGCCGTCCAGCACCTCTGTGTCCGGCTCGCCGAGCGACGGCGGATTTATTTCTTCAGACGAGTATGGGTCGAGCCCCGGCGATTTGGGCCAGCGGTCTTTGGTCTCGCTTCACCACCACCACCACCAGCAGCAGCAACACACCCAACGAAGTGCCACTCCGGAGTCATTTGTGAGTCGCACGCCACCCATCCCCGAAGAGCACGGTGAGACGGGCGCTTACATCTGCATGGCGACGGCTCGGTCCACGAACACCACGGGTCACCACAGATCCCATTCTCGCAGCATGCCCGCTGAGCGTCAAGCCACCGAGTTGGAAGTGGAAAAGAACGACCTTCGGAAGCGCACCTACTCGGCCGGCAATTCCATGTCTGCGTTGTTGGCTCACAAGACCCCCGCCGGCTTGCTGGAGGACTACACGCCCATGAGCACAGGTGCCTATGGAGGTGTTTTACGAATGCAAGCTCCATACACACCAAAATCTCAAAGCAATGGAAGCTACCAACAGGACTACAATGACATTGGCTCGGTAATCTCACCTTTACCAGGTGCAAAGGTTATTGATGATGGTTATATGCCCATGTCACCTGGCGTAGCTGCGTTGCCACCCAAAAGTGAGAACGGTCTTTCGACTGATGTTGCCGGTAGCAGCAACGACGACTATGTGCCCATGAGCCCCAAAAGCGTGTCTGCCCCGCAGCAGATAGTCAACCCTCGCTGGAGACCACAGGCAGACTCAAACGGCTACATGGTGATGTCCCCGTGCGGTAACAACGACAGCTGCTCACCAGTCGAGTGCAGCCCGTACGTGAAGATGTGGGCTTGCTCCAAACTGTCTGTGGGTAGCACAGATGGGAAGGTGGACGTGCCGTGCGAGTACATGAACATGTCTCCGGGTCTTACTGCAGGAACACCGCCTGACTACTTTTTCACTACGAGCACCAGCGACACTCCTAAAACCAGCTATTACTACTACTCGCTGCCAAGGTCTTTCAAGCCCGGTGTCCAAAAGCCTTTGGATGGATCCCGCCGCGTGCAAAATGGTCTTGGGAACCACCAGCTCTTCGCCGACGATAAATCTTCATCAACGAGCAGTGACAGTTTAGGCCAAGATTCTGAACCGGTGGCTTGCCAGGGAGCGGGTAGTCCAAAAAAGACGGAAGCTCATCACGGGCCACGTGGTCAGGCAGTGCGACCCACCTGTTTATCCTTGGGTTCGATGCCCCTGGCCAGCGAGTGTCCTCCAGAGCCGACGGAGCCAGTTAGTCCTGGCGAGTATGTAAACATCGACTTCAAGGCAAGAAGTGAGCCAGAGGTCACGCCCGTCTTTGACATCCACAGCCACCACGTAAGTCCATCTCAGATGGCGGAGTACATCCATGCGGCAAGCTGGTCAGAAAGTGCTGCCAAGTGTTCACCGCTTTCCTCGACATCGTCGTTGGTCACACCAAGATGCGCACACACCCCAAGTGATGAGAGTAATAGTAACCTCAATTATGCCAATCTTCATCTGGGTTCAATGTGCAGTGCATCTGATAAGGAGGGAGCATACGCAGACATGGACTGTGTGGCTGTTTCGGCCTCGGATCGCTCGGAATCCGACAGTAACAAGGTCATGAGTAGCCCTGCAGTGATGCGAGATCGCCTGTCGCTACTGGACACTAGACCGGGCTCTCGACCGAGCCTCCCAAATCCCGATCAGGGCGCTAAAGTCATTCGAGCCGATGCACAAGGACGAAGGCGGCACAGCTCGGAGACCTTTGCGTCCACATCTGGCGGGTCTAGCGGCGTCGTGGCAGCACCCTCCACTGCGACCTCGCCATCGCTCTCAAACGATGTTAAGAGGTTGAGTTCCAACTCTTTTGAGAGCGTGTGCATGCGAGACGGTGAAACACTGAACTCGGCGCATGGGTCCACCGGACTGGCGGGGCTTACGGCGACCATTGGCCGAGAACCATGGTCCATGTCTCGCGAGACGTCCGCTGGCTATGCGAATGGCCTGAACTACATCGCCCTCGAGCTCGAAGACGGCCTGGAACCTCTGACCGTGGGACGCGGAGGGAAGACTGCCGTGCCCGGTGTGGATTTGTACGCCAGCATTTCCTTCTCCGACGGTGGGAGACCTGCACCACCTTTGGCATGATGCGGTAAGGATCGCACTTCACACTTTATGCACCTGCTTGCTTGACTTGTTTGTGTCAGGTACAACTTGACTTGTCGCCTTGTTCTGCTCTGCAAGATCATTTTGGCGCGCTGCCAGTACTAGACCAACATTTTAACTGATGCCCATTGGTCTTTGTTGTTCCGTTTGCATTGTCTGGCTTGTTGTGATGTTCAGTTTGCCACCGTGTCGTGCCAGTGCACATTGACTTGGCAGAGCCATGTCTAAACGTGTTTATCCCCTCTACTCAAACCGTTGTTGGTCAGCATTTTCTAGATGGTCATTAGATGTGGAGGCTGACAGGATGGCCGACAGGTACACACGCACTCCTGTCCACATTGTCTAGCCTCGGTTTGAATCCTGTCTCGGCCATAAACTGTCATGCCAGTGTTTCACAGGTCGGGTCATTCATCAAGTGCCGTCTCTGGGATGGGTCTCTAGGATGGGTCTCTGGGATGGACGTTAAAGATCCCACAGTGTCCTTCGCGAAGAGTAGGCGGCCTACCGCCGGCACCATGGCCAAATTCCCAATTCCTGCCCGAACTAATGTTGGGAGAAGGATGGCAAACCGCCCAGCATGACCACTGGCCAAGAAACCGCTTTGGCAGAACCAAAGCTTTGCAACTGGTCAGTCATTATACGTGCGGATCGCTCAGTGAGGTTTTATCCTCTGATCTGTTGGAGATCGGGTCCACAATTACCCAGACGTCTTGCGGCTTCCAGCATGAGCTCAATTTTGGCCGGGGCTTATGCCGGTGAAAAATGAGAGGCACTTATGACCACCTTCACCGCCAACCTCCATGGCCACGCATCTCATGATGTGACCATTCTTTGTCATTTGGTGAAATACTGTGACTCAACTTTGATTGTTTTTCCCTTGTTTTTCTTTTGGCCGCTTCTTCGCGGCTGGTGCATCCCACGGAAGCTCGGACTTGCAGGGGAACGCTGCCCCATGTCCTTTGTGACGCAGCTGCTCAAACTGCCCCGTTGCTTGGCACAACCATTGGCCAAGCGGCTTGCTTTGGAAGGGCTCATGAGCTGACGTCTGCGCCTGTAATTGCTTTTTGTATGCATGCTCATCATGCCAGCCAAGATTCCTTGGCTCCAGGTACGAGTGTTTTGCACAGTGAAGCGGTGACGGAATGAGACTCGGGCAGCAGTTGCTGTTGCCGCCGCCTGCAGTTGCGTGGCATCCTTTTGAGCAGCTACGGTTGTTCCTTGTTCCTTTGAAGCTGAAAAACCTTGTTTGCAAACAGTCTTTAGCCACCGTCCAGCCCTTCTGGAATGGCCGGAGACCGTTGGGTACCCAATTTTGCCATCTGGCAAGCTGCTAACGTGTGGCTTCATTGAACCTCAATATACTGCAGCAATTAATATAAACACAGCTTCAGCACTGTTAATTTCATTGCGCAGGAATGATTCTATTTTTTGCCTGGTTGGCCTGTGGGGCGTATCGTATCAAATGAACCGTCCGCCGTGCCAAGTGCTTGGTGGCACCACCACTTTGGCAACCCCATGGCGGAGGGATGGGCAATGGCCTTTAAGTGGGTATACACTGTATACGGTTCTCCATCATGGGTTATTACATGTCGGTGGTCTTCATATCTGTTACATTCTGAGTGGGCAGGCGTGCTGGAAAAGTGCTAAGGGTTGGGGATGGCACATGGGTGGTGGCACTTCAAGCTTCCATCGCTCTGCAACTCGCTTGGTGAACAAGTCACAATTTGCACTAATGATATCGTATGGACATAAAGGAAACTGGCGTGTCTGTGATGTATTGCAAAATGCTCTGTCTGCCAATTGGCTGATGATTGCTTATGAATAGAGAGCGTCCAGATACTGTCAGAAATTACTATTGCGATGTCGGAAGGAGGGACTGCTCTGACTTGTGCAGTTGCCATTCAAAGCTGAAATCTCTTTCTCATTAGCATCCTTATTATTTGTGTAATTTGCAGTGCAATCGGGATCTCGTATGCTGGATACACGATGACACATTTGGGATGTTAGCGGAACTGCAAAACCAACCCACAGGTGCCATGAGGTGTGATGCCATGAAGTTTGGTGCCATGAGGTGTGACGCCATGAGGTGTGGTGCCATGAGGTGTGGTGCCATGAAGTGTGGTGCCATGAAGTGTGGTGCCATGAGGTGTGGTGCCATGAGGTGTGGTGCCATGAGGTGTGGTGCCATGAGGTGTGGTGCCATGACGTGTGGTGCCATGACGTGTGGTGCCATGAGGTGTGGTGCCATGAGGTGTGGTGCCATGAAGTGTGGTGCCATGAAGTGTGGTGCCATGAAGTGTGGTGCCATGAAGTGTGGTGCCATGAAGTGTGGTGCCATGAAGTGTGGTGCCACGAAGTGTGGTGCTTGCAGTGTAGCCAGTTGTTATTTATTTATTTTACAGAATTTAAGGCTTGTAGTGGATCTGCCACACACACACATCTCACACACATGAACATATAGATGAACAAGTAAAGATACATTCAAAGTACACCGCCCCCATGCCAAATAATTAAATATCCTACAGCGCGGCATTGCCGGGGCACCTCTGGCACCCGGCAATACCACAGTGCAGCTCATCGAGAGTGCATTGGGAGGGAGTGGTGCACAATAATTGATTGATTAATTGCATAATTAAAATCAATAAAAGATTATCATAAAATATTTTCTTAATCAATTGGCTAATAGCATAACTGAACCACTAGTGCTTCATCCGAAGATGTATCTTTTAAAAATTTAATTAAATAAGTCACTAATAAAAAAAGTAAATAATTAATTGATTAATCAATAAATAATTAATCGATTAAATGATTAATCAATAAATCAAAAATATCCTTTACAGCCACATCACTTGGTCACTGTCATGTCCAAATATCAGCTTCCGAGCTCAAAAGGTGCCTGAGTTATTTCCCAGATGAGAAATAAAATAAATAAATAATTAATAATGAAAATAAATAAATAATAGTCATAAAAAATGAAGTAATTAATCAATTTGCTAATAAAACACATAAACCACCACCATTTCATCAGAATCTGTAAGTTAAAAAAAAAACAAATCGTCATTAATCAAATAATTAATCGATTAATTGATGAATCAATAAATCAAAAATAGCCTTTGCAGCCAAATCGCTTGGTCATTGGCATGTCCAAATATCAGCTTCCTAACTCAAAAGGTGTCTGAGATAATGGTCAGAAGAGAAAGGAAATGTATAAGTACTTAATTAATTGCTAATAATTAAATAACTCCTCAATTAATTGATTATTCAAAAAACAAAAAATACCGTTTTTGACAAAGGACTTGCTCACTATTGTGCCGAAATTTCAGCTTCCTCGCTCAAAGGATGGCTGAGATATCGCCCGGACAAACAAACAAGGAAGAAAGAAAACAAGTACAAATACATTCAAAGTACACCGCCCCATGCCAAATAATTAAATATGCTGCAGCGCGGCATTGCCGGGGTGCCTCCGGCACCCGGCAATACTGCAGTGCAGCTCATTGAGGCTGCATTGGGAGGGAGAGGTGTGCACTCATTGATTGATTAATTGTATAATTAAAATCAATAAAAGATTATCACAAAATATTTTCATAATCAATTGGCTAATCGCATAACTAAACCACTAGTGCTTCATCCGAAGATGTATCTCTTAGAAATTTAATTAAATAAGACATTTATAAAAAATTAAATAATTAATTGATTACTCAATAAATAATTAATCGATTAATCAATAAATAATTAATAGATGAAATGATTAATCAATAAATCAAAAATATCCTTGATACCCACATCACTTGGTCACTCATGTCCAAATATTAGCTTCCCAGCTCAAAAGGTGCCTGAGATATTGGCCAAATGAGAAAGAAAATAAAAAAATGATTAATAATGAAAATAAATAAATAATAATCATAAAAAAATTAAATTATTAATCAATTTGGTCAGAGAACACATAAACTACCACTATTTCATGAGAATCTGTAACTTAAAAAAAAATTTTTTTTTTGTCATTAATCGAATAATTAAATAATTTATCGATTCATTGATTAATTAATAAATCAAAAATAGCCTTTGCAGGAAAATCACCTGGTCATTGGAATGTCTAAATATCAGCTTCCTAACTCAAAAGGTGCCTGAGTTAATGGTCAGAAGAGAAAGGAAATTTGATTAATTAAATAAGTACTTAATTAATCGCTAATAATTAAATAACTCCTCAATTTATTGATTAATCAAAAAACAAAAAAATAGCGTTTTTGACAAAGGACCTGCTCACTATTGTGCCGAAATTTCAGCTTCCTAGCTCAAAGGATGGCTGAGATATCGCCCGGACAAACAAACAAACAAGAAAGAAAGAAAGAACGAAAACAAACAAACAAACAAACAACCAGAGTGAAAACTGAGTACTCTCTTTCAGCGTGCGTCACTGCCGAGCCCCCTTCGGTGCCCAGCAATGACGATTTGCAATGCCTGGAGATGGCATAGGAAAGGAGCGGTGTACAACAAGAAAACAAACAAGTACAGATACATTCAAAGTACACCGCCCCCATGCCAAATAATTAAATATCCTACAGCGCGGCATTGCCGGGGTGCCTCAGGCGCCCGGCAATACCGCATTACAGCTCATTGAGGCTGCTTTGGGAGGGAGAGGTGCACGCTAATTCATTGATTAATTGTATAATTAAAATCAATAAAAGATTATCACAAATTATTTTCTTAATCAATTGGCTAAGAGCATAACTAAACCACTCGTGCTTCATCCGAAGATGTATCTTTTAGAAATTTTGTTACATAAGTCATTAATAAAAAATTAAATAAGTAATTGATTCACCAATAAATAATGAATCGATTAAATGATTAATCAATAAATCAAAAATATCCTTGATAGCCACATCACTTGGTCACTGTCATGTCCAAATATTAGCTTCCAAGCTCAAAAGGTGCCTGAGATATTGGCCAAATGAGAAAGAAAATAAATAAATGATTAATAATGAAAATAAATAAATAATAATCATTAAAAAATTAAATTATTAATCAATTCGGTCACAGAACACATAAACCACCACCATTTCATCAGAATCTGTAACTTAAAAAAAAAATTTTTTTTAGTCATTACTCGAATAATTAAATAATTAATCGATTAATTGATTAATTAATAAATCAAAAATAGCCTTTGCAGCCAAATCACCTGGTCATTGGCATGTCCAAATATCAGCTTCCTAACTCAAAAGGTGCCTGAGTTAATGGTCAGAAGAGAAAGGAAATTTGATTTTTTTTTTTTTTTTTTTTTTTTTCTATACTGAATCGAGGCTCGTGAAAGAGCTGACAACCGCGAGGGAAAGACAAAGACAGTACATGGGGACCGCGAGGGAAAGACAGTACATGGGGACCGCGAGGGAAAGACAAAAACAGCACATGGGGACCGCGAGGGAAAGACAAAGACAGCACATAGGGACCGCGAGGGAAAGACAAAGACAGTACATGGGGACCGCGAGGGAAAGACAAAAACAGCACATGGGGACCGCGAGGGATTAATTAAATTAATTAATTAAATAAGTACTTAATTAATCGCTAATAATTAAATAACTCCTCAATTTATTGATTAATCAAAAAACAAAAAAATACCGTTTTTGACAAAGGACTTGCTCACTACTGTGCCGAAATTTCAGCTTCCTTGCTCAAAGGATGGCTGAGATATCGCCCGGACAACCAAGAAACAAACAAACAAACAAGTACACATACATTCAAAGTACACCGCCCCATGCCAAATAATTAAATATGCTGCAGCGCGGCATTGCCGGGGCACCTCCGGCGCCCGGCAATACCGCAGTGCAGCTCATTGGGGCTGCATTGGGAGGGAGAGGTGTACACTAATTGATTGATTAATTGTATAATTAAAATCAATAAAAGATTATCACAAAATATTTTCATAATCAATTGGCTAATCGCATAAATAAACCACTAGTGCTTCATCTGAAGATGTATCTTTTAGAAATTTAATTAAATAAGTCATTTATTAAAAATTAAAAAATTAATTGATTACTCAATAAATAATTAATCGATTAATCAATAAATAATTAATAGATGAAATGATTAATCAATAAATCAAAAATATCCTTGATAGCCACATCACTTGGTCACTCATGTCCAAATATTAGCTTCCCAGCTCAAAAGGTGCCTGAGATATTGGCCAAATGAGAAAGAAAATAAATAAATGATTAATAATGAAAATAAATAAATAATAATCATAAAAAAATTAAATTATTAATCAATTTGGTCAGAGAACACATAAACTACCACTATTTCATCAGAATCTGTAACTTAAAAAAAATAAAATTTTTTTGTCATTAATCAAATAATTAAATAATTAATCCATTAATTGATTAATTAATAAATCAAAAATATCCTTTGCAGCCAAATCACCTGGTCATTGGCATGTCCAAATATCAGCTTCCTAACTCAAAAGGTGCCTGAGTTAATGGTCAGAAGAGAAAGGAAATTTGATTAATTAAATAAGTACTTAATTAATCGCTAATAATTAAATAACTCCTCAATTTATTGATTAATCAAAAAACAAAAAATACCGTTTTTGACAAAGCACTTTCTCACTATTGTGCCAAAATTTCAGCTTCCTAGCTCAAAGGATGGCTGAGATATCGCCCGGACAACCAAGAAAGAAAACAAACAAGTACACATACATTCAAAGTACACCGCCCCATGCCAAATAATTAAATATGCTGCAGCGCGGCATTGCCGGGGCGCCTCCGGCGCCCGGCAATACCGCAGTGCAGCTCATTGAGGCTGCATTGGGAGGGAGAGGTGTACACTAATTGATTGATTAATTGTATAATTAAAATCAATAAAGGATTATCACAAAATATTTTCATAATCAATTGGCTAATCGCATAACTAAACCAGTAGTGCTTCATCCGAAGATGTATCTTTTAGAAATTTAATTAAATAAGTCATTTATAAAAAATTAAATAATTAATTGATTACTCAATAAATAATTAATCGATTAATCAATAAATACTTAATAGATGAAATGATTAATCAATAAATCAAAAATATCCTTGATAGCCACATCACTTGGTCACTCATGTCCAAATATTAGCTTCCCAGCTCAAAAGGTGCCTGAGATATTGGCCAAATGAGAAAGAAAATAAATAAATGATTAATAATGAAAATAAATAAATAATAATCATAAAAAAATTAAATTATTAATCAATTTGGTCAGAGAACACATAAACTACCACTATTTCATCAGAATCTGTAACTTAAAAAAAAAAATTTTTTTTGTCATTAATCGAATAATTAAATAATTAATCGATTAATTGATTAATTAATAAATCAAAAATATCCTTTGCAGCCAAATCACCTGGTCATTGGCATGTCCAAATATCAGCTTCCTAACTCAAAAGGTGCCTGAGTTAATAATGGTCAGAAGAGAAATGAAATTTAATTAATTAAATAAGTACTTAATTAAACGCTAATAATTAAATAACTCCTCAATTAATTGATTATTCAAAAAACAAAAAATACCGTATTTGACAAAGGACTTGCTCACTACTGTGCCGAAATTTCAGCTTCCTAGCTCAAAGGATGGCTGAGATATCGCCCGGACAACCAAGAAAGAAAACAAACAAACAACCAGAGTGAAAACTGAGTACTCTCTTTCAGCGTGCGTCACTGCCGAGCCCCCTTTGGTGCCCGGCAATGACGATTTGCAATGCCTGGAGATGGCATAGGAAAGGAGCGGTGTACAACAAGTACACATACATTCAAAGTACACCGCCCCATGCCAAATAATTAAATATGCTGCAGCGCGGCATTGCCGGGGCGCCTCCGGCGCCCGGCAATACCGCAGTGCAGCTCATTGAGGCTGCATTGGGAGGGAGAGGTGTACACTAATTGATTGATTAATTGTATAATTAAAATCAATAAAAGATTATCACAAAATATTTTCATAATCAATTGGCTAATCGCATAACTAAACCAGTAGTGCTTCATCCGAAGATGTATCTTTTAGAAATTTAATTAAATAAGTCATTTATAAAAAATTAAATAATTAATTGATTACTCAATAAATAATTAATCGATTAATCAATAAATACTTAATAGATGAAATGATTAATCAATAAATCAAAAATATCCTTGATAGCCACATCACTTGGTCACTCATGTCCAAATATTAGCTTCCCAGCTCAAAAGGTGCCTGAGATATTGGCCAAATGAGAAAGAAAATAAATAAATGATTAATAATGAAAATAAATAAATAATAATCATAAAAAAATTAAATTATTAATCAATTTGGTCAGAGAACACATAAACTACCACTATTTCATCAGAATCTGTAACTTAAAAAAAAAAAATTTTTTTGTCATTAATCGAATAATTAAATAATTAATCGATTAATTGATTAATTAATAAATCAAAAATATCCTTTGCAGCCAAATCACCTGGTCATTGGCATGTCCAAATATCAGCTTCCTAACTCAAAAGGTGCCTGAGTTAATAATGGTCAGAAGATAAATGAAATTTAATTAATTAAATAAGTACTTAATTAAACGCTAATAATTAAATAACTCCTCAATTAATTGATTATTCAAAAAACAAAAAATACCGTATTTGACAAAGGACTTGCTCACTACTGTGCCGAAATTTCAGCTTCCTAGCTCAAAGGATGGCTGAGATATCGTCCGGACAACCAAGAAAGAAAGAAAACAAGAAAACAACCAGAGTGAAAACTGAGTACTCTCTTTCAGCGTGCGTCACTGCCGAGCCCCCTTCGGTGCCCAGCAATGACGATTTGCAATGCCTGGAGATGGCATAGGAAAGGTGCGGTGTACAACAAACAAGAAACCAGAGTGAAAACTGAGTACTCTCTTTCAGCGTGCGTCACTGCCGAGCCCCCTTTGGTGCCCGGCAATGACGATTTGCAATGCCTGGAGATGGCATAGGAAAGGAGCGGTGTACAACAAGTACACATACATTCAAAGTACACCGCCCCATGCCAAATAATTAAATATGCTGCAGCGCGGCATTGCCGGGGCGCCTCCGGCGCCCGGCAATACCGCAGTGCAGCTCATTGAGGCTGCATTGGGAGGGAGAGGTGTACACTAATTGATTGATTAATTGTATAATTAAAATCAATAAAAGATTATCACAAAATATTTTCATAATCAATTGGCTAATCGCATAACTAAACCAGTAGTGCTTCATCCGAAGATGTATCTTTTAGAAATTTAATTAAATAAGTCATTTATAAAAAATTAAATAATTAATTGATTACTCAATAAATAATTAATCGATTAATCAATAAATACTTAATAGATGAAATGATTAATCAATAAATCAAAAATATCCTTGATAGCCACATCACTTGGTCACTCATGTCCAAATATTAGCTTCCCAGCTCAAAAGGTGCCTGAGATATTGGCCAAATGAGAAAGAAAATAAATAAATGATTAATAATGAAAATAAATAAATAATAATCATAAAAAAATTAAATTATTAATCAATTTGGTCAGAGAACACATAAACTACCACTATTTCATCAGAATCTGTAACTTTAAAAAAAAAAAAATTTTTTGTCATTAATCGAATAATTAAATAATTAATCGATTAATTGATTAATTAATAAATCAAAAATATCCTTTGCAGCCAAATCACCTGGTCATTGGCATGTCCAAATATCAGCTTCCTAACTCAAAAGGTGCCTGAGTTAATAATGGTCAGAAGAGAAATGAAATTTAATTAATTAAATAAGTACTTAATTAAACGCTAATAATTAAATAACTCCTCAATTAATTGATTATTCAAAAAACAAAAAATACCGTATTTGACAAAGGACTTGCTCACTACTGTGCCGAAATTTCAGCTTCCTAGCTCAAAGGATGGCTGAGATATCGTCCGGACAACCAAGAAAGAAAACAAACAAACAAACAAGAAACCAGAGTGAAAACTGAGTACTCTCTTTCAGCGTGCGTCACTGCCGAGCCCCCTTTGGTGCCCGGCAATGACGATTTGCAATGCCTGGAGATGGCATAGGAAAGGAGCGGTGTACAACAAGAAAACAACCAAGAAAACAAACAAACAAGAAACCAGAGTGAAAACTGAGTACTCTCTTTCAGCGTGCGTCACTGCCGAGCCCCCTTCGGTGCCCAGCAATGACGATTTGCAATGCCTGGAGATGGCATAGGAAAGGAGCGGTGTACAACAAGTACACATACATTCAAAGTACACCGCCCCATGCCAAATAATTAAATATGCTGCAGCGCGGCATTGCCGGGGCGCCTCCGGCGCCCGGCAATACCGCAGTGCAGCTCATTGAGGCTGCATTTGGAGGGAGAGGTGTACACTAATTGATTGATTAATTGTTTAATTAAAATCAATAAAAGATTATCACAAAATATTTTCATAATCAATTGGCTAATCGCATAACTAAACCACTAGTGCTTCATCTTGGTTATGGTTATGACAAAGGTTATGTTATGAAGGTTATGACAAAGGCTTCAGACTTGGTTATGACAAACTTCCCTGCTAATGTCTGCTGCTTTTCTTCTGCTCCAATCGGTTCTTCTGATCATGTGCTTGTCAAAGTGGACATCTCTCTGGCCATTCTCAGAGAGCCTCCTCAGCGTCGAAGAGTCTGGCATTTCACTCAGGCCGACTGGGACGGGCTTCAAGCAGCCATCAATCGTCTGGATTGGTCTCCCATCTCCACTGCCTCTGACATCAATTCTTCCTGGGAATTCTTCCAAAGCAAACTGATCTCTCTCATGCACAGATTTATCCCATCTCGTCTTCAGTTGTCTTACCCTTCCTCCCGTCCATGGTACACCGAATCTTGTGGTGAGGCAGTTGCCCTGAAACAACTTGCCTTTGCCTCTTGGAAGGCTAATCCAACTGAAGGCAATCTCAGTTCCTTCCACCAAGCTCGGAACAAGTGTGTGTCTACCCTCAGGAGTGCCAGGAAGCACTATCTCTCCTCACTCAAGAACGAACTCTCAAACCTGTCTCCTTCCTCCAAATCCTGGTGGCGTCTGGTCAAATCCGTTTCTGGTGTTTGTTCCCCCTCCATCCCCTCCCTTACCTCAAATGGCCACACAGTTGACATCGCACGTGACAAAGCCGAATGCCTCAACTCTGTGTTTCCCTCAAAATCTTTAGTCCCAAACCCGTCTCTCTCTGTTCCCACCTTTCCCAGTCGAACCCAACTGCTCCTGGACTCTGTGTCCTTCTCTCCTGACAAGGTGGAGGAGTTTTTGTCTAACCTCGACTCTGATTCTGCAACTGGACCAGACGGCATCAGCCCACGGGTCCTAAAATCCTGCTCTGCCACTCTATCTCACCCTCTCTCTGTTCTTTTCACCCTATCTTTTGCTCAAGGTCATCTGCCAGCATCCTGGAAATCAGCAAACATTACCGCTTTACACAAAAAAGGTGCAAAAACAGATCCTTTTAACTACAGACCAATCAGCCTGCTCCCAATTATCAGCAAAGTCATGGAATCCATCATTGCTTCGGATATGAAATCTTTCCTCTTCTCCAATGGCTTGATCTCTGATCATCAATTTGGATTCAGACCAGGTCACTCTACTCTGGACATGCTGCTTCTCCTGTCTCAACAATGGATGGAGGTCCTCAATGCCAAACAGGAAATTAGAGCTGTCTCCCTCGACATATCACGTGCCTTCGATACGGTCTGGCACCCAGCTCTGCTCACCAAACTCTACTCCTATGGTATCCATGGAAATCTCCATGCATGGCTTGCGGACTTCCTCTCTGGTCGTAGTCAACGTGTGGCCCTGAATGGATTTCTCTCATCTCCCCTTCCTGTTCAGGCTGGAGTTCCCCAAGGCAGTGTGCTGGGCCCTGTGCTTTTTCTGGTCTTTATCAATGATCTCTCCGACTCTCTGGAAAATCCTCTCTATCTCTTTGCTGATGACTCCACTCTCTGCCGCTGCATTCCTCTTCCCTCAGATCGGCAGTCTGCAGCCTCCTCACTCTCTGAAGACCTGGACAAAATCACAGACTGGTCAAACAAGTGGAACATGTCTTTCAATCCTGACAAATCTCACACTCTTACTATGTCTCTCCGAAAAGATCGACTGGACAACCCTCCCATCTACTTTCTCAACAATCCTCTCCAAGAAGTTCTGTCGCTCAAGCTTTTGGGTCTCACTATCTGCCATGATCTTTCTTTGGAAAACCACATTTCCAAGCTGGCCTGCAAAGCCAGTCGCCGACTGGGCATCCTCCGTCGTGCGAAGTCCTTCCTAGGCACACCTGAGCTCCTCACCACATACAAGGCTTTCATCCGCAGCTCAATGGAATACTGTTCTCCCCTATGGGCTGGTGCTCCTGCCTCACACCTAGCTCGGCTTCACGCTGTTGAAACCAAAGCTTTCAGAATCATTGGAATCTCCCGCGATGAAGCTATCTCTGAGGGCCTTTCACTCACTCACCGCAGGCAGGTAGGTGGTCTTTCTGTCTTCTACCGACTCCTCTCCGGCCTTGCTCCCCCAGCTCTCTCTGTGCTCTGTCCCCCAAATATTCCTACAGGTTGCACAAGATCTGCCAGCAAGCCTCTGATGGTTAAACTGCCAAAATCTCGACTCTCTGCTCACCTTCACTCCTTCATTCCTCTTTTCTCCCGCCTCTGGAATAAACTCCCCCACTCCCTTCAATCCCACTCCTCCCTCCAGGTCTTTAAAACAGCTGTTGACCACCATCTCTTATCTTCCCCCATCCAAAACCTTGATCTTTTCTACCCCCGCTAATTCACCCCAGATCCACCTTGTTTGAAATTCCAACTTCTTTCCTGGAAGTCCTGGCAGTGTCCACATGTTTTATACCTCTCCCACCGCCCCCTTCCCATGCCCCCCCCCCCAAAGCCCTCGCCCTCTCTCAGATCTCTCGATGTCTCCATGTCTCTCGGTCCCTGCTCTCAAATGTTGTGTTTGTGTCCTTCCCTCTCTCTCCCCATCTTGTCTACCGCTCCCGATGTTATATGTTTTATGTGTCGGTTTGTCTTTCTGTGTGATTAATGTTCGCTCTTTCACGAGCCTCAATCTTGTATACAAAAAAACAAACAAAAACAAACAAAAAAAAAATCCGAAGATGTATCTTTTAGAAATGTAATTAAATAAGTCATTTATAAAAAATTAAATAATTAATTGATTACTCAATAAATAATTAATCGATTAATCAATAAATAATTAATAGATGAAATGATTAATGAATAAATCAAAAATATCCTTGATAGCCACATCACTTGGTCACTCATGTCCAAATATTAGCTTCCCAGCTCAAAAGGTGCCTGAGATATTGGCCAAATGAGAAAGAAAATAAATAAATGATTAATAATGAAAATAAATAAATAATAATCATAAAAAAATTAAATTATTAATCAATTTGGTCAGAGAACACATAAACTACCACTATTTCATCAGAATCTGTAACTTAAAAAAAAAAATTTTTTTTTGTCATTAATCAAATAATTAAATAATTAATCCATTAATTGATTAATTAATAAATCAAAAATATCCTTTGCAGCCAAATCACCTGGTCATTGGCATGTCCAAATATCAGCTTCCTAACTCAAAAGGTGCCTGAGTTAATGGTCAGAAGAGAAAGGAAATTTGATTAATTAAATAAGTACTTAATTAATCGCTAATAATTAAATAACTCCTCAATTTATTGATTAATCAAAAAACAAAAAATAGGATTTTTGACAAAGGACATACTCACTCTTGTGCCGAAATTTCAGCTTCCTAGCTCAAAGGATGGCTGAGATATCGTCCGGACAACCAAGGAAACAAGAAAGAAAACAAACAAGTACAAATACATTCAAAGTACACCGCCCCATGCCAAATAATTAAATATGCTGCAGCACGGCATTGCCGGGGCACCTCTGGCGCCCGGCAATACTGCAGTGCAGCTCATTGAGGCTGCATTGGGAGGGAGAGGTGTACACTAATTGATTGATTAATTGTAAAATTAAAATCAATAAAAGATTATCACAAAATATTTTCATAATCAATTGGCTAATCGCATAACTAAACCAGAAGTGCTTCATCCGAAGATGTATCTTTTAGAAATGTAATTAAATAAGTCATTTATAAAAAATTAAATAATTAATTGATTACTCAATTAATAATTAATCGATTAATCAATAAATAATTAATAGATGAAATGATTAATCAATAAATCAAAAATATCCTTGATAGCCACATCACTTGGTCACTCATGTCCAAATATTAGCTTCCCAGCTCAAAAGGTGCCTGAGATATTGGCCAAATGAGAAAGAAAATAAATAAATGATTAATAATGAAAATAAATAAATAATAATCATAAAAAAATTAAATTATTAATCCATTTGGTCAGAGAACACATAAACTACCACAATTTCATCAGAATCTGTAACTTAAAAAAAAAATTTTTTTTTGTCATTAATCGAATAATTAAATAATTAATCGATTAATTGATTAATTAATAAATCAAAAATATCCTTTGCAGCCAAATCACCTGGTCATTGGCATGTCCAAATATCAGCTTCCTAACTCAAAAGGTGCCTGAGTTAATGGTCAGAAGAGAAAGGAAATTTGATTAATTAAATAAGTACTTAATTAATCGCTAATAATTAAATAACTCCTCAATTTATTGATTAATCAAAAAACAAAAAATAGCGTTTTTGACAAAGGACTTGCTCACTATTGTGCCGAAATTTCAGCTTCCTAGTTCAAAGGATGGCTGAGATATCGCCCGGACAAACAAACAAACAAGAAAGAAAGAAAGAACGAAAACAAACAAACAAACAAACAACCAGAGTGAAAACTGAGTACTCTCTTTCAGCGTGCGTCACTGCCGAGCCCCCTTCGGTGCCCAGCAATGACGATTTGCAATGCCTGGAGATGGCATAGGAAAGGAGCGGTGTACAACAAGAAAACAAACAAGTCCAGATACATTCAAAATACACCGCCCCCATGCCAAATAATTAAATATCCTACAGCGCGGCATTGCCGGGGCACCTCAGGTGCCCGGCAATACCGCAGTACAGCTCATTGAGGCTGCTTTGGGAGGGAGAGGTGCACGCTAATTCATTGATTAATTGTATAATTAAAATCAATAAAAGATTATCACAAATTATTTTCTTAATCAATTGGCTAAGAGCATAACTAAACCACTCGTGCTTCATCCGAAGATGCATCTTTTAGAAATTTTATTACATAAGTCATTAATAAAAAATTAAATAATTAATTGATTCACCAATAAATAATGAATCGATTAAATGATTAATCAATAAATCAAAAATATCCTTGATAGCCACATCACTTGGTCACTGTCATGTCCAAATATTAGCTTCCAAGCTCAAAAGGTGCCTGAGATATTGGCCAAATGAGAAAGAAAATAAATAAATGATTAATAATGAAAATAAATAAATAATAATCATTAAAAAATTAAATTATTAATCAATTCGGTCACAGAACACATAAACCACCACCATTTAATCAGAATCTGTAACTTAAAAAAAATTTTTTTTTAGTCATTACTCGAATAATTAAATAATTAATCGATTAATTGATTAATTAATAAATCAAAAATAGCCTTTGCAGCCAAATCACCTGGTCATTGGCATGTCCAAATATCAGCTTCCTAACTCAAAAGGTGCCTGAGTTAATGGTCAGAAGAGAAAGGAAATTTAATTAATTAAATAAGTACTTAATTAATCGCTAATAATTAAATAACTCCTCAATTAATTGATTAATCAAAAAACAAAAAATACAGTTTTTGACAAAGGACCTGCTCACTACTGTGCCGAAATTTCAGCTTCCTAGCTCAAAGGATGGCTGAGATATCGTCCAGACAAACAAACAAGAAAGAAAACAAGAAAACAACCAGAGTGAAAACTGAGTACTCTCTTTCAGCATGCGTCACTGCCGAGCTCCCTTCGGTGCCCAGCAATGACGATTTGCAATGCCTGGAGATGGCATAGGAAAGGAGCGGTGCACAACAACCAGAGTGAAAACTGAGTACTCTCTTTCAGCATGCGTCACTGCCGAGCTCCCTTCGGTGCCCAGCAATGACGATTTGCAATGCCTGGAGATGGCATAGGAAAGGAGCGGTGCACAACAACCAGAGTGAAAACTGAGCACTCTCTTTCAGCGTGCGTCACTGCCGAGCCCCCTTCGGTGCCCGGCAATGACGATCTGCAATGCCTGGAGATGGCATAGGAAAGGAGCGGTGCACAACAACCAGAGTGAAAACTGAGTACTCTCTTTCAGCATGCGTCACTGCCGAGCTCCCTTCGGTGCCCAGCAATGACGATTTGCAATGCCTGGAGATGGCATAGGAAAGGAGCGGTGCACAACAACCAGAGTGAAAACTGAGCACTCTCTTTCAGCGTGCGTCACTGCGGAGCCCCCTTCGGTGCCCGGCAATGACGATCTGCAATGCCTGGAGATGGCATAGGAAAGGTGCGGTGTACAACAAACAACCAGAGTGAAAACTGAGTAATCCTTTTAAGCGTGCGTCACTGCCGAGCCCCCTTCGGTGCCCGGCAGTGACGATTTGCAATGCCTGGAGATGGCAAAGGAAAGGTGCGGTGTACAACAAACAAACAAACAAGAAAGAAAACAACCAGAGTGAAAACTGAGTACTCCCTTTCAGCGTGCGTCACTGCCGAGCCCCCTTCGGTGCCCAGCAATGATGATTTGCAATGCCTGGAGATGGCATAGGAAAGGTGCGGTGCACAACAACCAGAGTGAAAACGGAGTACTCCCTTTCAGCGTGCGTCACTGCCGAGCCCGCTTCTGTGCCCAGCAATGACGTTTTGCAATGCCTGGAGATGGCATAGGAAAGGAGCGGTGTACAACAAGAAAAGAACCAGAGTGAAAACTGAGTACTCTTTCAGCGTGTGTCACTGCCAAGCCCGCTTCTGTGCCCAGCAATGACGATTTGCAATGCCTGGAGATGGCATAGGAAAGGTGCGGTGTACAACAACCAGAGTGAAAACTGAGTACTGTGGTCTGTGCACACACAATTCGTTTGCCAAGAAGGTAGGCCACAACGCGTTGTACAAACTGAAACACTTTATTAACAGCTCGCACGTAAGCACTGGGTGGGCTCGACTATCGAGCCCGCATATATGTCCCGAGGCCACGCCTTTCCCCTGGCGTGGCCGGTCGGCCGAAAGGCGGGGCATGTATCTCAGTTCCACCCTGCGCCTCGTGACGCCTTTGCTCCGGGCGTGGCCTGAGCTGCGTTTCCATGCCTGGACGCTCGCGCCACCAACTGGTGCGCGGAATTATTGCCCACTGACAATGTGTCCACCACACGTGCCCCCCCCCAGAATTCCCGCGCACCTGAAGGGTGAGCTTGCGGGGAAGCCGGATGACCCGGCCGAAACGCCCTCTGGCGATGAGTGCAGGGCTGGGGGGTAGCGGGACGGTGGGGCTGGGAGGTGCCGGGGGTCTGCCCGCCGGGGGGCGGCCTCGACGCGGAGGCAGAGCTGCTTGCGGGGGGTGGTCCAGGTCGAGGTGGGCCGGCTTGAGGCGGTCCACGGAGATACGATCTGGAGTACCGCCGATGTCAATGGTGAAATGCTTGTCCGCGGTCTCCAGCACGCGGAAGGGCCTGTCGTACGGGGGCCGCAGCGGTGCCCGGTGGGCGTCGTGCCGGACAAAAACGTACTCCGCCGTGCGAAGCTCCGGGGCGACGTGGGAGGACGGGCAACCGTGGTGTGCCGTTGGCACCGGGGCGAACCTCCTGGCGGTCTCCTGAAGGGCGGAGCGTTGTTGCGCCGCGGACCAAGGGGCCATGGATAAATTCGCCCGGTACCCGGAGTGGTTGTCCGAAGACCAGCTCCGCCGAGGACATGCGCAGGTCGTCCTTGGGCGCCGTCCTGAGGCCCAGCAGGACCCAGGGGAGCCTGTCGGCCCAGCTGCCATCGCGGAGGCTGGCTCGGAGCGCGGCCTTCATTGAGCGATGGAAGCGCTCGCACAGGCCGTTGGCCTGGGGGTGGTAGGCCGTGGTGCGGTGCAGCTTGACAGCGAGCCCTTGCGCCACTGCTCCCCAGAGCTCCGAGGTGAACTGGGGGCCGCGGTCGGACGAGATGTCCGAGGGGGCGCCGAACCGGGCAACCCACGTGGCGATCAAGGCTTGCACGACGTCAGCCGCAGCCGTCGCCGCCAATGGCATGGCCTCCGGCCACCAGGTGGTGCGGTCCACCATGGTGAGGAGGTGGGTGAAACCCCGCGAGGGGGGCAGAGGTCCCACCAAGTCGACGTCGACGTGGACGTGGTCGAACCGACGTTCGGGCACCGTAAACGGGGCCAACGGGGCTTGGGTGTGGCGGTGGACTTTCGCGCGCTGGCACACGAGGCACGTCCTGGCCCAGTCGCGGACGTTCTTCCTGAGGCCATGCCAGACGAACTTCGCCGTGACGAGCTTCTGGAAGGCCTTCGTACCCGGGTGGGACAGGTCGTGGATGGCATCAAAAACCGGGCGCTGCCAGCCAGCGGGCACGATGGGGTGAGGCCGGCCGAGGGAGACGTCGCACAAGAGGGCAGTGCCCGCGATGTCGAACGGCACCTCGGTGACGCGGAGGCCCGTGACGGCGGTCCGCAAGGCCTGGACGTCGGGGTCGGCGGTCTGGTCCGCCGACATCCAGGCATAGTCGATCCCGAGGTGGACCGCGTGTGCGACGGACCGGGAAAGGCAATCCGCCACCGGGTTGTCCTTACCCGCGACGTGACGGCTATCCGTCGTGTACTCAGACACGGCAGAGAGGTGACGTTGCTGCCGGGCCGACCATGGCTCGGCAAACTTGGCCATAGCGAAAACAAGGGGCTTGTGATCGACGAAGGCCGTGAACGGGCGGCCCTCAAGAAGATGGCAGAAGTGTTGGACCGCCAGGTGGAGCCCGAGTAGCTCGCGGTCGAAGATGCTGTACCAGCGTTCGTGCGGGCGTAGCTGCCGGCTAAAAAACGCCAGCGGCTGCCAAGCACCACTCACCCACTGCTCGTGCACCGCGCCCACCGCGTAGTCCGACGCGTCGGTGGTGAGGGCGATTGGTGCATCGGGCGCTGGGTGCGCCAGCATGGTGGCGTTGGCCAAGGCCAGCTTTGCGCCCACAAACGCCGCAGCCATCGGCTCCGTCCAGGCGATGTCACCTTTGCCCGGCTTCCCCCGGAGGGCCTCGTGCAGGGGGCGCAGGAGCTGGGCGACGCGGGGCACGAAGCGGTGATAAAAATTCACCATGCCCAGGAATTCCTGGAGCCCCTTGATCGTGCGGGGGTGCGGGAAATTCCTGACCGCCTCCACCTTGGCCGGTAAAGGGATGGCCCCGTGCCTGGTGATGCTGTGCCCCAAGAAGTCGATGGCGGTGACGCCGAAACGGCACTTCGCGGGGTTGATTATCAGGCCATGCTGGCCCAGGCGTTCGAAGAGCGTGCGGAGATGGAGCAGGTGCTCCTCCCAGGCCACGCTCGTGACTAGGATGTCGTCCAGGTAGACGTAGATGAAGGACAAGTCGCGCAAGACGCTGTCCATGAGCCGCTGGAACGCCTGGGCCGCATTTTTCAACCCAAAAGGCATCCGCAAGAACTCGAAGAGGCTGAAAGGTGTGATGACGGCCGTCTTCGGTACATCGTCCGGTTGTACGGGGACCTGGTGGTAGCCCCAGATGAGGTCCACCTTGGAGAAGATGGTCGTTTTCGCCAACCGGGCGGAAAAGTCCTGAATATGCGGGACAGGGTAGCGGTCGGGGGTGGTGGCGTCGTTGAGCCGGCGGTAGTCACCGCACGGCCGCCATCCGCCGTCGGCTTGGGCACAATGTGCAGAGGAGAGGCCCATGCGCTGTTGGAGCGCCGTACGATGCCCAGCCGCTCCAGCGTGGCGAACTCCGCTTTCGCCACGGCGAGCTCCGTGGGGTCGAGGCGGCGCGCCCGGACATAGCCCGGTCGTTCGACGGTGGGGATATGGTGCTCCACCCCGTGTTTGGCGGCCACCGCTGAAAAGATGGGCCGCGTGAGTGCCGGGAAACTGGCGAGGAGGCGGGTAAACTCGTCCGCTGCCGGAAGCGTACAGACTAACTTTGCCGGGACGGAACCGCTCAGCAAGCCGCTTGGTAAGCCGCTCGGTGAGCCGCTCAACGAGCTGCTCAACGAGCCGCTCAGTGAACAAGCGAGCGAGCTGAAGGTTTCGGCCTGGACAAGGCGTCGACGCTTAACGTCCACCAACAGCCCATTCGCACAAAGGAAGTCCGCACCGAGCAGGGCCATTGGCACGCTGGCGGTGACGAAAGACCATTTGAAGCGCTGCCCTCCGAAACGCAGCGAGAGGCAACGCTTCCCGAATGTGCGGATGGGTGTTCCGTTGGCAGCGAGCAAGGCGGGGCCCCGGCCCGCGGCTTGCTTGTCGGACGCGGAGGCAGGGAGGACGCTTACCTGCGCTCCCGTGTCGCACAGAAAACGACGACCAGCCGAGGTGTCTGTGAGGTACAGGAGGCTGCCGGAATGGCCGACGCTCATGGCCGCAAGTTAGCGCCGGCCCGGTCGTTTCCCGACCCGTCGAAAGAACACGGCGGGTGGCACGCTCTAGCCTTGCGGCCGAACCTGGCATGATAGTAGCACCAGGTTTGCGGTGGTGGCTGCCGCGGTGGCCGTGCCGGCTGTGGTGGCGGCGGCGGTGGTGGGCGGGGCGTAGCAGTGGCCACAAGGGAATCGGGGGGCGCTGTAGCCTCTGCACCGGGATCCACTACGGCAGCACCGTACACCGACCGCGTGTCGCAGGCCGCGAAAAATTTGTCCGCCTCTCCAGCCAGGACGCGGAGTTCCGTTAAGTTCGAACCGGCCAGCGTGAGCCGCACCTGCGCAGGTAGCTGGCAGAGGAAAAGCACGCGGAAAAGGAAATCCGGGCGCTGGTCTCCAAGCAGGGACAACATAAAATCCATCCGAACGGACGGTTGTGTGTCGCCGAGGGCGGGAAGGTCCAGGAGGCGGTCGGCGCGTTCGGCCTCCGTGAGCCAGAATGTGGCGTGGAGAAGACGTTTGAGCGCCGCGTACTTGTGGGCGCCCGGCAGGCGCCGAAGGATGGACACGACGCGGGCGGCAGTGCCGGGCCTGAGGGCGGTGACCATGTGGTAGTACATGGTGTCGTCCGCCATGATGCCCCGGAGCTGGAATTGAGCTTCGGCCTGCACAAACCAAACGTCGGCTTGCGCTTCCCAGAACTCCGGGAGTTTGACGGCGACAGCGTTGGTAGCCATGGCGCGTTCAGGGGTCAGCTACGGCTGAACCAGTCGGGGTCACCAGTGTGGTGCTGTGCACACACAATTCGTTTGCCAAGAAGGTAGGCCACAACGCGTTGTACAAACTGAAACACTTTATTAACAGCTCGCACGTAAGCACTGGGCGGGCTCGACTATCGAGCCCGCATATATGTCCCGAGGCCACGCCTTGCCCCCGGGCATGGCCGGTCGGCCGAAAGGCGGGGCATGTATCTCAGTTCCACCCTGCGCCTCGTGACGCCTTTGCTCCGGGCGTGGCCCGAGCTGCGCTTCCACGCCTGGACGCTCGCGCCACCCACTGGTGCGCGGAATTATTGCCCACTGACAATGTGTCCGCCACAGTACTCCCTTTCAGCGTATGTCACTGCCGAGCCCGCTTCTGTGCCCGGCAATGACGCTTTGCAATGCCTGGAGATGGCATAGGAAAGGAGCGGTGTACAACAAGAAAACAACCAGAGTGAAAACTGAGTACTCCCTTTCAGCGTGCGTCACTGCCGAGCCCCCTTCGGTGCCCGGCAATGACGTTATGCAGCGCCTGGAGATGGCATAGGAATGGTGCGGTGTACAACACATGAGACACAACACAGGACTGTTAAACGAGACAAACTGCCACTGTGCTTGGGGCAAGTGCCGTCACTTCCTGGGTCACTGGGCAACACTGAACAGTCACAACAATGGCGTGGCCTTTCTCACTGTATGCACTGGGGCATTTCGAAGAAGGAATTTCATCCTCCCAAGGATTTCAACCTATAGGGATTGTCTGTGCTCTTATCCAGTTTAAATACTGAATGTCAGGCGAAAACGAAACAGCACGTACCGTTAAAAATAATCCTTAGTATAACTCGGCCGGGGTTTGAACCCCAAACCTTCCAGACTCAGACGTTATGAAACCTTTTTTTTTCTTGGAAATAGTCATACCTGTATTATGTTTTAGTGCCAATGTAACCTGATGTAGGCTCCTAGGTGGGCTACTAGATGGGGGTAAGGGCAGGACACCCAGCTTTTGCCATGTCGGGGCAAATGTTGTTTATTTAATGAAAACAATTGAGGCGTGGTTTGGAGAACTTTGGAGCCATATACATATTACGTATGAAAGAGATGGCGGAGTATTTGACCGATGTGACCCCCTTATCTCCCCCTCTATTTAGCTTTACTGCCTTTATCGCCACCCCGGTCCAATCCATTCTTTTTTATCCTGGTGCATACATAATAGGTAGATTGATACCATTTCAAGATCTTCTATTGCATGATTAATAATCCACAGTGTTTCCTGCTCATTTCCTTCATGTTCTGCCACCACCTACATCCTTTTGAATTCTAATTTTTTTCTAAAAACATTTTCTATTTCTAAAAAAAAAACTCCCACTTTGATATTATGGGATATTATATGCAGATCAGTGTTTAAAAAAAATCACACACACACATAAACACATACACACATACATCTGTAAACATATACATACACATATAGACATATACACACACACACACACACACACACACACACACACACACACACACACACACACACACACACACACACACATACACACACACACACACACACACACACACACACACACACATTTACACACATACATCCCATAAACATATACATACACATATACACTCACACACACACACACACACACACACACACACACACACACACACACACACACACACACACACACACACACACACACACACACAAACACAAACATATACATACACATAAACACATATATACACACACACACACACACACACACACACATCCATAAACATATACACACACACAGATCCATAAACATATACACACACACACACACACACACACACACACACACACCTCCATACACATATACATACACATATACACACACACACACACACACACACACACACACACACACACACACATCCATAAACACACACACACACATCCATAAACACACACACACACACACACACACACACACACACATACATCCATAAACATTTACATACACATACAGACACATACACACACACTTACACACATACATCCCATAAACATACACATATACACACACACACACACACACACACACACACACACACACACACACACACACATCCATAAACATATACACACATACACAGATTCATAAACATACACACACACACACATACACACACACACACACACACACACACACACACACACACACACACACACCTCCATAGACATATACATACACATATACACACACATATACATACACACATACATCCATAAACATATACATACACACACACACATACACATATATATACACACGCAAACATACATACATACACATACACACACACACAAACATACATACACATACACATACACACACAAACATACACACACCAAGGTTTTGATAGTGAAATCACACAGTGTGTACTGATACACTCTGAACAGTTTTTGGGAAAATAACAATAAAACGTTTTATCAGAACCCGATATTCAGTGTTGTTCACGACTTGAAATATTTTTCATTATCATTCTGGGTGGAAAGGTTTGTTGCACAGGCAGCAGTTAGTGGATCATCTATTTATTACGTACACACCAAGGAGTCAGGAGTGTTGTTGTAGTTAAATTGAGACAATTGATTCCCCTCTGTGTGTCCAGGTAGCATTCACCACAATGTCAATGTGGTATCTTGTGCTTTGACCTTGGTCGTTTGTGCAGCAGCCGTGAGCATCGCAGGTCAGGTGTTTTTAATGGCATTCTTATATTAATGACATAAACACCAATGAGGTTGTAGTTATCATTGTACTCGACATCACTTCCTTATCTCAGGGGTCTCTTTTAATCCCTTACAATTACATTCTGTCAGGTATCGCATGTATAAATGACGAAATAACTACCTTGATAAAGAGCCGTCTAGGTGGTGTATGGTTGAGGTGCTGTTTAACAAAACAAAAAAAACCTTACCTGACTATGTTAGAAAAGATTTCTTGTTTAACTCGACAAACGTCTCTAAAGATTTTGCCTTTCCAACGAATATCCACGATGATTTACTGAGGTAATAATTGGCATTTTAATTATTTTTCTCCGGGGTTGAGGTGGAGGTAGTTTCCTTGAGGAGAAACACGGCGCATCTGAGGCGATGCCCTTCTTTTCGTTACTCTTAATCGAATCCCTCGTTTTTATAATACTCACCAATTTTTCCAAACAGGGAAAAGTACAACAGCGCGAAGGGACACCGAGAGGTCGGAGGTTATACACCGCCTAAATGATAACTTGCTCAACAAGTCCAAAACTCGAGTGCATCCGTCGATCTAAATCTTGAGTTTCGGTCCTTGCACAATCTACGACAAGGGTGTTCGACGTGAAAAAGGAACTTAGACGTAGTGATTTGTAACGACTCGGTCACGTGTTGTACTTTTGTATTTTTTCTTTTCATATCGTGGAGACGTATCACATGTCGCATGAAGACATGATTAGGAAATCAACCTGGCTTATGGGCCCAGAAGCTGCAATCCTAACAGCGTGAAGCACATGTTCGGGCGGGAACGCCAAAACGAGCGGGAGTGCCACTGTGACGTCATCCAGATCAATTTGACTCGGCGATCCCACGAGATCCTTGTGCTCATCTCAAATGAAACTTTTAAAATATACATTTTTATTATTATTTAAATAAAACGAAGCTAAAACAAGCACAAAACCGTTGTTAACAGCTATTACAAAGTATACATTGATGCTGATACAATGTCCTGTTTGTCCTTCCATTGTTAGTCTAATAGTAATAATGGACACGAGAAAAGTGTTTCAATGGAATTGTCCTCATTAATGTGGTTTGCGTCGGACACATTGTTTACAACACGTTGGAGATTGAGTTGTGACGGATTTAGGAACCAGGAAGAGCATCATGTGATTGATTGATTGTTTGTGACACGTTTATGCACTGTGTGTGCTCCATTGGACCCTTGCTCTGTTATGTTATTTTATTCTTCTGGGTGACAGGAGAGTGACGTCACGTCGCAATGATGGGCCGAGTGAGACGGCGATCATGCCTTGCACATGGCTCCGTGATTGGCCCGTCACGATGCGGTCGCTCAACGAGGCGTCGCAACCTTTTTTTGGCTCCTTTATCCGAACTATCAAATCCAAATAATCGTGTGTACGGTCAAAGGTGTGTACTTTGCACTTTTTGACTAGTTACCTGGCACGCATTCAACAGGTTATAAAGGTGACTTGCTGTAAACATCATTGTTGTTTTGAAGTGTGTGTGTGTGTGTGTGTGTGTGTGTGTGTGTGTGTGTGTGTGTGTGTGTGTGTGTGTGTGTGTGTGTGTGTGTGTGTGTGTGTGTGTGTGTGTGTGTGTGTGTGTTTTGTTGGCTGCTATCTCCACACGTGGGTGGGTTTCAGGAGATAGAACAGAAACCTATCAGGTCCAAAAGTATCCACCTCCGTAAAAAGGAGCCGCTCACTGTTGAGAGTCCTGTCAACTGCTCCAGAACATGAAACGCGCCATATCAATCGACAGGCTTTAAAAGTTTCTGTGGCAAATTTAGCACCTCCAACCCCTCACCCTCCTCCCCCAACACCCTTTCTTCCCCCACGTTGCGATCAATCCACGGATGCGTTTCTGAACTACGAGTGACCTGTCATGATGCGGTTATGGAGTTGTTCTGGTTATGGAGTAGTTCTGGTTATGCAGTAGTTCTGGCTATGGAGTAGTTCTGGTTATGGAGTTGTTCTGGTTATGGAGTTGTTCTGGTTATGGAGTTGTTCTGGTTATGGAGTTGTTCTGGTTATGGAGTTGTTCTGGTTATGGAGTTGTTCTGGTTATGGAGTTGTTCTGGTTATGGAGTTGTTCTGGTTATGGAGTAGTTCTGCTTATGGAGTTGTTCTGGTTATGGAGTTGTTCTGGTTATGGAGTTGTTCTGGTTATGGAGTTGTTCTGGTTATGGTGTTGTTCTGGTTATGGTGTTGTTCTGGTTATGGTGTTGTTCTGGTTATGGAGTTGTTGTGGTTATGGAGTTGTTCTGGTTATGGAGTTGTTCTGGTTATGGAGTTGTTCTGGTTATGGAGTTGTTCTGGTTATGGAGTTGTTCTGGTTATGGAGTTGTTCTGGTTATGGAGTTGTTCTGGTTATGGAGTTGTTCTGGTTATGGAGTTGTTCTGGTTATGGAGTTGTTCTGGTTATGGAGTTGTTCTGGTTATGGAGTTGTTCTGGTTATGGAGTTGTTCTGGTTATGGAGTTGTTCTGGTTATGGAGTTGTTCTGGTTATGGAGTTGTTCTGGTTATGGAGTTCTGGTTATGGAGTTCTGGTTATGGAGTAGTTCTGGTTATGGAGTTGTTCTGGTTATTGAGTTGTTATCATAGATATTGAGTGTTTATTGGTCGGGGTGATTACTTTTGCAGTCCACTGTAAAACACACACACACACACACACACACACACACACACACACACACACACACACACACACACACACACATACACACACGCATATACACACACATACAAAATATCCCTTCAACTGTTGAGAATTGTGATGCACTTTGCCCAAATCTCAACCTCGTGATTTTTTAATTTATTTTCTTTTGGACAACATTGGTTGATTATTTAATTAATTTTTTTGCAAGACATCGCATTGCAGGTATTTACTGTAAAATTGTAAAGGATTATTGTCCAGTGCCGTAATTATTATTATGCAGAGAAGATTGAGCATCTCAGGTCGCACGTCCCCCGACCCACCCTCATACTGCTGTTCAAGTTACATTGATTGTCAATTTCACACCACCCCTGATGATTTCAACAAGTTTACAAATTTGACTTCACGTTCAATGTAAATACAGTTATCTAATCATCTAGTTCAGCCATGTCATGTCCGACTAATGGTGACATTCATGATCAGATTTCTCCAAATATCCGTATCCTGTACTGCTTCCCAAAGCTCTGGCAGAGACGGCTTGGATTTACTCCCTTTACCCCATCCATCAGGCATATACAAGGTGTTCCTCTTCCTCTTCTTCCCTCCACCATAGCCAGCATGGTCGATTTCTCCAGACTTTGGTTTTCTGCACGCTTCATGTGTCCAATGTATGACAGTTTCTGTTTTAGCATCAGTGCTTCCAATGCGTAAATGCAGTACTCCTCATTTAATATCGGACAATCTTAGAACAGATGGTGTGCAGGGAAGAACATGTTGTGTTTGTTGGAGAACGGGAGAGGATTAGGGAGATTTTGTTTTATTTCATTTTCATTTCTTTGCATGGCACACCGCCCACTCGGCCTCTTACTTTGTAACGCAATGGTGGCTTTGGTACTGCTTGTTCATTCCTGCCACATCGAGAAATGTAACGACGTGGAATCCTGCTCTATCATTCCCAGCATGCATACATGCATCTTAAAACCCCATATCCGAGCATATTGACCTCATAGATGAGCTACTATACAAGGAGTAACTGGAATGAGGCAACAGTGAGCGAATGTTTTGTGTTGGGAAAGGTATGTACATACATATACATATACATGCACTTTTACCTATACATATACATATAAATATACATATACATGCACCTTTACCTATACATATACATATACATGCACCTTTACCTATAGATATACATATACATAGATATTGATTAATGTTAGCTCTTTCACGAGCCTCGATCTTGTATACCAAAAAAAAAAAATAATAATTATAATAATAAATAAATAAAAATACATATACATGCACGTATACATACATATACATATACATATACATACATACATATACATAAACATATACGTATACAAATGCATATATACATACACATATACATGCATACATACATACATATACATGCACATACATATATACATATACAATATACATATACATATACATACACACATACATGCATATACAACTACATATACAGTCACGTGAAAAAGTAAGTACACCCCATGTAAAGTTTTGACTTTTTCAACATATTTCAACATGCAGCTATTTGATCTTCATTTCAACAATATTGATAGATAAAGGTGATATTAAAGCGCGGCGTTACGCGCGCTGCTTGTGAGCAAGGAGGAAGCGGACAAGCGGTAACATATAAACGTCTTTATTGTAAGACTACACTGTAACACTAAACCCCTCCGGGCTGGTCGCCCGGGGTATATCATGAGGCCACGCCTACCCCTCGGGCGTGGCCACCGCCCACTCGGTGCGTGGAATGATGTCACCACGCCAGTGGGCTTTTGTGTCCGCCACACGCGCCCCCCCAGAATTCCCGCGCACCTGGAGGGCCAGTTTGCGGGGCAGACGAATGACCCGGCCGAAGCGCCCCCTGGCGATCGGCGGCGTCCGGGGTGCAGGGATACCAGGTGGGATGCCCCTGGCTGCCCCTGGGATGGGTGCAGGACCGGGGGGTGCCGTGGCGGCGGGGCTGAGCGGTGCCGGGGGTCCGCCCGCAGGAGGGCGGCCCCGACGTGGGGGTCGGGCCACTGGCGGTGGATGGTCCACATCGAGGTGGGCCGGCTTGAGGTGGTCTACCGAAACGCGGTCAGGAGTACCGCCGATGTCCAGGGTGAAGTGCTGCGCCCCGGTCTCCAGCACGCGGAAAGGCCCGTCGTACGGGGGCCGCAGTGGTGTCCGATGGGCATCGTGGCGGACGAAGACGTACTCCGCCGTGCGAAGCTCCGGGGCGACGTGCGTCGGTGGGTGCCCGTGGCATGCCGTTGGCACCGGGGCGAACCTCTGGGCGGTCTCTTGCAGAGCGGAGCGCTGCTGTGCCGCGGACCATGGTGCCGTGGAGTCGGGGAGGAACTCGCCCGGCACCCGCAGCGGTTGCCCGAAGACCAACTCCGCCGCGGATGCGCGCAGGTCCTCCTTGGGCGCCGTCCGGAGGCCCAGCAGGACCCAGGGGAGCCTGTCGACCCAGCCGCCGTCGCGGAGGGTGGCCCGGAGCGCGGCCTTCAATGAGCGGTGAAATCGCTCACACAGGCCGTTAGCCTGGGGGTGGTAGGCCGTGGTTCGGTGCAGCCGGACCCCGAGCCCCTGCGCAACCGCCCCCCAGAGCTCCGAGGTGAACTGGGGGCCGCGGTCGGATGAGATGTCTGAGGGGGCGCCGAACCGGGCGACCCAGGTGGCGATGAAAGCCTGCGCGACATCGGCCGCCGTTGTCGACGCCAAGGGCACGGCCTCCGGCCACCGGGTGGTGCGGTCCACCATGGTGAGGACGTAGGTGAAACCCCGCGAGGGGGGCAGAGGTCCCACCAGGTCCACGTGGACGTGGTCAAACCGGCGTTCCGGCACCGTGAACGGGGCCAACGGGGCCTGGGTGTGCCGGTGCACCTTGGCGCGCTGGCACGCGAGGCACGTCCTGGCCCAGCCGCGGACGGCCTTCCGGAGGCCATGCCAGACGAACTTGTCGGCGATCAGCCTTTGGGAGGCCCTCGCGCCCGGGTGGGACAGGCCGTGGATGGCGTCAAACACCTGGCGCTGCCAGCCCGCGGGCACAATGGGGCGAGGACGCCCGAGGGAGACGTCGCACAAGAGAGCCGCGCCCGCGCCGTCGAACGGCACCTCGGTGACGCGGAGGCCCGTGACGGCGGTCCGCAAGGCCTGGACGTCGGGGTCAGCGGCCTGGTCCGCTGCCATCCGGGCATAGTCGATGCCGAGGTGGACTGCGTGGGCGACGGCCCGGGAAAGGCAATCCGCCACCGGGTTGTCCTTCCCCGCGACGTGCTGGATGTCCGTCGTGTACTCGGACACGGCCGAGAGGTGACGCTGCTGCCGGGCCGACCACGGCTCGGTGACCTTGCCCATCGCGAAGATCAGCGGCTTGTGGTCGACGAAGGCAGTGAACGCCCGGCCCTCGAGCAGATGGCGGAAGTGCCTGACCGCCAAGTGAAGTCCGAGCAACTCGCGGTCGAAGGTACTGTAACGGCGTTCGGGCGGGCGAAGCTGCCGGCTAAAGAACGCCAGCGGTTGCCAAGCTCCACGCACCCATTGCTCGTGCACCGCGCCCACCGCGTAGTCCGAGGCATCGGTGGTGAGGGCGATCGGTGCATCGGGCGCCGGGTGCGCGAGCATGGTGGCGTTAGCCAAGGCGAGCTTCGCGCCCGTGAACGCCGTGTCCATCTGCTCGGTCCAGGTAACGTCGCCTTTGCCCGGCTTACCTCGGAGAGCTTCGTGCAGGGGGCGCAGGAGCTGGGCGATACGGGGCAGGAACCGATGGTAAAAGTTCACCATGCCCAGGAACTCCTGCAGCCCTCTGATCGTGCGGGGGCGCGGAAACCCCTTCACCGCCTCCACCTTGGCCGGCAGGGGGACGGCGCCGTGCCTGGTGACACGGTGCCCCAGAAAATCGATTGTGGCGGCGCCGAACCGGCACTTTGCGGGGTTCACAATCAGGCCATGCTGGCCCAGGCGTTCGAAGAGCGTGCGGAGGTGGCGTAGGTGCTCTTCGCGGGACGCGCTGGCGACGAGGATATCGTCCAGGTAGACGTAGACAAAATCCAAGTCGCGCAGGACGCTGTCCATCAGTCGCTGGAACGCCTGAGCCGCATTCTTCAGACCGAAGGGCATGCGCAGGAACTCGAAGAGTCCGAATGGCGTGATGACCGCCGTCTTCGGGACGTCCTCCGGCCTGACGGGGACCTGATGGTAGCCGCGTATGAGGTCCACCTTCGAGAAGAAGGACCTGCCCGCCAAACGGGCGGAAAAGTCCTGAATGTGGGGGACGGGGTAGCGGTCGGGAGTCGTGGCGTCATTGAGACGGCGATAGTCCCCGCACGGTCGCCATCCCCCGCCGGGCTTCGGCACGATGTGCAGCGGCGACGCCCAAGCGCTCTCTGAGCGCCGAACGATGCCGAGTCGCTCCAGGGTAGCGAACCCCGCTTTTGCCACCGCCAGCTTCGTCGGCTCGAGGCGGCGTGCCCGGGCGTAGACCGGTGGCCCGACGGTGGGGATGTGATGGGCCACCCCGTGCTTGACGGCCCCCGCCGAGAAGGTGGGCCGCGTGAGGGCCGGGAAGCCGGCGAGGAGGCGGGTGAATGCGTCCGCTGCCGGAAGCGTACAGACCAACGTGGCCGGAACCGAATCGTTCGGCAAGCCGCTTGGCAAGCCGCTCGTTGAGCTGGGCAACGCACATGCGAGCGAGCTGAACGTCTCGGCCTGGACAAGCCGTCTGCGCTTGACGTCGACCAGGAGCCCATTAGCGCACAGGAAGTCCGCGCCAAGCAGTGCCATGGGCACGTCGGCGGTGACGAACGTCCATCGGAAAACCTGCCCTCCAAACCGCAGAGAGAGGCAGCGTTTTCCGTACGTACAGATGGGCGTCCCGTTCGCGGCAAGCAGCGCGGGGCCCCCACCCGCGGCGTGCTTGTCTGACGTGCCGGCGGGAATGACACTCACCTGTGCTCCCGTGTCGCACAGGTAACGGCACCCGGAGAAGGTGTCCGTTATGAACAGCAGGCTGCTCGAACGGCCGGCGCTCATCGCCACAATTGAGCGCCGGCCCGGGCGTTTCCCGACCCGTTGAAGGAGCACGGCGGATGACACCGCCGAGCTTCGTGGCCGAACTTGGCGTGGAACCAGCACCAGGTGGTGGAGCTGGAGGAGTGCGGCTGGCTCCGCCAGGCCGGTGGAGTCGACGGGTTTCCCCACGGTGGCGGTTTTCGCCGCGGCGGTGGGCGGGGCGTGGCGGTGTTCACGAGGTGCGTATCAGCATGCTGCTGAACCACAGCGTGCTGTAGAAGATGATGCTGTGGAACATCAGCGTGCTGTAGAAGATGATGCTGTGGAACATCAGCGTGCTGTAGAAGATGATGCTGTGGAACATCAGCGTGCTGTAGAAGATGATGCTGTGGAACATCAGCGTCGAAGGCCGTGACGGCCACGCCAACGCTCGCCCGCGTGTCCGAAGCGGCGAAGTACTTGTCCGCCTCGGCCACCAATGCTCGGGGTTCCGTTAGCCCGGTCCCGGCCAACGCGAGGCGAACCTGCGCTGGAAGTTGGCGACGGAAAAGCGCCCGGAATAGCGAACCGGGGGCTTCGTCGCCCAACAGTGACAGCATATGGTCCATTCGGACCGACGGGCGCGTCTCGCCGAGCTCGGGGAGATCCAGGAGGCGGTCGGCTCGTGCGTCGTCCGTGAGGCTGAACGTGGCTAGGAGTAGCCGCTTGAGTGCCTCGTACTTGTGGCCGTCCGGTGGGTGGCGAAGGACGGACACAACTCGAGCGGCCGTGCCGGGCCCGAGGGAGGCGACGACGTGGCAGTAGCACGTGTCATCGCCGGTGAGGTGCCGAAGCTGAAATTGGGCTTCGGCCTGGACGAACCAGACTTCGGCCTGAGCCTCCCAAAATTCCGGAAGTTTGACGAAGGCGGCCATGGCGATGGCGTCGCGTGTGGAAGGATCGCTCCGGCAGATCCAACGTCGAGGGTCACCAGTAAAGCGCGGCGTTACGCGCGCTGCTTGTGAGCAAGGAGGAAGCGGACAAGCGGTAACATATAAACGTCTTTATTGTAAGACTACACTGTAACACTAAACCCCTCCGGGCTGGTCGCCCGGGGTATATCATGAGGCCACGCCTACCCCTCGGGCGTGGCCACCGCCCACTCGGTGCGTGGAATGATGTCACCACGCCAGTGGGCTTTTGTGTCCGCCACAATATAATATAACAAATATCATGAAACATTTACATTTTGTAGTCCATTGTATAATTTAAATAAACATAAATGCAAATTTCGCATGTGGAAAAAGTAAGTACACCCTTGGAAATAGGTGGTATTGCCCCCTTTCGCAGAAACAACCTCAAGTAGGCGTTTCTTATAACTGTCTACCAGTCTCTGACATCGACTGGGAGAAATTTTTGCCCACTCCTCCATGCAGAATTCTTTCAGCTGTGCGATGTTTGAGGGGTTTCTTGCATGCACAGCTCGTTTCAAATCCCCCCACAACATCTCGATGGGATTTAGATCCGGGCTTTGACTTGGCCATTCCAGAACCCTCCATTTCTTTCTTTTCAGCCATTCCTTGGTGGATTTACTGGTATGTTTAGGGTCATTGTCATGTTGCAAGGTCCACCTTCGGTTGAGCTTCAACTTTCTGACAGATGGCCTCACATTATCCTCAAGCACCCTCTGGTACAATGAAGAATTCATAGTGGATTCTATGATGGTGAGCTGCCCAGGCCCTGATGCAGCAAAGCTGCCCCAAACCATAATATTTCCACCACCATGCTTTACAGTTGGTATCAGGTTCTTGTGGTCAAATGCTGTCTTTGGTTTTCGCCAAACATGTCTTCTGGTACTGTGGCCAAATAGCTCTACCTTTGACTGATCTGTCCAGGGCACATTGTTCCAGAAGTGCTGGTCTTTGCCTCGGTGTTCATTGGCAAACTTTAGTCTTGCCCTGATGTTCTCTCTGGACCGCAAAGGTTTCCTCCTGGCACACCTCCCATGTAGATCAAATTTGTGCAGCCTCTTTCTAATGGTAGACTCTTGCACTTTGACATCAACAGTGGCAAGAGCTACCTGGAGGTCTCGTGATGACATTCTGGGGTTCTTCGAGACTTCTTTCAGCATCTTGCGGTCTGCTCTCGGGCTGAACTTGCTGGGGCGGCCTGGCCTGAACAAGTTGGCAGTTGTTTGGAATCTTCTCCACTTGTAGATGATCTTCCGGACAGTCGAATGATTGATTTCAAATTGTTTTGAGATCTTTTTAAATCCTTCCCACACTCGTAGGCATCCATAACCTTCTTTCTGAAGGCCTCAGAGAGCTCTTTTGATCTAGGCATGGTGACGCCGCACACTTCAACAACAAAGAGCAAACCAAACTAAATGTCTGAGGTTTAAATAAGACAGGTTCCTCCAAGATCCTCTCTGACGATGTTCTAATCATTTGCACCTGAGCTGGTGCACCTGATTCTAATTTTAGGTATTTGAAGTAGTGATAAATGTAGGGGTGTACTTACTTTTTCCACATGTGGAATTTGCATTCATGTTTATTTAAATTATACAATGGACTACAAAATGTAAATGTTTCATGATATTTGTTATATTGTATCACCTTTATCTGTCATTATTGTTGAAATGAAGATCAAATAGCTGTATGTTGAAATATGTTAAAGTCAAAACTTTACATGGGGTGTACTTACTTTTTCACGTGACTGTACATATACATATACATATACATATACATATACATATACATGTACATATACATATACATGCACACATACATACATATACATACGTACACATGCATATATGCATACATACATATACATGCACATACATATATGCATACACACACATACATATACATATACACACATACATATACACACACACACACACGCACACACACGCACATACACACATACATATATACACACACACGCACATACACACATACATATACACGCACACACGCACACACACATACACACACACACACACACACACACACACACACACACACACACACACGCACACATACTATACATACATACATACATACATATACATACATACGTACTCACACAAACATACATGTATATTTTATACGTACGTATGTATACCTGTTATCATCCATGTACCACATCTTTAATGTGTGTGCGTGTGTGGTTTCATGTATATAATATTTGTATCGGAGCAAGCCATTATATTCTCCACACATTAAGCTATCGCCCATGTCGCCTGATCCGTTCCAACACTGTGCTGTACATTTTGTCCTGGGATGTTACTGAAGCAATGTTATGGCACTTTGGGGATTGGCACAGCATAACAACTCGCAAAAACGATTCTGCTCCAACTTAAGGGATAAACTTTTGTTGTTATTCTTTTTCTTGTGTTCCAGTTTGCTCTCCACATAATGAATGCTTCACTATCAAAATGGAGTTTCTTTTTCTTTCAGCACAATCAAATTGGCGGATGAATAATTGCATTGACCTCTCTTAATTGTGTTGCAAGCCACTGCCAGATTGTGGGATTGGACATTGTTTTTTTTGCACGAGCTCAAAGGCGTATTGACTGCAACTATTTGATAATATTCCTCCACTACTACTACTACTACTTATTACTACAACTACTACTTATTACTACTACTACTACTACTACTACTACTACTACTACTACTACTACTACTGTTACTGTTACTGCTACTGCTACTACTACTACTACTACTACTACTACTACTACTACTACTACTGTTACTGCTACTACTACTACTGTTACTGCTACTGTTAATGTTACTACTACTACTACTACTACTACTACTACTACTATTACTGTTACTACTACTACTGTTACTGCTACTACTACTACTGTTACTGCTGCTACTACTACTACTACTGTTACTGTTACTGTTACTGCTACTGCTACTGTTACTACTACTACTACTACTACTACTACTGTTACTGCTACTGTTACTGCTACTACTACTACTACTGTTACTGCTACTGTTACTACTACTACTACTACTACTACTGTTACTGTTACTGCTACTGCTACTACTACTACGACTGTTACTGCTACTGCTACTACTACTACTACTACTACTACTGTTACTGCTGCTACTACTGCTACTGCTACTACTACTACTACTGCTACTACTACTACTGTTACTGCTACTACTACTACTACTACTACTACTACTACTGCTACTACTACTACTGCTACTACTACTACTATTACTGTTACTGTTACTACTACTACTACTACTACTACTACTACTGTTACTGCTACTACTACTACTACTGTTACTGTTACTGCTACTACTACTACTACTACTACTACTGTTACTGTTACTGCTACTGTTACTGCTACTGTTACTGTTACTACTACTGCTTCTGCTACTACTACTACTGTTACTGCTACTGCTACTGCTACTGTTACTGTTACTGCTACTGCTTCTGCTACTACTACTGTTACTGTTACTGCTACTGCTACTACTGCTACTATTGCTGTTACTGCTACTGCTACTGCTACTGTTACTGTTACTGCTACTGCTACTGCTACTGCTACTGCTACTGCTACTGCTGCTGCTACTACTACTACTACTACGACTACGACTACGACTACTACTACTACTATGACTACTACCACAATGATTTGTCATGGCTCCATTTTCCCACCTTGTGGTGTTGGCCAGAAAATGTTTTTGACTCGAGCGTTTCCCCATCTGTCCAGGTGTGTTGCTCGACTGAAGGTGATTTGGATTTTCTAATTTCTTCAAGGTGCCGGTGGTGGAATCTTTCATTGAATTGAAGATAAATTGACAACTCCAACACGTCTTCTTCTCCTCTTCTTTTCCCTCCATCTTCTTCTTCTTATTGTTAATGCAGCACATAGTTGCAGAAAGCACCATTTGTTGGGGGGGGTGCACCTGTGCTGCAAATGCAGTGCCCCTATAGATTAGAGCATGAATTTCTAATTTGTTCAGGTTGCCGGCAATAACTCGCCTACTCTTCGTGAGGGTGCCGTGGGATATTTAATGTCAATTAACTAATGCCGGCAGATGAGTAGACTGCACACCCTACCCTAACATCCATCCGAGGGACGGCACACCCTACCCTAACATCCATCTGAGGGACGGCACACCCTACCCTAACACCCTACTCTAACATCCATCCGAGGGACGGCACACCCTACCCTAACATCCCTCCGAGGGACGGCACACCCTACCCTAACACCCTACCCTAACACCCTACCCTAACACCCTACCCTAACACCCTACCCTAACACCCTACCCTAACACCATACCCTAACATCCATCTGAGGGACGGCACACCCTACCCTAACATC